>NW_003852574.1:1679226-1680501 GCF_000181295.1 Otolemur garnettii | reverse complement strand
AGGCGCCGAGCCAGTATCATAAATTTAAATGAAGGGAAAAACGAAAGTATAAACAGCTTAATAAGTTTGGAGTGAAGTGAAAGGACAAATGAGAGAGAAATGAGATGAGAAAAAATGGGTAGGGGACAGATTCAGGGCCTTTAGGACATGGGAAGTTCTTTGGGTTCTGAGTGTAGAGGAATGACATGATGACATGATCTGATATTAAAAGAAAAAAATCAAGACTCTGTGCCCATAGCACAGTGGTTATGGTGCCACCACTTAGACCCAGGCTGGCAGATTTGAACCTGGCCTGGGCCTGCTAAACAACAGTGACAACTGCAACAAAAAAAATAGCTGGACATTGTGGCAGATGCCTGTAGTTCCAGCTACTAGGAGGCTGAGGCAAGAGAATGACTTAAGCCCAAGAGTTGGAGGTTGCTGTGAGCTGTGACGCCACTGCACTCTACCGAGGGTGATGTAGTAAGACTGTCTCAAAAAAAAAAATCAAACCTAGAATTATTCACTGTGAGTAGGAGTATATCTGAATCCATTTTGAGTTTAAATAGTAAACTAATACCAGTAATTTCTGACAAAGATATAAAAAAATTTACCTAATCTTGATAATTTCCTTGACCTAATGACTTTAGCCTGTTTTATTTGCAGCCACTAGTTTTCTGACCGTTCCCTTTCAGTCTGTAATTTCTTTGTAATACCTATTTTTAAAAGGAAATGTAATTTGATGAAAAAAGTCATTAAAATGTTTGCTGTAGTCCAGGTGTTAGGGATATAGGTATTTATTATAAAACTCTTTTAACTTTGGAGTTTTTATTATAAAGTGTTGAGGAAAATTTACAGAAGATTCATTAGCTTATATATATATATTGCTTTAAAAAGGCAACATCAATTTATAATGCATTATTTGGAAAATAAGGTTGACAGTGTAGATTTTGTGTTAAGTGAAAGAGGTCAGAAATTGTATAAATGTGATAAAATTGATGATACGTCAAAAATGAAATTCTGCACTTTTTCTCTCTCCTGGACTACTTACTGAGGAGTTAACAGAAGTTTGGACCCATTTACTTCCTGTCCTTTTGTTTTTTTTTTTTCCTGGTAAAGTCAGTAGATACAAGGTTGGGTTTGATGGCTCACAGCTGTAATCCTAGCATTCTGGGAGGCTGAAGCAAGAAGGATCTCTTGTGTCCAAGAGTTTGAGGTTGCTGTGACCTTAGACATCACAGCATTCTACTAGGGTGACACAGTAAGACTCTTGTCTCAAAAAAAAAAAAAAAAAAA
>NW_003852574.1:1677697-1678860 GCF_000181295.1 Otolemur garnettii | reverse complement strand
CTGGGACCACAGGCGCCCGCCACAAGGCCCAGCTATTTTTTGGTTGCAGCCGTCATTGTTGTTTGGCTGTTTGGCAGACCTGGACTGGATTTGAACCCACCATCTTGGGTGTACGTGGCTGGCGCCTTAGCCACTTGAGCCACAGGCGCCGAGCCGAGCCCAAGAGTTTGATGTTGCTATGAGCTATGATGCCACGGCACTCCATCAAGGGTGACAAAGTTAGACTCTGTCTCAAGAAAAAAAAAGTGAATAGATATAATTCCTGTTTTTTTTTTTTAATGTTTTATAGCCTTTCATCTCAGAAATTCAAGCTACTTGGTACAACTTGTTCTACATAGGCCGTGCATCTTACAAGGCATTTGTAAGGTATGTAAATAGAAGTTTCTTCTTCTATTTCCCTTTCTCCGTGGAAGAGTGATTATTATTAATGTAAATTCTGGAAATGTGGGTATATCATCACTATTAATGATTATCTTGTCCACATATCTCTTGAGATTTTTATCTTACTCTAGAAATTTCCTTCTTTTCTTTTGTCTTTTGGAGATAGAGTCCCATTTTGTCGCCCTCAGTAGAGTGCTGTGGTGTCACAGCTCATAGCCACTTCAAACTCTTGGGCTTAAGTGATTCTTTTGCCTCAACTTCCCAAGCATCTGGGACCACAGGTACCCACCACAACACCTGGCTATTTTATTTTATTTTTTTTGGCAGTTGTCATTGTTCTTTAGCTGGCCCAGCCTGATTTGAACCACCAGCCTCCGTGTGTGTGGCCAGCGCTGTAATCACTGCGCTATGGGTGCTGAGCCCCAAGTGACATACTCTTCCTTAGATGAAGTTATATTTCCAAACCTCTCTCCTTTGCTTAACCTTTAAGGAGATGAACTTGCTATATAACACACATACTACTGCTTCTGAATTATTCCCATTTTATTTATTTTGTTCTTCATCTTTTTTTTATTTTTTTGAGACCAGAGTCTCACTTTGTCCCACTTGCCTAGAGTGCTGTTGCATCACAGCTCACAGTCATCTCAAACTCTTGGGCTTAAGCAATTCTCTTGCCACAGCCTCCCAAGTTAGCTGGGACTACAGGCGCCCGCCACAACGCCTGGCTATATTTTGGTTGTAGTTGTTATTGTTGTTTGGCAGGCCTGGGCTGGATTTGAACC
>NW_003852574.1:1672719-1677375 GCF_000181295.1 Otolemur garnettii | reverse complement strand
GTGGCATCACAGTTCACAGCAACCCCCCAATTCCTGGGCTCAAGTGATTCTCCTGCCTCTACCTCCCAAGTAGCTGGGACTATAGGCGCCTGCCACAACCCCCCGGCTATTTTTTGGTTGCAGCCATCATTGTTGTTTGGTGGTCCCAGGCTGGATTTGGACGCACATACACCTCTCGACACAACGCCTGGCTATTTTTTTTGGTGGCAGTTGTCATTGTTGATTTTAGCTGGCGTGGGCCAGGTTTGAACCCGGCAGAACCTGGGTGTATGTGGCCGGCTCCCTACCAGTTGAGCTACATGTGCCACCAGTCCTCTTCCTTTCATAGCACTGTTTCCTTTGGGCCTTTAAAACTTAACTTTATATAAAAAACAAAACAAAGCGTACTTTATAAGTCTGGGTGCAGTGGCTCACAGCTATAATCCTTGCACTACCTTGAGAGGTAGTGGATTGTTTGAGTTCAGGAGTTTGAGAACAGCCTGAGCAAGAGCAAGAACCCTGTCTCTACTAAAAAAAAAAATCAGCTGGCTGTGGTACATAAACCTGCAGTCCCAGTTACTAGGGAGGATGAAGCAAGAGGATTGCTTAAGCCCAAGAGTTTGAGTTTGCTGTGAGATATGACGCCACAGCATTCTATCCAGGGCAACAGAGTGAGACTCTCAGAAAAATAAGATAAAATAACAAAATCTAACTTTATACCACAGGGGCAGATAAATCCTGTAAGTGGAACGTAATACAAAAGGAAAAACAAGTTATTGGCCTGGCATGGTGGTTCATACGTGTAATTCTAGCACACTAGGAGGCAGAAATGGAAGGATCCCTTGAACTCAGGAGTTAAAACTAGCCTGTGCAAGAGCAAGACCATATCTCTACTAAAATTTGAAAAAAAATCAGCCAGGCACTCTGGTTAGTACCTGTAGTCCCAGCTACTTAGGAGGCTGAGGCAGGAGAATCACTCAAACCCAGGAGTTTGAGGTTGCTGTGAACTGTGCTGGCCCAGGACACACTATCCTGGGGCAACAGAGTGAGATTGTCTGTCTCCCAGCCACTCATTAACTTGCTTCAGAGAAAACCACTTTACCACTTCCATTATTTCCTGTGGTCCTTCTGGAGACACTGTCTGTATGCATAGATTATTTCTTTTTTTATGTTTATATATGGACTCTTGCACATCTTAGTGTTCTATATCTCATGCTTTCTCTGTCTCTCTCTCTTTTTTTTTTTTTTTTTTTTTAAGAGTTTTGTAGCCCTCGGTAGAGTATCACAGCTCGCAGCAATCTCCAACTCCTGGGCTTAGGCAATTTTCTTGCCTCAGCCTCCCGAGTAGCTGAGATTACAGGTGCCCACCACAACGCCTGGCTATTTTTTTGTTGTAGTTTGGCTGGGGGCGGGTTTGAACCCGCCACCCTCGGTATATGGGGCCCTACTCACTAAGCCAGAGGCACCGCCCTCTCTTATTTATTTGTTTATTTATGTATGTATTTTTTTGAGACAGAGCCTCAAGCTGTCCCCCTGGGTAGAGTGCTGTGGCATCACAGCTCACAGCAACCTCCAACTCCTGGGCTCAAGCGAGTCTCCTGCCTCAGCCTCCCAAGTAGCTGGGACCCCAGGTGCCCACCACAACGCCTGGCTATTTTTTTGGTTGCAGCCGTCGTTGTTTGGTGGGCCCGGGCTGGATTTGAACCCACCACCTTAGGTGTATGTGGCTGGCGCCTTAGCCACTTGAATCAAAGGCGCCATTTATTTACTTTTTTTAAAGACTTTCTTTATCACCCTTGGTAGAGTGCTGTGGCATCTATCATAACTCACAGCAACCTCAAACTCTTGGGCTCAAGCAAGCCTCTTGCCTTAGTTTTTCTTTTTTTGGGGGGTGGAGACAGAGTATCCCTTTCTCACCCTCTGTAGAGTGCTGGGGCATTATAGGTCCCAGGAACCTTAAACTCCTGGGCTCAAGTGATTCTCTTGCCTTAGCCTCCTGACTAGCTGGGACTATAGGTACCCGGCACAACACCTGGCTATTTTTAGAGACGAGGTCTTGCTCTGGCTCAGACTAGTCTCGAATGTGTAAGCTCAGACAGTCTACTTACCTCGGCCTCCCAAGTGCTGGGATTACAGGCATGAGCCACCACGCCTGGCCTTTGCCTTAGTTTTTCTTTTTTAGTAGAGAGGTCTCACTTTTGCTCAAGCTGGTCTCGAATTTGTGAGATCAAGCAATCCATCTGCCTTGGCCTCCCAGAGTGCTAGAGTGCTAGGATTACGGGCATGAGCCATCACACCCAGCCATGCTTTCTCCTTAACAAAGATCTTGGTGATTTTTTTTTTTTTTTAAGACTCTCTTTATCGCCCTTGGTAGAGTGCCATGGCGTCACAGCTCATAGCAACCTCCAGAATCTCCTTGGCTTAGGAGATTCTCTTGCCTCAGGCTTCTGTGTAGTTGGGAACACAGTCATCAGCCACAGTGCTCAGCTAGTTTTTTTTATAGTTTGGCCAGGGATGGGTTTGAACCTGCCACCCTCCATATATGGGGCTGGCCCCCTAACCACTGAGCCACAGGCACTGCCCAGATCTTGGTGATTTTTTTGAGGGAGACAGTTTCGCTCTGTCACCCAGGTTAGAGTACCATGGCCTCAGCCTAACTTATAGCAACCTCAAACTCCTGTGCTCAAGCAGTCTTCTTGCCTCCACTTCTCTAGTAGTTGGACTTCTGGCCTGTGCCATGATGTGTGGCTAATTTTTTTTTTTTTTTTTTCCAAACAGAGTCTCAAGGTATTGCCCTGAGTAGAGTGCTATGGCATCATAGCTCACAGCAACCTCCAACTCTTGGGCTCAGTCGATCTCTTGCCTCAGTTTTTCTGTTTTAGTAGAGACAAGGTCTTGCTTTTGCTAAGGCTGGTCTTGAAATCATGAGCTCAGGCTATCTACTCACCTTGGCCTCCCAAAGGGTTAGGATAGGCATGAGTCACCTTGACTGACTTGGCAAATTTTTTTTTTTTTTTTTTTTTGAGAGAGAGAGAGTCTCATGTTGACTTCAGTAGAGTGTATAGCAACCTCAAACTCCTGGGCTTAAGGAATTCTCTTGCCTCAGCCTCCCTAGTAGCTGAGACTACAGGTGCCTGCCACAGCACCTGGCTATTTTGTTGTTGTTGTTGTCGTTGTCATTATTATTTTAGCAGGCCTAGGCCAGATTTGAATCCGCCAGCCCTGGTGCGCCCTAAATTATTGAGCTACAGGCGTCAAGCCTCTGCTAATTTTTTTCTTTCTAACAGAGACAGTGTCTTGCTTTGCTGAGGCTGATCACAACTCCTGAGCTCAAGAAATCCTTATACCTTGGCCTCCCAGAGTGCATATTACAGGCATGAGCCAGCACCCTTGGCCAGATCTTGGCGATTATTTGGCCAGATACTTAAATGTGTACACTAGAGAAATTGTTTGGTAGTTCCTCAAATAGTTAAGTGTAGAATTACCTTAAGACCTAGCAATTCTGCTCTTAAGTAAACCCAAAATATCCAAAAGAAGATAAGTACTGAAATACTTCTATATATATGAATATTCAGTGTCACTATTCATGATAGTCAAAATGTGGACATAATCCAAATGTCCACCAATAGATGAATGGATAAACAATATGTGGTATGTGAATTATAACATGTATGTAACATGAAAATATGATGCTAAGTAAAAGTAGCCAGACATAAGAGGCCACGTGCTGATTGCATTTATATGAAAAACTCTAGGCTTGGCACTGAGGATCACACCTGTAATCCTAGCCCTCTGGGAGGCAGAGGCAGGGGAATCTCTCTCTCACTTTTTTTTTTTTTTTAAGAGACAGAGTCTCACTTTGTCCCCTTGATAGAGTGCTGTGACGGCACAGCTCACAGCAACCTCCAGCTCTTGGGTTTAGGTGATTCTCGCGTCTCAACTTCCTGAGTAGCTGTGACTCTAGGCACCTGCCACAACGCCCGGCTATTTTCTTGTTGCAGTTTGGCTGGGGCTGGGTTTGAACCTTCTACCCTCAGTATATGGGGCTGGCACTCTACTCACTGAGCCATAGATGCCACTCCAGGAGGATCTCTTGAGCTCAAAAGTTTGAGGCCATCCTGAGCTAGTGTTAGACCCTCGTCTCTACTAAAGGTAGAAAAAATAAGCTCAGCATTGTGGTGGGAGGCTGAGGTAGGATTGCTTGAACCCCTTCTCCCCAATACTTGGCAGTCACTAATTATGTTGTCTCTGTGGAGTTACCTATTCTAGATTTTTCTCTTTTTGTTTTTTTGAGTCTCTGTTATTGAGGCTAGAGCACTGAGGCATTGTCATAGCTCCTAGCAACTTGAAACTCCTGGGTTCTAGCAGTCTTGCCTCAGCCTCCTAAGTAGCTGGGACTATAGGCATCCACCACAAGGCCCAGGTAAATGTTTCTATTTTTCGTACAGATGCAGTCTTGCTGTTAGGCTGGTCTTGAATTCCTTAGCTCAAGTGATCCTTCTGCTTTGGTCTCCCAGAGTTCTAGGATTACAGGCGTTAGCCACCAACCCTGGCCAGAAAAAAAATTTTTTTTTGAGACAGAGTCTTACTCTGTCACCCTGACTCAACAGCCATCTCAAACTCTTGGGCCCCAGTGATTCTCCTGCCTCAGGCTTCTGAGTAGCCAGGACTATAGGC
>NW_003852574.1:1670873-1671810 GCF_000181295.1 Otolemur garnettii | reverse complement strand
GGGCTGGATTGGAACCTGCCACGTTAGGTGTATGTGGCTGGCGCCTTAGCCACTTGAGCCACAGGCGCCGGGCCAGTTTTTCTATTCTTAATAGAGACAAGGTCTGGCTCTTTCAGGCTGGTCTGAAACTCTTGAGCTCAACCAATACACCTGCCTCAGCCTCCTGGAGTGCTAGGATTACAGATGTGAGCCATTGTGCCTGGCCCAGAAGTTATTTATTTTAATGTTAGTTGTGGAAGAATAGTATCTGGGGCCTGCTTGAAAATAGTTCTTGTCTGCATGTTTTCATTACCAAAGTACCCTATCAGGCCATTAGGCAGCTCATTGGGAACTACCTCTATAAGTCAGCCCTGTAGACAGGACCTGTCTTGGGGGCGATGTAAGTGGGGCGTCAGGCTGTAGAAAGTGCAATCCTGGGTGGTGCCTGTGGCTCAGTGGGTAGGGCTTTGGCCCCATTTACCGAGGGAGGTGGGTTTAAACCTGACCCCGGCAAAACTGCAACAAAAAAATAGATGAACGTTGTGTCCCCTGTAGTCCCAGCTACTTGGGTGGCTGAGGCAAAAGAATGGCCTGAGCCCAGGAGTTGGAGGTTTCTATGAGCTATGTGATGCTATGGCTCTCTGCTGAGGGTGATAAAGTGAGACTCTGTCTCTACAAAAGAAAAAAAAAAGGAAAGAAAGTGTAATCCTTATTATCTGTGCATTCATTTCTTGGATAGTCAGGTGCTGTGATGGGTGCCTATAGTCCCAGCTACTTGGGAGGCTGAGGCAAGAGACTTGCTTAAGCTCAAGAGTTGGAGGTTGCAGTTAGCTGAGATGCCATGGCACTCTACTGAGGGCAACGTAGTAACAGACTCTGTCTCAAAAAAAAAAAAGATTAACCTTGGAATATTTACATTTTGAGGTGGGTGATTTGGCACTCTTTTTTTTTTTTTTTT
>NW_003852574.1:1668627-1669594 GCF_000181295.1 Otolemur garnettii | reverse complement strand
AAGAGAAAGTCAGGCTAAGTTTTTTTTTTTTTTTCTTCAATGGAAACTATGTACATTAATGCACTTCTAGGGTACAGTGTGGGGTTTTCACATGCAATCTGAAATACTTCCATCAACTGGTCAACACAGCCTTCATGTCTCCCTGTAGTCTCTTAAATCACTTAACGATAACCCACAACCTTTGGACCAACTACCCTTGTAGTCTATAAACTAAATAAACAGCTTTGTTTTCAACTTTAGTTCCCGTATTTTTTTTTTTTTGATTTTTTTTTTTTTTCTTCACAGAGACAGAGTCTCATTTTGTCGCCCTCGGTAGAGGTGCCGTAGCATCACAGCTCACAGCAACCTCCAACTCTTGGGCTTAGGCGATTCTCTTGCCTCAGCCTCCCGAGTAGCTGGGACTACAGGAGCCTGCCACAACGCCCAGTTATTTTTTGTTGCAGTTTGGCCGGGGCCAAGGTTCCCGTATATTTAATGGGCTTTTACTGTGTGTAGGCACAGTTCCAGGTGTGGATAAATGTGTAATATATAGGACCTGTTTCTACCAGTTACATTGAAACATTTTCAATATAGAGATTTTCTTCCTTTGATTTAGTGAAACAGTATATATTATGTTGATTTTGGATGTTTACTGATGTCTCTATAAACAAAGGAGGAATACAGTGGAATGGAGGGTATTGTAGAATGGGGGAAGCTTATGAAAAGTTTATACTTCCTTTCAACTAGGTTTATTGTTTCAACAAAATTGTGTTCCAGGCTCAGCGCCTGTGGCTCAAGTGGCTAAGGTGCCAGCCACGTACACCCAAGGTGACAAGTTCGAATCCAGCCCAGGCCCGCCAAACAACAATGATGGCTGTAACCAAAAAATAGCAAGGCATTGTGGCAGGCGCCTATGGTCCCAGCTACTTGGGAGGCAGAGGCAGGAGACTCGCTTGAGCCCAGGAGTTAGAGGTTGCTGTGAGCTGTG
>NW_003852574.1:1664789-1668201 GCF_000181295.1 Otolemur garnettii | reverse complement strand
TTGTCATTGTTCCTTGGCAGGCCCAGGCTGGGTTTGAACCCACCAGCTCTGGTGTATGTGCCTGGTGCCCCAGTCACTGAGCTACAGGCGCCAAACCTTTTTTTCTTTTTTCTTTTCTTTTTTCTTTTTTTTGAGATAGCGTCTCACTCTCTTCCTCAGTAGAGTGCTATAGTGTCATAGCTCACAGCAACCTGAAAGTCTTAAGCAAACCTCTTGCCTCAGCCTCCCAAGTAGCTGGGACTATAGGTGCTGCCAGAATGCCTGGCTAGTTTTAGAGTTGGGATTTCTTGATCAGGCTGGTCTTGAACTTCTGAGCTCAAGTGATCCACCCTCCTTGCCTCCCAGAGTGCTAGTATTACAGGTGTGAACCACCTTGACTGGCTACTGGTTTTATTTTTTTAGTGAATATTTTCTGTCATTATAGTGTCCAGGCCAGGCGTCCTCAAACTACGGCCTGCAGGCCACATGCAGCATGCCTAGGACATTTATCCGGCCCACTGGGCATTTTTGCCGCCTCTGCCTGTCCTGCTTAGCAGCCGACTTGTCCCCAGGCCCGCAGTCCGGTCCTCCAACAGGATGAGGGACAGTGAACTGGCCCCCTGTTTAAAAAGTTTGCAGACCCCCTTGTCTAGGCCCTGAGCTTCCCTGTGTAATAATGTTCTGTTTTCCTTCTAAGGGATTTTTGAGTTTTACCCTTGGGGTCTTGTTCTACTGCTTTATAATTCTGTCCTTCCCTAAATTGTACCCTCTTGCCCCACCCCTTTTACATTTCTGAGCCTGACTTTTTTTTTTGTTTTTTTTGAGACAAGATCTTGCTCTGTCACCTGGGTTAGAGTGCCACTGCAAACTCAAATTCCTGGGCTGAAATGATACTCCTTCCTCAGCCTTCCTGGCAGCGGAGACTATAGTCATGTTCTACCATACTGGGCTCTGTAATCGTAGCACTTTGGAAGGCAGAAGCAGCTTAAGGCTAGGAGTTCAAGCCCAGCCTGAGCAATATAGGGAGACCCAGTCTTTTCAAAAAGTAAAAAAAAGCAGCACTTGTGGCTCAGTGTGTAGGGTGCCGGTCCCATATACCAAAGGTGGCAGATTTGAAACCCGGCCCCAGCCAAACTGCAACAAAAAGGAGCCAGGCACTCTGGTGGGTGCCTGTAGTCCCAGGTACTTGGGAGGCTGAGGCAAGAAAATTGCCTAAGCCCAAGAGCTGGAGGTTGCTGTGAGCTGTGACGGTATAGTACTCTACCAAGGGCGACAAAGTGAGACTCTCTTTCTCTAAAAAAAAAGGAAAAACTTAGCCAGGCTGAGGGAGGAAGATTGCTTGAGCTGGGAGGATTGCTTGAGCCCAGGAATTTCCCAACTGAATTTGAGGTTGCAGTGAGCTATGATATGATGCCACTGCATTCTACCTTGGGCAGAAGAGCAAGACCCTTCTCAAAAAAAGGAACAAATTATAGGCCAGGTGTGGTGGCTCACGCTTGTAATCCTAGCACTCTCAGAGGCTGAGGTGGGTGGATTGCTGGAGCTCACAGGTTCAAGACCAGCCTGAGCAAAAAAGCCAGACCCTGTCTCTAGTAAAAATAGAAAAACTGAGGCAAGAGAATCTCCTAAGCCCAAGAGCTGGAGGTTGCTGTGAGCTGTGACACCATGGCATTCTATCCAAGGCAATTGCTTGAGACTCTATTTTGAAAAACATAAATGTAAATAAATAAAGAAATAGGGGGCGGTGCTATATACCAAGGATGGTGGGTGCAAAACCGGCCCCAGCCAAACTGCAACAAAAATGGCTGGGCTTTGTGGCAGGCGCCTGTAGTCCCAGCTACTCAAGAGGCTGAGGCAAGAGAATCGCCTAAGCCTGGGAAGTTGCTGTGAAATGTGACAGCATAGCACTCTCCCAAGGCCAATAAAGTGAGACTCTGTCTCTAAAAAAGCAAGAGAAAGAAATAGGAAATTCAGGGAAGACCTTGAGAGGAAATGACTTAGTCTTAAGTATGAGGTTATCTGAGTGGATGAAGAAGGGTGGGCACATTCAGGACAGAGGAAAGTAGGAAGAAATCCTGGTTTACTACCCTGAGTTTGAAGATATTTTATTGTTTTGTCTGAAGATGATTACATGCTTTGAGTTTTATAATTTTTATTTTTTTTTGCAGTTTTTGACTGGGACTGGGTTTGAACCTGCCACCTCTGGCATATGATTATCACAGGGGTACAAACATTTTGTTATTGATTTTTTTTTTTTTTTTGGCCAGGGCTGGGTTTGAACCCAGCACCTCTGGCATCTAGTGCCCTACCTTTTGAGTCACAGGCACCGCCCCCTTTTTCTTTTTTCTTTTTTTTTGAGACAGAGCCTCAAGCTATCGCCTTGGGTTAAGTGTCATGGCATCACAGCTCACAGCAACCTCCAAATCCTGGGCTCAAGCGAGTCCCCTGCCTCTGCCTCCCAAGCAGCTAGGACTACAGGCACCCTCCACAATGCCCAGCTATTTTTTGGTTGCAGCTGTCGTTTGGTGGGCCCTGGCTGGATTCGAACTCACCACCTTAGGTGTGTGTGGCTGGCACCTTAGCTGCTTGAGCCACAGGCGCTGAGCCATGTGTCTTAAAATTATCTTTAAAAATTTCCAATTTAGGGGAGCAGTGCTTGTGGCTCAAAGGAGTAGGGCGCTGGCCCCATATGCCAGAAGTGGTGGGTTCAAACCCAGCCCTGGCCAAAAACCACAAAAAAAAAAATTCCAATTTAGGGGCAGCACCTGTGGCTCAAAGGAGTAGGGTGCTGGCCCCATGTACTGAGGTGGGTTCAAACCTGCCCCTGGCCAAACTGCAACAAAAAAATAGCCGGGCGTTGTGGCAGACACCTGTAGTCCCAGCTACTTCAGAGGCGAGGCAAGAGAATCACCTAAGCCCAGGAATTAGAGGTTGCTGTTAGCTGTGATATTATAGAACTCTACAGAGGGCTATAGGTGAAACTCTGTCTCTACAAAAAAAAAAATTCCAATTTAGGTTTAGCACCTCTTGCTCAGCGGTTAGGTCACCAGCCACATACACCGAGGCAGGCAGGTATAGACCTGGCCTGGGCCTGCTAAACAACAATGCTATCTGCAACAAAAAAATAGCCTGGTGTGGTGGTGGGTGCCTGTAGCCCCCACTACTTGCGAGGCTGAGGTCGAGAATTGCTTAAGCCGAAGAGTTAGAAGTTGCTGTGAACTGTGATGGCACTATCGAGGGCAACATAGTGAGACTCTGTCTCCAAAAAAAATTTGTTTCAAGTTTATTTTCCAGAAATCTAGATGGCTTTTGCTTTTGTAATAGTCATTTGCACAATACTGATTTGTAACAAGATATTTGGAGAAAGAACTTAAAAATATGTAAGGTATGAACTTCACTATATTATTAAGGTATGTGGGTGTTTTTTTTTTTT
>NW_003852574.1:1663691-1664731 GCF_000181295.1 Otolemur garnettii | reverse complement strand
GTCCGTCCATCCTTCCATCCGTCCTTCTGTCCATCCTTCCGTCCTTCCTTCCGTCCTTCCTTCTGTCCTTCCTTCTGTCCTTACTTCCTTCCTTCCTTCCTTCCTTCCTTCCTTCCTTCCTTTTTGGCCAGGGCTGGGTTTGAACCTGCCATCTCTGGCATATGGGACTGGCGCCCAACTCTGTTGAACCACAGGCACTGCCTATGGTTTTTTGTTTGTTTGTTTGTTTTTTATCATTGTTCTGTTTTTGAGACAGTCTCACTTTGTTGCCTGGCTTTTTAATTTTTTTAAGAGACAAAGTCGCCTGACCAGGTATAATTGGTGTTAATGAGTATTAGAAACTCAGTAACTTCTGTTGTGTCCTGTGTTTGTTGTTGTTTTCTTTTTTAGTGTTGTGTTTTCTTTATTCTTTTTCTTTTTTGGCCAGGGCTGGGTTTGAACCTGCCACCTCCAGGATATGGGGCTGGTGCCCTACCCTTTTGAAAAGGGCCACAGGTGCCACCCTAGTGTTACATGTTTTCATTCTGATTTATTATCAAGCCTCTGGAAAGTGAAATTATCTTTTGCATGCTTGGTGTCTAATATCTTATATGTTTAAAAGTAATAAGTGTATGTAATTCTAGCACTCTGGGAGGCTAAGGTGGGTGAATTGCCTGAGCTCACAGGTTTGATACCAGCCTGAGCCAGGGTGAGACCCAGTCTCTAAAAATAGCTAGGTGTCCCGTGGTGGATGCCTGTAGTCCCAGCTACTTGGGAGGTTGCAGCAAGAGAATTGCTTGAGCCCAGGAGTTTGAGGTTGCTGTGAGCTATGATGCCTCAGCACTCTACCAAGGGTGACAAAATAAGACTTTGCCTTTAAAAAAAAAAATGGGTGTAGTAAAAAATTGAAAATTAAGTCATGTTTAACACTATGCTATGTAGTTTTTGTTTTTTTCTTTTTTTTTTTCTTTTTGAGACAGAGCCTCAAGCTGTCCCCCTGGGTAGAGTGCCGTGGCATTACAGCTCACAGCAACCTCCAACTCCTGGGCTCAAGCGAGTCT
>NW_003852574.1:1659818-1662369 GCF_000181295.1 Otolemur garnettii | reverse complement strand
CACAGCCTCAAACTGTCCCCCTGGGTAGAGTGCCGTGGCATAGCTCATAGCAACCTCCAACTCCTGGGCTCAAGCGAGTCTCCTGCCTCTGCCTCCCAAGTAGCTGGGACCACAGGTGCCCTCCACAACGCCTGGCTATTTTTTTTCGGTTGCAGCCATCGTTGTTTGGCAGGCTCAGGCTGGATTCGAACCCGCCACCTTAGGTGTATGTGGCTGGCGCCTTAGCCACTTGAGCCACAGGTGCCGAGCCTACACTTTAGTTTAAACACAAGTCACATCCAACCCCCAATACATCTCTCTAATGTCAAAGCTGACATTCTTTTAATTTCTCATAAAAAATATTAGGAGGGGCACAGTCTGCTTCTCTAAACAGTATGGCTAGCAGTCATCAAAAAATCACAGTTGGGGCACTGGTACAGATGTTTAGAAAGTATTCAGAGGATTGTGATTGTGGGTGTAAAACATTGGTGTGCAGGATTTTCATAGCTGCAGTTGAGAGAGTTCTGCAAACCACATTCCCATTTGATGGCAAAACTTACCCTGTGGCACCTGTGGCTCAGTAAGGTGCTGGCCCCATATACCGAGGATGGCGGGTATAAACCTGGCCCTGGCTGGCTAAAACAGCAATGACAACTGCAACAACAACAAAAAAAAGCTGAGCGTTGTGGCGGGCACCTGTGGTCCCAGCTACTCAGGAGGCTGAAGCAAGAGAATCCCTTAAGCCCAAGAGTTAGAGGTTGTTATGACCTGTGACACCACAGCACTCTACCGAGGCCAAAAAAATGAGGCTCTGTCTCAAAAAAAAAAAATATTCCAGATGAGGCTGGTCTTGGTGGCTCTCTCCTGTAATCCTAGCACTCTGGGAGGCCAAGGTGGGTGGATAGCTTGAGCTAATGAATTCAAGACCAGCCTGACCAAAAGTGAGACCTTGTCTCTACTAAAAAATAGAAAAACTGAGGCAAGAAGATTGCTTGAGCCCAAGAGTTGGAGGTTGCTGTGAGCTATGATGCCATGGCACTCTACTCAGGGCAACAACTTGAGACTCTGTCTCAACAACTGCAACAACTACAAATGTTCCAGACAAGGAATAGTGGCTCAGGAACCTAACAATCCTACCACTTTGGTAGGCCCTGGTGGGAAGATGGCTTGAAGCTAGATATTTGAGACTATCCAGAGCAACATTAAAAAACTTTATCTCTACAAAAAAAAAGAAGAAAGCCAGGCATGGTAGCACACACCTGTAGTCTAGCTATTTGGGAGGCTGAAGCAAGAGGAACACTTGAGCCCAGCATTTGGAAATTGCAGTGAGCTATTATCATGCTCCTGCATTGCAGCCAAGGCAACAGAGCAAGACCTTATCTCCAAAAAAAAAAATTCCAAGAGTACTAGTCTTCTCAAAGTTTTTTGTCCAATTAAGATGACAAGGTAGATGTGTCTGTGTTTGTGTTATATATATGAATTTAGAGACTACAGAGTTTTATATCTATGGGTTGTTACTTGCAGGTTTTATTTGGAAGAAATAACTTCCTACTCGAATAATGAGACTTAAGGCCAATTCAGAAAAGAAGGGAAGTAGTTTAGAGGAAGTAAATTTGAAAGCTGGTGTCTAATCTTAGTAATTTGAGCTTTTGAAAGTTTCCTTTCCAAAAGTTAAAAGATTAACTCTTTCATATACCAAAGCATTTTAATCCATTAATTAATTAATTATTTAAGAGACAGTCTCACTTTGTTGCCCTCGGTAGAATGCTGTAGCATCACAGCTCACAGCTCTTGGGCTTAGGCAATTCTCTTACCTCAGCCTCCAGAGTAGCTGAGACCACAAACACCCACCACAACACGCGGCTATTTTTTGTTGCAGTTTGTCCAGGGCTGGGTTTGAACCTGCCACCCTCAGTATGTGGGGCTGGTGCCCTACTCACTGAGGAACAGGCGCTGTCCTAATTAATTTTTAATTTTTTTTTTGTTTTTGAGACAGAGTCTCAAGCTGTCACCCTAGGTAGAGTGCTGTAGTGTTCTTGGGCTTAAGTGATTCTCTTAACTCAATCTCCCAAGTAGCGGGGACTATAGCTGCCTGCCAGAAGGCCCAGCAATTTTTTTTTGCAGTTGTTGTTTTAGCTGGCCTGGGCTGGGTTCGAACTGCCAGCCTGGTATATGTGGCCGGTGCCCTACCCACAGAGCTACAGGTGCCACCCTAATTTACTTTTTTGAGACAGAGTCTCAATTGTGTTGCCCTCGGTAGAGTGTTGTGTCACAGCTCACAGCAACCTCAAACTCCTGGGCTAAAGCAATTCTCTTGCCTCAGCCTCCCAAGTAGGGCCTACAGACAGCCACCACGTCACCTGACTATTTCTTTGTTGCAGTTGTCATTGTCATCTAGCAGGCTCTAGCTGGGTCAAACCCCCCTGACCATATGTGGTCAGTGCCCTAACCACTGGGCTACATGCACTGAGCCTAATCCATTAATTTAGGATGGCATTTTCTTATCCTTAATTAATAAAAAACAAACTAATTTTTTTTTTTTTTTTTTTTTGAGACAGAGTCTCACTTTGTC
>NW_003852574.1:1655024-1659311 GCF_000181295.1 Otolemur garnettii | reverse complement strand
TAGAGATGGGTTTTGATCTTGCTCAACCTGGTCTGGAACTCCTGAGCTCAAGGAATCCACCTGCCTTGGCCTCCTGGAGTGCTAGGATTACAGGTGTGAGCCGCCATGCCTACCCTGATCTCCAACTCCTGACCTCAAGTGGTCCTTCCACCTTGGCTCCTCAAAGTGCTAGGATTATAGCCAAGAGCTGCTATGCCTGGCCCAGTGCTATTTTTGACTCTTCTAGGTGTTGTAGGGAATATAGAAATGAAGATGGGTGCTTACAGATAATAGTATTCAACAGTTGAGCATTAGCTGTTATGTATTTGGAATTGCTTATTCTAAGTGCTTTTCTATATTCATTTAATAATTAGTATTATATCATGAGGCTAGAAACCGTTTTTCCTCGTAGGTACAGATGAGAAAATGGAGGCACAGGGAGGTTAAGTAATTTGCTCCAGTTTCACAGCTGCTTTGAACCCAAGCACCTGGCTTAAAGCCTTCCTTTTACCAGAATAGAGTATCAAGTGATTTAAACTTCCATAGTCATTTGAAAAACAGCACTGAGTAAGCTAAGTGCTATTGGAGTTTAGGGATGAAGAATTTGTGGTGGATTAGCTAGGAAGGCATCTGTGGGGCAGGTATATAACATTTGGCCTTAAATAAGGTTGATAAGAGCATTAAGGAATAGTTGGCTTGAACACATTTTTTTTTCCCCACAGTCTCAAGCTGTAGCCCTGAGTCGAGTGCCTGGCATCAGCTCACAGGAACCTCAAATTCTTGAACTTAAATGATTCTCTTACCTCAGCCTCCCAAGTAGCTGGGACTACAGGCACCTGCCACAATGCCCAGATGGTTTTTGGTTGTAGTTGTCATTGTTGTTTGACAGGCCTGGGCTGGATTTGAACCCTCCAGCTCTGGTGTATGTGGCTGGCGCCCTAGCCGCTGAGCTATAGGTGCTGAGTCCAGATGATATATGTTTTTGGTAGTATTTTTTTGGCTTGTTTGTTTTGTTTTGTGACAGAGTCCTCCTTTATTGCCTTGGGTAGAATGCAGTGTTGTCATTATAGCTCACTGCAGCCTCAAATTCCTAGGCTCAGGTGATCCTCCTGCCTCAGCCACTTGAGTGGCTGGGATTATAGGCACACATCACCACACCTGGCTGATTTTTTTTTTTCCATTTTTGGCAGGGACAGGTCTTGTTTTTGCCCAGGCTGGTCTTGAACTCAGCGATCCTCCCGTCTCTGCCTCCCAGAGTGCTGGGGTTGCAGGCCTGAGCCAATGCCTCAGATGGCATTTTCCTATCTCCACGTAGGAAAGAGAGGGACTGCCCAGTGTTGGTTAGACTGGTACAGACAAGTGGGGGAGAGAGGGCTGTGTGCTTCTATCGTCTTAGGATACAGAATATACAGATACAGGATCTTTTCATATATACTGTTTTGTTTCTTCATCCTTTCACCTAATATACTGTATACATCTTTCCAAGTCAATACCTTTTAAAATGTATTTTATTTACCTTTTTGAAAACATAATACTGTAGTTCCATTGGTAAGTTCCAGCAATACAAAAGGATATATGGTCCCTAAGGCAAAATTGAGATGCATATGTATTCTTCCAGAGATAGAGCTGTGTGTTTACCAGTGTTCATTGTTCTTCAGTGATTAGTATTGACCTACTATTCTGTGTATCTATACATCCCACCATGTATAGACATGACATGTATAGCATGACAGCATATGACATACTTGATATCTCTTCATAATCTTTTCTTTTCTCTTTTTTTCTTTTCTTTTGGAGACAAGAGTCTCATTCTGGCAACTGGGCAAAATACTGTGGTACCATAGCTCATAGCAACCTCAGACTCTTGGGCTTGAGCAATCTTCTTGCCTCAGTCTCCCCAGTAGCTGTGACTACAGGCTCCTGGCCAGTTTTTCTATTTAATAGAGACAGAGTCTCTCTCTTGCTCAGGGTGGTCTCGAACTCTTGAGCTCAAGCAGTTCACCTACTTTGGCCTCTTAGATTGTAAAGATTACACTGCCCCAGCCAATAATCCATTTATTTATTTATTTTTGAGACAAAGTCTCACAATGCCCCAGGATAGAGTGCCCTGTCATAAGCCTAGCTTACAGCAACCTCAAACTCCTGGCTTCAGTCCCTATGGAGTAGCAGGGACTATAGGCATCTGCCACAAGCCCTGGATAATTTTTTCTATTTTTAGTAGAGATAAAGTCTTGCTCTTATTCAGGCTACTCAATCTCCTAAGCTTAAGGGATCTGCCCACCTTCACCTCCCATACTGCTGGGTTCACACAGGCATGAGCCACTGCACCTGGCTTCATTTGATAATAACCTTATGTCAGATCATTTCTTGTTAACACAAATCTTTTTTTTTTTTTTTGAGACAGAGTGAGTCTCCTGCCTCTGCCTCCTAAGTAGCTGGGACTCCAGGCGCCCACCACAATGCCTGGCTATTTTTTGGTTGCAGCTATCATTGTTGTTTGGCAGGCCCAGGCTGGATTCGAACCCGCCAGCTCAGGTGTATGACTGTTATCTTAGCCGCTTGAGCCACAGGTGCCGAGCGCACAAATCTTTATTTATGGTTACATAATACACCATTTTGTGGATGTATCATAAGATACTTAACCAGTCTTTGAAAGGTACATGTAGGTTGTTTCCTTGCAAAGAAGCTGCTCCCTTCTTTGTATATTCTTTTTCTGGCTTAATCCCTTTAATACTCAACACTGAAGTTCTTCAGCCCCAGTGGGGCTTAAAATCCATGGATCATTCTACCCTTTCACTTGCTTCATCTCTCTATTCATCACTGTAATTACCCACTTGTATTTATGCTTTTGCCTTTCTAATTTTTTTATCTGGCAAAACCTCAGCCCTGGTTAAATCCAACACTTTACCTATTTTGCCCACTAAGATTCCTTAGTTTATTTATTCCTGTACATAGGACAGTATAGCACCACCCCTTTTACCTCCGACTTTGTTACCCTTCCCAGCCTCACTGTCAACTGTGGTAATCTTATTTGAGAAAAGGGAAGCAATAAAAAGAGTATACCATTACATCTAATCACTCACCTACATTTGTCTTATGATCTGTTTCCTCTCTTACTATAGAGCAGTCCCTGGGGAGGCTTTGTCCTATCCCAGGTCAGGCCTTATATTTGTGTGCTAAATCCCATTCCCCTCTAACTGCTTGTAGCAGTTTTCCCTTCTCTTCTATCAGTCCATTGACTAGGCCTTAATGACCCTACCAAGCTGGAATTGATGCTAGGAAGTGTCTTTATTACTGGCAGCCATGTGATCAGGAAGGGGAGAGATAAATATTCAAGCAAACAGCAGGCAGTCTCTGCCAGACTTTCCATGACTTTTTTTTTTTTTTTTAATAAACTAACCTTCCCCTCTCCCTGAGACAGTCTCACTCTGTTGGCTCTAGTCTAGAGTGCTATGGCAACAGCTTAGCTCACAGCAACCTTAAATTCCTGGGTTCAAGCAATCTTTCTGCCTCAGCCTCCCTAGTTAGCTGGGACTACAGGTGCCTACCATAACACCCAGCTAATTATTCTATTTATTTACTTTTGAAACAGAGCTTTACTCTGTCGCCCTGGGTAGAATGCCATGCCATCATAGCTCACAGCAACCTTGAACTCTAGGGCTCAAGCAATCCTCTTACCTCAGTTTTTTATTTTCAGTAGAGAAAGGAGTCTTGCTCTTACTCAGCCTGGTCTTGAGCTCCTGGGCTTTAGCAATCTACCTGTCTTGGCCTCCCAGAATACTAGGATTACAGGAGTGAGCCACTGTACAGGCCTGGCCTTAATTTTTCTCTTTTAGGGTTGTTTTTTTTTTGTTGTTGTTTTGTTTTGTTTTAGACTAGCTCAAGCTGTCACCCTGGGTGGAGTGCTGTGGCATGGCATCACAGCTCACAGCAACCTCCAACTCCTGGGCTCAAGCAAATTCTCCTGCCTCTGCCTCCCAAGTTGCGGGGACTGCAGGTGCCTGCCACTACCCGGCTATTTTGGGGTTGCAGCTGTCATTGTTGTTTGGTGGGCCGAGCTGGAATCGAACCTACCAGTTCAGGTGTATGTGGCTGGCCTCTTAGCAGCTCGAGCCACAGCCGCTGAGCTAATTTTCCTGTTTTTAGTAGAAATGGGGTCTCGCTCTTACCCAGGCTGGTCTTGAACTCCTGAGCTTAAGATATCCTCTTGCGGCTTGGTGCCTGTGGCTCAAGCGGCTAAGGCGCCAGCCACGTACACCCATAGTGGCGGGTTCGAATCCCCAGCCCGGGCCCACCAAACAACAATGA
>NW_003852574.1:1650029-1654417 GCF_000181295.1 Otolemur garnettii | reverse complement strand
CTCAAAAAAAAAAAAAAAGAAAAAGCCTTCTTAGATTGTGTTCATGCTACCTCCTTTTCCATTAGGCTTTACTGTCTCTTTCTGGGCATCCTCATACATTCACCATGGTCTTCTCATTCCTGCCCACTTAACCTCCCAGTGTTTTTTCAAGCTGTGCTGTCAAAAAAATTTTTTTTCTTTTTTGGGATAGAGCCTCACTTTGTTGCCCTCAGTAGAATGCCATTGTGTCACAGCTCACAGCAACCTCAAACTCTTGGGCTTAAGTGATTCTCTTGCTTCAGCCTCTCAAGTAGCTGGGGCTACAGGCACCTGCCACAATGCCAAGCTATTTTTTTTAGAGACAGGGTCTCGCTCTTTCTCAGGCTGGTCTCGAACCCATGAGCCCAGGCAATCCACCCACCTTGGCCTCCCAGAGTGCTAGGACTACAGGCATGAGGCACCGTGCCTGGCTGTAAAACCTTTTTTTTTGTTTTTGAGACAGACCCTCAAGCTGTCCCCCTGGGTAGAGTACTGTGACATCACAGCTCACAGCAACCTCCAACTCCTGGGCTCAAGCATGTCTCCCGCCTCAGCCTCCCAAGTAGCTGGGACTACAGGTGCCCGCCACAACGCCTGGCTATTTTTTGGTTGTAGCCATCATTGTTGTTTGGCAGGCCCAGGCTGGATTCGAACCTGCCAGCTCAGGTGTATGTGGCTGGTGCCTTAGCCACTTGAGCCACAGGCGCCGAGCCTGTAAAACCTTTTTTGTAAATCACTGATCTGATAATTCCAATCCAGTATTTTTCTCTTCCTTACATAATAGAATTGAAGTTGGCTATGCATGACATTCCAGATCCTCCAGCTTCAATTTAACTGTCACTGTCTTTTAGTCTCATATTTGATAGTTTTCTCTATAAATTCTTGTTTTTAGAGTCATTGAGGTCATTAACTAATGTTCCTTCACCTTAAAAAGTATCACTGGCCAGGCATGTTGGCTCACACCTGTAATTTTTGCACTCTGGAGGCCAAAGTGGGTGGATTGCCTGAGCTCACAGATTTGAGACCATCCTGAGCCAGAGCAAGACACCATCTCTAAAAACATGGCCAGGCATTGTGGAGGGCAACTACTTGGGAGGCTGAGGCAGGAGAATCGCTTGAGCCCAAGAGTTTGAGGTTGCTGTGAGCTATAATGCCATGGCACTCTACCAAGGGCTACAAAGTGAGACTCTGTCTCAAAAAAAAAAGCGCATCTCTGGCAGCATGCATAGCTCAGTGGGTAGGGCGCCAGCCACATACACTGAGGCTGGCAGCTTTGAACCCTGGCCCAGGTCAGCTAAAATGACAGTGACAACTGCAACAGCAACAGAATAGCTGAGTGTTGTGGCAAGTGCCTGTAGTCCCAGCTACTTGGGAGGCTGAGGCAAGAGAATCGCTTAAGCCCGAGTTTGAGGTTGCTGTGAGCTGTGATGCCACAGCACGCTCTATACAGGGCGACAGTTTGAGACTGTCTCAAAAGAAAAAAAAAAGTATTCCTGAGTCATTACCACTTCTGGACACTTCAAGGTCCAGGTGAGATGTTGCCTCCTTGGAAGCTCTGTGGTAGAATCACTTGCTTTTTCTCTATTCATACCAAAGAGGATAAACTTTTTTTCCATCTAGTAGTTTTTGTGGTGCTGTTTTTTTGTTGTTACTATTTTGAGACAGGGTCTTGATATGTTGGGCAAGACTGGCCTCAGACTCTGGGGTTCAAAGGATCCTCTCACCTTAGCCTCTCCAGTAGCAGAGACTATGGGGACATATACCACCATACCCAGCCTAAACTTTTGTTAGAGCACTTAATTACATTCATCTCTAGCATCTAGTTCAGGGAATAGCTCATCGAACACCAGTGGTTTATGTAAGACTGATCAAATGCAAGGAAGCTCAGTATTCAAACAAGGAGCCAGCTGAGTGACATGTCCTGGCTCATGAGGCTGAAGTGGAAAGGCTTGTCTCTTAAAAGGAGGGTGGATCATGAGTTAAGGCCACTGGACTCGGGGGGGGGGGGGTACTGTTATAAGGCAGTAAGTAGTGGATAGAAAGGGAGGAAGTATGAGGGATGAGTGGGAGTGCTTATCAGAATTTATCTTTAAAAGACCTAATGTCTAAGGTGAAGATTTTCTAGAAAAATCTATAAACATAAAATTAGGGGTCTGTCTTCTTTGGCAGATCCTTGTATCATGGAAAGTGATAAAAATTCACTGTCTACCAAGCAGCCATAGAATTATCGCACCAGGGGTGTTCAACCTATGGCCTGTGATCCACATGATGCTTTTGTGAGGACTTTTTTTTTTTCTTTTCTGATATAGAATCTCACTCTGTCTCCCTCAGTAGAGTGCCGTGGCATCATAGCTCACAGCAACTTCAAACTTGTGGGTGGGTTTCTTACCCAAGACGTTCTCTTGCCTCAGCCTCCCAGGTAGCTGGGACTACTGGTGCTTGCCACAATACCCAACTACTTTTAGAAATAGGATTCTATCTCTTGTTCGGGCTGGTCTGGTTGAGTCACCTAGCCCTTGTCAACACTTCTTTGCTTGTCTGTGGTGTTGAAAAGTATGCATTGACACCCCCATTTTTTTTGCAAATAAGCTTATGTTGGTGTTCATGTGTTGTTTAATGTTTGGCCCTAGACAGTTTTTATTCTCCCAGTTTGTGGCAGAGAGGAAAAAAGTTTGGTCACCTTGGCTTAGAATAGATTTTATGTTCTACATGCTCTATACTGCACTGTCCAATACTATTACTGATAGCCAACATGTGACTGTTAAGTATTTGAATACAGCTAGTATGAGAAAGAAACTGAATATTTAAATTTAAATTAGAATATTGATTAATAGCAGCCAGGCATGGTGGCTCATGCCTGTAATCCCAGCACTCTGGGAGGTTGAGCTGGGTGGATTACCTGAGTTCACAAGTTCGAGACCAGCCTGAGTAAGAGACCTCATCTCTGAAAAATAGCCAGGCATTATGGCGGATATCTGTAGTCCCAGCTACTTGGCAGTTTGAGACAAAAGAATCACTTAAGCCCAAGAGTTTGAGGTTGCTGTGAGCTGTAACACTGCATCACTCTACTGAGGGTGAAAAAATGACTCTTATCTGAAGAAAAAAAAATTGATTAAATATTCACATGTGACTAGTGGCTACCATGTCAGGCACTGAAGTAGTGACAGTATCTGTTTTTGGATTCCATGCAACCCAAACATTCTGTCTCTTGTATTCACACTTCAGGCAGTGACTGACTCTGCTCCTCTAAGTGTATTTTCACTTTCTCTGTCCCAGTTTACAGTTATCATTGAAGTCTTTGGCTTCCTTCCTGCTTATGTAAATTAGTTATAAGGGAAGTCTTAAGAGTATTGAGGAGGAGTAACCTCCTTTAAAAGATGGATTTGAAGTTAAATTTTATTTCTGTTTGTAGCAGTCACTGGGAAATTAACATAGTTGCTTCTATTCATTCATTTAGCAAAACACAAGTAGAAAACCTATTGGTATCTGGAGCACTGTGTGGTTGGTATTGGTGATAGATGAATAAAATTACCCCTGCCCCATGGTAGCTTTCAGTCTAGTAGAGAGAGTGGAGTCCTATTTAAATAGTAGTAATAAAGTGAAACAAGTGTGAGGATCTTCATAAAGGAGGGGAGAGCAAAGGAAATATAAGAGGCAGCAGCAGAGATCAGGAAAGATTTTATGGAAGAAGTGACTTTTTTTGTTCAAGACAGAGTCTTACTCTGTTACCCTGGGGTGGAGTCATTGTGGCTCGTAGCAACCTCAAGTTCTTGGGCTCAAGCAATCTACTTGCCTCAGCCTTCAGGGTAGCTGGGAATACAGGCATCTGCCACATGCCCAGCTGTGTTTTTAGAGATGGGGTCTCTGGTTGAGGTTGATCTTGAACTTCTGACTCAATCTCCCCACCTCAGCCTCCCAGAGTGTTAGGATTACAGGCATGAGCCACTGCGCCCAGCCTTAATAATAATGATTTTTGTTGTTGTTGAGATAAGAATTCTACCCTGTGCCCTGAGCAGAGGGCAATGGTGTCATAGCTCTCTGCAACCTCAGACTTGGGCTGTGAGCATCCTGCTGCCTCAACCTCAAGAAGCCTCTGTAATTATAGGCGCTCGCTGTGACTCCCAGCTGTTTTTTCCCATAAGTCAGGGTCTCACTCTTGCGTAGACAAGCCTTGAACTCCTGAGCTCAAGCAATCCTCCTGCCTTGGCCTCCCATAGTGCTGGGATTACAGTAGTGAGCCACCACGCCCAGCTTAAGAGTGATTTTTAAAATTTTTTTGTGGCATATCATTGTGCTGCTCACTGATTGAAAATCACTGTTCTAAGCTAGGCACAGTGGCTTTTGCCTGTGATCTTTTTTTTTTTTTTTTT
>NW_003852574.1:1645894-1649864 GCF_000181295.1 Otolemur garnettii | reverse complement strand
GTTTGGCAGGCCCGGGCTGGATTGGAACCTGCCACCTTAGGTGTATGTGGCTGGTGCCTTAGCCACTTGAGCCACAGACACCAAGCCTGCCTGTGATCTTAGTACTCTGGGAGGCTGAAGTGGGTGGATCACTTGAGCTCAGGAGCTCAAGATGAGCCTGAGCAAAGTGAGACAGTGTCTTAGTGTCTGCTAAAAATTAAAAACTTAGGCAAGAAGCTGATCACTTCAGTCTAAGAATTTGAGGTTGCTGTGAGCTGTGATGCCACGGCACTGTACCCAGGGCAACAGAGTGAGACTCTGTCTCAAAAAAATCACAGCTCTGTGGTAGTTTTGTTTGTTTGTTTTTGACACAGAGTCTCACTTCATTAAGTCATTGCTGGATATGGTAGCGGTTCAGGAAGCTGAGGCAGGAGGATCACCTTGAGGCCAGGAGTGAAGACCCCATGGGCAATACAGGAAGACTTCATCTCTAAAAAAAAAACAAAAACAATTAGCCAGGATGGTAGCATGCACCTATAGTCCTGGCTACTTGGGAAGCTGAGGCAGGAGAATTACTTGAGCCCCAGGAGTTCAAGGCTATGCAGAGTGAAGGCACTTCAGCCTAGGCAACACAGTGAGACCTTGCCTCTTAAAAATATATGTATATTTTTAGCTGGGCATTGTGGCGGGCACCTGTAGTCCCAGCTACTTTGGAGGCTGAGGCAAGAAAATTGCTTAAGCCCAAGAGTTTGAGGTTGCTCTGAGCTGTGACACCACGGCACTCCACCGAGGGCGATATAGTAAGACTCTTGTCTCAAAAAAAAGAAAGAAAGAAATATATATGTGTGGTTTTTTTTCTTCCTTTTCTTTTCCCCTCCCCTCCCCTCCCCTCCCCTTCCCTTCCCTTCTTGTCATTCTTGTCTTTTTTTGGTTTTTTTTGCAGTTGGCCAGGGCTGGGTTTGGAACCCATCACCTCCGGCATATGGGGCCAGCGCCTTTCTCCTTTGAGCCACAGGCACCGCCCAAGGAGATAGATTCTTTATCAGTTTTATTGGGAACCATGCCTTACATGCCTTTTCCCTTGGTCCTTTGTTCTGCATGGATCCTGTTCAGCATGTCTTTGTACCACTAAATACAGCTGGGAATATAGTTCAAGGTGGATTAGACCAAGTCAGAAGAGATCCCTGCCTTAAAGAAACTTGTATTTGGGTGGCGCCTGTGGCTCAGAGGAGTAGGGCACTGGCCCCATGTGCTGGAGGTGGCAGGTTCAAACCCAGCTCCAGCCAAAAACAGCAAAAAAACAAACAAACTTGTTTTTGTCTGGATGTGGTAGCTCATGCCCATAGTCCTAATACTCTGGGAGGCTGAGGCAGGTGGATTGCCTGAACTCAACAGTTCAAGACCAGCGTGAGCCAGAGCAAGACCTTTCTAAAAATAGCCGGTCATTGTGGCAGGCACCTGTAGTCCCAGCTACTTAGGAGGCTGAAGCAAGAGAATCGCTTGAGACCAAGAGTTTGCTGTGAGCTGCGACACCATAGCACTTTACCAAGGGCAACAAAGTGAGACTTTGTCTCAAGGAAAAAACTAAAAAAAGAAACATATTTCGGCAATAGGTGTGAGTCAAGCACACAAATATAACTGCTACCTCTCATATAGGGTAGGATGCCTGATATTAATACAGGGTGGTCATGAAGTCTATGTAATTTAAAACAGATATTTTAAATTGCGTACAGATTTCATGGCTACCCTGTGTAATAATACAAAGACCAAGAGAGGCCCACTTGGGGGCAACACCTATTTGGGGAGTAGGTGGACCTGAAATAGATTTCAGAACAGAGGTAACATTTGAAATGGACAAATTCCGCCTCCCCCGTGAAAGGGAAGAGATTTTCTTTTTGCAGTTTTTGGCCAGACCTGGGTTTGAACCCACCACCTCCGGCATATGGGGCTGGCACCCTACTCCTTTGAGCCACAGGCGCCACCTGGGAAGAGATTTTCAGAGAAAGCATCCCTTTGAGCTGAGGTAGAGAAAATGTACAAGGCCAGTTAATGTTAAAAACAGATGTGTGGGCAGTTCGTGTGTACAGCCAGGAAGGATACATTGAGGTTGGCAATACCCATCAAGGATAGTAACTACCATGGCTTCCAGTGCTTTGACCAAACCTCAGATTCGTGGCCTCTTGGCTAAGCACCTGCAGATTTGTATTGTTGGAGCATTTGTACCCTGGGGGTTGCAGCTTTCTCTAAGTTTGCTGTGACTGAACCAAGAAAGAAGGCATATGCAGATTTGTACAGAAATTGTGATTCTATGAAAGATTTTGAGAAGATAAGAAGGCTGGTGTTTTTCAGAGAGTAAAGTGATTTTGAAATATAAAGAGTTTCTTGGCTCGGCTCCTATAGCTCAACCGGCTAAGGCGCCAGCCACGTACACCTAAGGTGGCGGGTTCGAATCCCCAGCCCGGACCCGCCAAACAACAATGACGGCTGCAACCAAAAAAAAAAATAGCCGGGCGTTGTGGTGGGCGCCTGTGGTCCCAGCTACTTGGGAGGCAGAGGCAGGAGACTCGCTTGAGCCCAGGAGTTGGAGGTTGCTGTGAGCTGTAATGCCACGGTACTCTACCCAGGGGGACAGCTTGAGGCTCTGTCTCAAAAAAAAAAAAAAAAAAAAAAAGAATTTCTTTGGGTTGATTTACATAGACGTTTGTCACTGAGTGTTCCTGAGCCATGAATATGAGTGATAAATAAACTATTAATAAATTAAAAAACATGGCGCCTGTAGCTCAAGCGGCTAAGGCGCCAGCCACATACACCTGAGCTGGCAGGTTCGAATCCAGCCCGGCCTGCCAAACAACAATGACAGCTGCAACCAAAAAATAGCCGGTGTTGTGGTAGGCACCTGTGGTCCCAGCTACTTGGGAGCCTGAGGCAGGAGACTCGCTTGAGCCCAGGAGTTGGAGGTTGCTATGAGCTGTGATGCCATGGCACTTTACCCAGGGGGACAGCTTGAGGCTCTGTCTCAAAAAATAAATAAATTAAAATAAATTAAAAAACAAAACAGGTGTGTGATAAGCAGTGGTGAGAAGGTGGGAAGAGAAAATAGATTGCTCTTAGAATTTTAGAGGATCCTGGCTCAGCACCTATAGCTCAGCAGCTAGGGCACCAGCCATGTAAACTGGAACTGGCAGGTTCAAACCCTGCCCGGGCCTGCCAAATGACAATGACAACTACAACCACAAAAATAACCAGGTGTTGTGGCGGGTGCCTGTAGTCCCAGCTACTTGGGAGGCTGAGGCAAGAGAATTGCGTAAGCCTAAGACTTTAAGGTTGATGTAAGCTGTGATACCATAGCATCTACCCAGGGTGACATAGTGAGCCTCTGTCAAAAAATAATAGAAAAAGGAGGGGAGCGCCCATAGCTCAGTGGTAGGGCTCTGGCCATGTGCACTGAAGCTGGCAGGTTCAAACCTGGTCCGGGCAAGCTAAAACAATGGCAACTGCAACCAAAAAAAAAATATCCAGGTGTTGTGGCTGGTGCCTATGGTCTCAGCTACTTGGGAGCCTGAGGTAAGAGGATTGCTTCAGCCCAAGTTGGAGGTTGCTGTGAGCTATGATGCGATGGCACTCTACCCAGGGCAACAGCTTGAGACTGTCTCAGAAAAAAAATAAAAATAAAAAAAGGGGCTGCTGTTCTGGAGGGTGCCTGTAGTTCCAGTTATTGGCGAGGCTGTGGCAGGAAGATGGCTTGAGCCTAAGAGTTTGAGGTTGCTGTGAGTTGTGATGCCATGGTATTATACCAAGAGTGATAAAATGAGACTGTGGTTCCAAAAAAGAAAGAAAAGCCAAAAATGTTGGAGCATGCCAGTAGTCCCAGCTACTTGGCAGGCTGAGGCAAGAGAATCACTTCAACTAAAAATTTGATGTTGCTGTGTGCTGTGACACCATAGCACTCTACCAAGGGTGACAAAGTGAGACTGTCTCGAAAAAAAAAAAA
>NW_003852574.1:1644185-1645208 GCF_000181295.1 Otolemur garnettii | reverse complement strand
AATTTTTATTAAATCAAAGCTGTGTACATTAATGCAGTCATAGGGTACAGTGTGCTGGTTTTATATACAATTTGAAATATTTTCATCAAATTGGTTAACATAGCCTACATGGCGTAACTACTTTTTCTATAGCAACTAGTACCTGTTTGCATGTGATAGAGCCTGTACAGAATTAGGCGTTTTATCTCTTTAGTAAATAACAAAAGGTATTCCAATTCCATAATAGCTTTGCTCTAGCTGTCTGCTCATTCAAACTTTGTCCACATTCATAATGTGTTTGATACAGGACTCCCTAAGAACATAGGCTCTTTGCAAGTTTATTTATGTTTGAAATTTAGTTTGTTGCCAGATAGCTAATGCTCAAATGAACCTTTGTGTGACTGTACTTGTTAAAAAAGTTCTGTTGAATATTTCATCAAATGCCCAAGTATAAGATTGCTAGTCTAAGAGATCTTTGTCAATCATGATTTTCTTTTCTTTTCTTTTCTTTTTTTTTTTTTTTTTGAGACAGTCTCACTTTGTCACCCTCGGTGGAGTGCTGTGACGTCACAGCTCATAGCAACCTTCAGCTCTTGGATTTAGGGGATTCTCTTGCCTCAGCCTCCCAAGTAGCTGGGACTACAGATGCTCACCACAACACCCGGCTATTTTTTTGTTGCAGTTTGGCCTGGGGCCAGGTTTAAACCCACCAATCTCAGTATATGGGGCCCATGCCCTACTTACTGAGCCACAGGCACTGCCCCAATTATGCTCTTGGGCTTAGGCAATTCTCTTGCCTCAGCCTCCTGAGTAGCTGGGACCACAGGCACCCACCACAATGCCCGGCTATTTTTGTTGCAGTTTGGCTGGTGCCAGGTTTGAACCCGCCAAGCACCCTACTCATTGAGCCACAGGCACCACCTGTTTTCCAAAGGATTGTACAGATCTGACTCTATCAACATTGTGACATTTAGATGATCATCATTTAAATTTAATTTATAAAAAATGTCTTGACTTTGGGGAGCATCTGTGGTTCAAAGGAGT
>NW_003852574.1:1641504-1643803 GCF_000181295.1 Otolemur garnettii | reverse complement strand
AAAAAAAAAAAAAACAGCATTGATGGTGTTTCCTTCGTTCCATCTGGAAAGCCCTCTGGCAAGACGAGAGCAAAGCTATTATGGAATTGGATTTTTTTTTAATCTTCTCCCTTTTATTGTCAAAATAATAACTTATTTGGTCTCAGCTGTCACCCTGGGTAGAGTGCCTTGGCGCCATAGCTCACAGTAACCTCCAACTCTTGGGCTTAAGCAATTCTCTTGCCTTAGCCTTCCAGTTAGCCACAACGCCCAGCTATTTTTTGGTTGTAGTTGCCATTGTTTTAGCAGGCCCTGGGCCAGGTTCAGATTGGCCAGCTTTGGTGTATGTGGCCAGCACCCTACCCAGTGAGATATAGGTGCTGCCCCTCATATCTTTTTTATTGTTGTTGTTAGACAGAGTCTCAGTTGGTCACCCTCAGAGTGCCATGGCGTCTTAGCTCATGGCAACCTCAAACTCTGCGGTTCAAGACTAACTAATAGAATTTTGGGTCCTACCTTAAAGGTGACTAAGTATATAATGTTACCAGTTCAACCTCATTTATCTGTTTGAATGCATAGATTCAAGTGTTTCTATGGTCCTGAAAAGAAGACTGTTTTTGTGTGGAAAGAGAGCTCAGTAGTGAAAAGTTGGTGGACAGGTCGTGAGATCTTTGGGAATGGTCTTACATAATAGTCCTCTTGTCTCAGATAACTATACCATACATAAAAAGAGCCATTGGCTTGAGTAAAGCAAGGTCAGGTCAGTATTTTCACAGCTTATTTATGAAAAGCCTAGTGAATGCTGGACAGTGTTGAAGGGGATCTATGTCTAGAGCCTAGGCCTCAGTTTACCATACTACCACAAAAGGTCGAGCATATTCTCAAATGTGAAAGCAGTACCCTCCTACTTAATATGATGTATTTGTTAGCCATTCAAAAATGTCTTGAGCAATAAAGGTAGCACCAGAGGCTTTTCCTGTCAGCTCAGGCCTTGAACTAACACCCCGCATGGTGTCTTTTCTTACCCACCAACTCAAATACAGGCTTGTCCCCATCTTCTCCCATGAGAGCTGAGTAATGAGACAGTAAGGAAATGGCTGATTGAGAAGACTATATTAAAATTTATTTAGTCTGATATTTCCCTCACTTGCCTTCTATACCTGGTGGAATGTTATTTAGTTTGATTCTCCTCATCTGTCTTATTTCTTTCCTAGTAGAATCTTATTTATAATTAAACACTTATAAGTTACAAGGGTTTTTTTTGGACTTAGCATTTTGAATTATGCTACTTTGTTCAGTTCTAGTATCTGTTTAAAGAATTTTCAATTTTGAACAGTTTCAGCCTAAACTAATTTAAACATAGCCTCTAAGGCCGGGTTCCGCGGCTCATGCCTGTAATTCTAGCACTCTGGGAGGCCAAGGTGGCTGGATTTCCTAAGCTCAGAAGTCTGAGACCAGCCTGAGCCAGACCGAGACCACATCTTTAAAAATAGCTGGGCACCTGTCGTCCCAGCTACTTGGGAGGCTGAGGCAAGAATATCTCTTGAGCCCAAGAGATTGAGGTTGCTGTGAGCTGTGACACCATGGCACTCTACCTAGGGCAATGGTCTGAGACTTTTCTCAAAAATAAATAAATAAATAAATAAAAATAAAATAAACATAGCCTTCATATTCAGGCTTAATTCTCATAAAAGTAAACACTTCTGTATTTTATTACCTTAAATAGTCTGCCATTTGAATGTACTGTGTTGTCACTTTTGCTGAAAGTGGGTAGTAGTATAAACTTTGCATTCCTGTGGTTGTTTTTCCCATACAGGTAGAATTGGCTTTGTGGGACACAGCTGGGCAGGAAGACTATGACCGCCTGAGGCCCCTCTCCTACCCAGACACCGATGTTATACTGATGTGTTTCTCCATCGACAGCCCTGATAGTTTAGGTGAGTGGCCCTGAAGACTGATGCCTATCACTGCCTTTGTACATGGCTGACATCTGCTTTCTCTGGGCATCTGGTTTCTGAACATCAAGTGGATAAAAATTAGACATGTGCTTCAGAGAAGGGATCATGAATGGCTACAGTTCTAGAACCTTGGGACTAGAAAGCATAGGCTCTGGGTCACTTTTAGCCTAGGTTTCACAGGTTAGCTACTGTTTTAAAAATGTATCCACTTTGTGGGGCTCAGTGTTGCATACCTGTAGTCTGAGGTAATTCAGAGGCTAAAGCAGAAATAACAGGTGAGCAGTTGAGCTTAGGAGTTTAAGCCAGCCTGGGCAATGGAGCAAGGCCTCCTTTCCAAAAAATTAACTTTTTTTTTTTTTTTT
>NW_003852574.1:1638764-1640757 GCF_000181295.1 Otolemur garnettii | reverse complement strand
CATGAAGGCTGTGTTGACCAGTTTGATGGAAGTATTTCAGATTGCATGTGAAAACCCCACACTGTACCCCAGAAGTGCATTAATGTACATAGTTACCATTCAATTAAAAAAAAAATATATAGTTCATGTGGGTCATGACCCACAGGTTGAGATCCACTGGCTTAAGCCCAGGAGTTTGAGGTTGCTGTGACCTGTGACACCATAGCACTTTACTAAGGGTGACATAGTGAGACTCTGTCTCAAAAAGAAAAAAAGAAACAGAGCCTTAACTCTGTATCCTGGGTAGAGTGCCATGGGGTCACAGCAATATCAACCTCAAACACTTAGGATAAAATGATTCTCTTGCTTCAGCCTCCTAAGTAAGTGGGACCAGAGGAGTAGATACAGGGTCTCACTCTTGGTCAGGCTGGTCTTGAACTCCTGAGCTCAAGCAAGCCACCTGCCTCAACCTCCCAGAGTGCTCAGATTACATGTATAACCCACTGCACCATCCTCATTTTTTTTTAAATGCGTATTCATTTTATAAAGTGGATGCACTCCAAGTACTAAGCCATCTTTTAAAGTAAAATTTGGGGGAACTTTTTTTCGTTGCCCACATCTTTTTTTAGTACTTTATCTGCCTCCCATCAACTTGCTATTTCCCAATAGTGTTTAAAGCACTATCTTACGTCTTTTCTAGAGTATCATAGTTGTCCGAATAGGCATGTCAGTGGCTCATGCCTATAACCCTAGCCCTTTGGAAGGCTGAGGCAGGAGGATTATTTGAGGCCTGGAGTTCAAGATGATCCTAAGCAACATAGCAATACCTTATCTCTACAAAAATAATTATTTTAAATTGGCCACTGTGGTGGTATGAGTATATAGTCCCTGCTTCTCAGGAGCCTCTGGCAGGAGAATTGCTTGAGCCCAGGAGTTTAAGGTTATACAGAACTATGATGACAGCACTGTACTGTGGCCAGGGCAACAACAGTAAGACCTTGTCTCAAAAAATAATAGGGTGGCACCTGTGGCTCAGTGGGTAGGGTGCCAGCCCCATATACCAAGGGTGGCGGGTTCAAACCCAGCCCTGGCCAAACTGCAACAAAAAAAGAAATAGCTAGGTATTGTGGTGGGTGCCAGTTTAGTCCCAGCTACTTAGGAGGCTGAAGCAAGAGAATCACTTGAACCCAAGAGTTTGAGGTTGCTGTGAGCTATTATGATGCCACTGCCCTTAAGCCTAGTCAGCAAGTGAGGCCCTGTCTCAAGAAAAAGTAGACTCAATGCCTGTTGCTCAGTGGCTAGGGCGCCACCCATATACACTGGAGCTGGCGGGTTCAAACCCAGCCTGGACCTACCAAACAGCAATTACAACTACAACCAAATAATAGTTGGCCATTGTGGCAAGAGCCTGTAGTCTCAGTGACATGGGAAGCTGAGGCAAGAGAATTACTTAAGCCCAAAAGTTTGAGGTTGCTGTAATCTGTGATGCCATGGCACTCTACTGGGAGCAGCATAATGAGACTCTTGTCTCATAAAAAAAAAAAGAAAAAGGGCTCAGTGCCTATAGCTCAAGCGGCTAAGGTGCCAGCCTTATAGAACAAGGCTGGAGGTTCGAATCCAGCCCAGGCCTGCCAAATGACAACGACAACTATAACTAATAGCCGGGCATTGTGGCACCTGTAGTCCCAGCTACTTGGGAGGCTGAGGTAAGAGGATGGCTTAAGCCCAGGAGTTGAGGTTGCTGTGAGTAGTGACAACAGGACACTACCCAGGGCAACAGCTTGAGACTCTGTCTCAAAAAAACAAAAGAGGCTTGGTGCCTGTGGCTCAAGTGGCTAAGGTGCCAGCCATATACACCTAAGGTTGCGGGTTCAAATCTAGCCCGGGCCCACCAAATAACGATGGCTACAACCAAAAAATATCCAGGCATTGTGGCAGGCGCCTGTGGTCCCAGCTACTTGGGAGGCGGAAGCAGGAGACTCGCTTGAGCCCAGGAGTTGGAGGTTGCTATGAG
>NW_003852574.1:1628550-1636679 GCF_000181295.1 Otolemur garnettii | reverse complement strand
ATGATGGCTGCAACCAAAAATGGCCGGGCATTGTGGCGGGCGCCTTTGGTCCAGCTAATTGGGAGGCAGAGGCAGGAGACTCACTTGAGCCCAGGCGTTAGAGGTTGCTGTGAGCTGCGATGCCACAGCACTCTACCCAGGGGGACAGCTTGAGGCTCTGTCCCAATAAAAAAAAAAAAAAAAGTGAAAATAAGTGGGGCATGGTAGCTCACACCTATAATCCTAACACTCTGGGAGGCCAAGGTAGGTGGATTGCTTGAGCTCAGAAGTTGGAGATCAGGCTGAGCAATATTGAGACCCCCCATCTCTTAAAAAAATAGCTGGACACTGTGGTGCATGCCTGTAGTCCCAGCTTTTGGGGAGACTAAGGCAAGAGAATTGCTTGAACCCAAGAGTTTGGGGTTGCTGTGATCTGTGATGCCACAGCACTTGACCCACGGCAACAAATTGAGACTCTTGTCTCAAAAAAAAGTGTGAGACAGTTCATTTTAATGCTCCATGCCTCAAATTCCTGGGGTAGGATGGAAACAACAATAAATCCAATAGCAATATGTTATAAGTAGCATTTGTAGCGGTGAACATTGCTACTGTGCTGTTTTAGATCAGATGATCAGTGACAGTCTAACTGAAAAGGTGACCTTTGAGCAGAGGCCTGAAGGAGGTGTTGGAGCCCATGCAGATAGTTAATAAAAGAGCTTTCTAGGCAGGGGAAATGGCAGGCAGAAAGTCACTAAGGAAGAAGGAAGGAATTTGAGCACCTTTAGCAGAGGGGTTGTGGGTTGCAGATCTGAATGATGGGTTGGGACCTCTCTTTTCATCATGAATAAGATGGGAGCTTTTAAGGTTTGAATAGGAGACCAATGTAATCTCATCTTTTAAAGGGATCACTATGGCAGCTGAACTAAAAACTGACCACAGGATGCAAGGATGAGGGCAAGGGTCAGTGCTTGAGACTGTTAAATGTCACAGTTAGTTGTGCTAGCTCTTATTATTTATTGCCTTGAGGACTGGGACACTGCACTTTCTTCCAGCCCCTTTCAAGTTGTCACTTTAGTGATATAATTGACCCTGTAGCTGCTATAGAAAAGGAAGGGTTTCAATATCCATTTATATGCTGAAGAGTGGAGCAGTGAATTGTAAGAGATTTTATTTTCTTTTATTTTTTTGTAACTGGGACTACAGGTGCCCACCACAATGCTTGGCTGTTTTTCGTTGTTGTTATTGTTGTTTTTGCAGTTGTCGTTGTTTTAGCTGGCCTGAGCCAGGTTTGAACCTGCTAGCCTCAGTATATGTGGCTGGTGCCCTACCCACTGAGGTATGAGTTCCGCCTGTAAGAGATTTTCCTGACTTAACTCATGTAGCTTCTCTACCTGAAACAGTCTTTCAGTCTGAAGAGAGCATCTTCCCATATTCTAAGTAATCCCTGACTTTTGGTAATTTGTCTTGAAGTCAGAGAGTGAACAGTTTGCTTGTTTCTCAACATTACAAAAATCACTCTTGAGCCCTTTGAGATACCAGTAATCCACAGGATGGAGGTCTTATTAAGAGACCATGAGCAATGTAGCAAGAGACTGTGTGGACCCCCGACTAGTTGCTACTTCATCTGGGCCCTTTCAGTAAGCTAGGATTAGAATCATCTGCCAGCAGTGACAGGGATGGCCTTTAGGGAGCCTGCATCCTGGGGCTGTTGGTACTATTGTAGAGCCACCCTGTGTTCTGGATCCTTTGCTCTTCCAGAGACCTTATTTCAGCCCCACTTCAAGAGACGTTCAGCAACAGTCTAGATGGGACTCAAAGCCAATGGTTCTGTGTTTAAGGGAAGGGGGTTAGATTTTGCCTTTTTCTGTGGTTTTAAAATTAATGTTGGCTCAGCGCCTGTGGCTCAAGCGGCTAAGGTGCCAGCCACATACACCTAAGGTGGCGGGTTCGAATCCCCAGCCCGGGCCCGCCAAACAACAATGATTGCTGCAACCAAAAAAATGGCCGGCGCTGTGGCAGGCACCTACTTGGTGCCCAGCTACTTGGGAGGCTGAGGCAGGAGACTCGCTTGAGCCCAGGATTTGGAGGTTGCTGTGAGCTGTGAGGCCATGGCACTCCCCCCAGGGGGATAGCTTGAGGCTCCGTCTCAAAAAAAAATAAAAATTAATGTTCAGCTAAATATTCAGCATTCCTCTGAAACAACAGGAATTGTGTTTGCAATTTACCTGGGGCTCTTGGAGATTCTTTGGGATAGAATTTTATGTATCCCCAAATTCTGTGCATTTTTCTTCTTTCAGAAAACATCCCAGAAAAATGGACCCCAGAAGTCAAGCATTTCTGCCCCAATGTGCCCATCATCCTGGTTGGGAACAAGAAGGATCTTCGGAATGATGAGCACACAAGGCGGGAGCTAGCCAAGATGAAGCAGGCATGGTCTGGGGCAGGGCTGTGACTTTCTATAGCATTCTTGAACCAGGGTCCCAAGATTAGAGACGTTTGAGGAGTTTTACACAAACCTTCACAGGCCAGGTTGTTTTAGAGGCCCAGAAGCCCATCTCTTTATCTGGTTCTCACTGACAGTAATCTGCACAGAGGATCCCTAAAACCCTTTAGTCCTGTCAGATGGATGTCTCTTAGGAGTTAGTGCTATGTCCCCAAGGACTGCCAGCCTGACAAGAACCCATCCCAGCAATAGTACTTCAGATGCAGGAACTCTTATCAGATTCTTTATTTCTTTCTCCAGTTGGTATATATAAGGCCAATGATAAATTAGTGAAAACTGAAAGATATCTCCTCAAAGCAAGAAATCCAGACAAAAAGCCCTAATTCCTTTATAAAAGTTATGAGATGGGCGGCGCCTGTGGCTCAGTGAGTAGGGCACCGGCTAAACTGCAACAAAAAATAGCTGGGTGGGTGTGCCTGTGGTTCAAGGAGTGGGACCCTGGCCCCATATACCAGGATTGGTGGGTTCAAGCCAGCCCTGGCCAAAACTTCAAAAAAGATAGCCAGGCGTTGTGGCAGGCACCTGAGGTCCCAGCTACTTGGGAGGCTGAGGCAAGATAATCACCTAAGCCCAGGAGTTGGAGGTTGCTGTGAGCTGTGATTCCATGGCACTCTTCTGAGGGCAACAAAGTGAGACTCTGTCTCTTAAAAAAAAAAAAAAAAAAAGTTATGATAGAGGTGGCATCTTGGGCAGGGTTTCCTTACTATAGGAGGAATGTGGAGGTCTTCATTGTTGAGACTTGAAACCCATGTTCTCTGAGTTTTTTCTATCTGAATGTCAAGCAAAGACAGGCTCTATTTCCTTCCATGGGCATTCAGTCCTCTGCAGAGATAACAAAGACCCAAGAGCTTGCCCTGAATCAATAGATTGAGAAATTTTGTCCTTGATTTCTTCCTTTACCTTCCAGGGTGCTTTTGACCTGTTCCCTATTTCTATTTCCCAGAGAAGATCAGGTTTAATAGGTTTTTTATATTTGGGGGTGGGGATAGTCAGTGCATATTAGTTTTAGGATTTCATAAGACAGAGTTCAAATCTGGGAGTTAGGCATTTCTTAAAAGACAGTCTATTAGCTGAATTTGAATGCACTTGTTTCCTATATGTATATAACACCATTAGCTGAAAGCACTTGTTTTCTCTTTCCTAGGAGCCTGTAAAACCTGAAGAAGGAAGAGATATGGCAAACAGGATTGGTGCTTTTGGGTACATGGAGTGTTCAGCAAAGACCAAAGATGGAGTGAGGGAGGTTTTTGAAATGGCTACGAGAGCTGCTCTGCAAGCCAGACGTGGGAAGAAAAAATCTGGGTGCCTTGTCTTGTGAAATCTTGCTGCAAGCACAGCCCTTAAGCGGTTAATTTTGAAGTGCTGTTTATTAATCTTAGTGTATGATTACTGGCCTTTTTCATTTATCTATAATTTACCTAAGATTACAAATCAAAAGTCATCTTGCTACCAGTATTTAGAAGCCAACCATGATTATTAATGATGTCCAACTCGTCTGGCCCACCAGGGTCCTTCTGACACTGCTCTAACACCCCTCTTCTGCACTCCCACCTGACACACCAGGCGCTAATTCAAGGAATTTCTTAATAACTTCTTGCTTCTTTCTAGAAAGAGAAACAGTTGGTAACTTTTGTGAATTAGGCTGTAACTACTTTATAACTAACATGTTCTGCCTATCATCTGTCAGCTGCAAGGTACTCTGCACCACTTCAGAGCTTTACTCCTGAATAGATCTCATTGGCATAGCTCTGGGGTGGACATCCAGTTTTTTGAAAATGTGCTCAGCAGCCAGAAAGGCCCAGATCCATGCAGCTATGGCAGAGTTACAGTTCTGTGGTTTCATGTTAGTTACCTTATAGTTACTGTGTAATTAGTGCCACTTAATGTATGTTACCAAAAATAAATATATCTACCCCCAGACTAGATGTAGTATTTTTTGTATAATTGGATTTCCTAATACTGATATTTGTCATCCCTGAAGAAAGTGTATTGGTTTTTTTTAAAAAAAAAAAAGAAAGTGTATTTGGAAATAAAGTTAGATGGAAAATTGATTTTTAAAATTCCCGTTTTGTCACTTTCTCTGATAAAAGATGGCCGTATCACCCCTGTTCAGTCCCACATGTCCCGGTATCCCTCTCCAGAGCTGGGCTAATAGGAATTGGTTTCACACTTGAGGCAGTTAGACACTTTGGAAGGTGGCATAACCTGTCTCACCTGGACTGTAGCATCTGGCTCTAATTCACAGTACACCTTTCTCCTCAGTGTATGCAGGTTCCATCCCAGAGGAGCCACCTGTTCTCATGTGTGGCACTCAGTTTCTCTCTTCTCTCCAGCTGACTGAACTTTTTTCTGTACCAGTTAATTTTTCCAACTAATAGAATAAAGGCAGTTTTCTAAACTTTTGTATCCTGGTGTTTGTGTTGCTCTCTGCAGGACTGAGGACAGGAAGATGGAAAGACTTAGTCCTCTTGGCCTACCTAGCTCACCCTGGAGAGGTTCCTAAAGTGTGCTAGTTACCAGCTTGCACCCCACCCACCATGAGTCAGCAGGACTAACCACCTCCCAAGAACACTGAAATGATTATCCTGTGCCACATTCAGATTGCCAGGGGTAGGAAGGGAAGGGCAGCCTGCTGAGTTGAAGTGGTACTCCCTGAATCTGGCAGCTGGGCTTCCTCTTCCCTAGTGAGCTATTGGTCTCCACCGCAGGAGGCCTGGGTAGAGCTTCCTGGGCACTAAGCTGTTAGAAAACTTGCATAAGGGCTGTGCTGTCCCAGGTAGGGTGGAGGAAAGGGAGACCTGAGTCCTGGCTCCACCCGGCCCACCCAACTGCCAGTAACGTGGCATAGGATTAGAGGACTGTTTGTGCTATCTCAAGAGTCCTGGGCGGGGCCTGTGGCTGAGAGGAGTAGGGGCCCGGCCAAAAACTTTAAAAAAAAAAAAAAGTGTCCTAGGGCAGAGCTCACATCCTGATTGAAAAACCTGGACGGTGCCTCTGGCTCAAAGGAGTAGGGCGCTGGCCCCATATGCCAGAGTTGGTGGGTTCAAACCCAGCCCGGGCCAAAAACTGCAAAAAGAAAGAAAAACCTTTGAGCACCCTGGAAGGCCCAGGCGAGTGCATTGATTGCTCTCACGACTTTGAGACCAACCAGAGCAAAATTGAGACCCTGTCTCTACTAAAAAATAGGAAAACTGAGTTAAAAGGATCGCAAGACCCCGAGATGGAGGTTGCTGTGAGCTATGACGCCACAGCATTCTACCCAGGGCGACAGCTTGAGATTGTCAAGAAAAACAGGCGGTGCCTGTAGCTCAGTGGGTAGGATGCCGGCCACATACACTAAGGCTGGCGGGTTAGAACCCAGCCCAGGCTAGCTAAAACAATGACAACTGCAACAACAAAAAAATAGCCTGGCGTTGTGGTGTGCGCCTGTAGTCCTACTCAAGAGGTTGAGGAGAGAATCGCTTAAGCCCAAGAGTTCGAGGTCGCTGTGAGGTGTGACACCACAGCACTCTACCAAGGGTGACATAGTGAGACTTTGTCTCAAAAAATAAATAAAATAGAGGGCGGCGCCTGTGGCTCAAAAAAGTAGGGCGCTGGCCCCATAGCTGGAGGTGGCGGGTTCAAACCTGGCCCCGGCCAAAAACTGCAAAAATAAATAAATAAATAGGCTCGGCGCCTGTAGCTCCACGGCTAGGGCGCCAGCCACATACACCAGAGCAAATAAATAAATAAAAAATAAAGAGGGCGGTGACTGTGGCTCAAAGGAGTAGGGCGCCGGCCCCATATACCGGAAGTGGAGGGTTCAAACTGGGCCCCGGCCAAAAACTGCAAAATAAATAAATAAATAAAAATTAAAAAAGAAAAAATTCTTTAAGAAACAATTCAGAGCCCCTGAGGGCCAAGGCCCTCTACGGGGTAATCCAAAAGCCTGCCGCTTAGCTGGTACTAAATTGCCTGGGCCAGACCAGACGCGCCAGCTACTCCTCTTAGCTTGGGCGGAGCCCGCGTTCCACCCTGGCGCCCTCCCCCTGTGCCAGGCTAAAGGAGGGGCCAAGCCCTGCGGGGAGGGAAGATGACCGGATGAGGCGGATCCCTCAAGTCCTGAATAGTGCTTGCGCCACGTGACTACCGCCCAGCAGTTAAAAGGAGACACCGCCTGAGTTCCCCAGCTGTCCGGGTCCGAAGTTCCTTCCACCCTTCTTGGTCTCCGACGCCATGTGTGCTGCTCGGCTAGCGGCTGCGGCCCAATCCGTGTACGCCTTCTCGGCGCGCCCGCTGGCCGGCGGGGAGCCTGTGAGCCTGGGTTCCCTGCGGGGCAAGGTGCTGCTCATTGAGAATGTAGCGTCCCTCTGAGGCACCACTGTCCGGGACTATACAGAGATGAACGAGCTGCAGCAGCGCCTTGGACCCCGAGGCCTGGTCGTGCTTGGCTTCCCGTGCAACCAGTTTGGGCATCAGGTGCGCCTGGCTGGGGAGGCGAAGGGTGGGTGTGAAGTAGTGATTGGAGGTGCTGGCGTGGGGGTAAAAGACGCAGGTGGGTGATGCACCTTGTCCGTTCTGCGCGTGCGCATAGAGACCTACCGCCTGCTCTCTTAGCCCTCTCCCACTCCTAGAGGCGGAAATTCTGGTCTGCCTTGGGGTTGTGCAAGAAGGACGAAATCCTGGTGATTAATGGAAAAATTCCCTTGGTTTTTGGGCTGAGAATGTTTCCCTCCCTTCGCGCCCCCGGGTCTAGCTTACCCTTCTCTCCTGTAGGAAAATGCCAAGAACGAAGAGATTCTGAATATCCTCAAGCACGTCCGACCCGGCGGAGGGTTTGAGCCCAACTTCACTCTCTTTGAGAAGTGCGAGGTGAATGGTGCGAAGGCTCACCCGCTCTTTGCCTTTCTGCGGGAAGCCCTGCCAGCGCCCAGCGACGACGCCACTGCACTCATGACTGACCCCAAGTTAATTACCTGGTCCCCGGTGTGCCGCAATGACATTGCGTGGAACTTTGAGAAGTTCCTCGTGGGTCCTGATGGTGTGCCTGTTCGCAGATACAGCCGTCGCTTTCCAACCATCGACATCGAGCCAGACATAGAAGCCCTGCTATCCTAAGGGGTCCCTCCTGCACCAGCTGCCTGACAGTAATAGCGCTGCTCTCTGGGGGGGTTTCATTCATGATAGTGTTACCTCTAAACTTGCATGGGGGAACACCTGATGCCCCAGAAAATCCCCTGAGATGGGCGCTGATACTGTCCATCCCAACCTCCCCTCTACCAGACCAAGATGAGTTGTCTCACTAATAAAGTGCTGGGTGTCAGCAGAACCGTTTGTATGTCATGTGTCAGTATCAACTGGGGTTGGAAACTTAGTTACTTCCCCCTTAACCTAACCAAATCTGAACTTCCTGTTTTTGTCTGCAGCATGTGGGATACACTCTTTCCTATGTGGGAAATCTGACTGCTATCCCTGGGTTTCTCCCTCTAAGACATGTGATGGGGTCATCCCCAGACCCTGTTACAACAGAGTTTTTATTCCTAAAAGAAGACCAAAAGGCAGAGGTTGACTGCTTAACCTAACTAGTAGGCCTGACCTTTCTCAAGTATTAGCTGGACATGGAAATGACCTTCACAAAATAATATGGGCCCTTGCTCATATTTGGAGT
>NW_003852574.1:1626002-1628355 GCF_000181295.1 Otolemur garnettii | reverse complement strand
CAACTCCTGGGCTCAAGCGAGTCTCCTGCCTCAGCCTCCCAAGTAGCTGGGACCACAGCCACCTGCCACAACACCCGGCCATTTTTTTGGTTGCAGCTATCGTTGTTTGGTGGGCCCGGGCTGGGGATTCGAACCTGCCCCCTTAGGTGTATGTGGCTGGCACCTTAGCCGCTTGAGCCACAGGTGCCGAGCCCGATGTTACAAGTTCTTATGCCATTATTTTGTTACAAGTTTTCCATAATGCTGCCCAGTACTCTATCTGCTCTGATGCTTTTCTCATCAGTTGCTGCCTCATGTATTCAGGGAAAAGATGTACAATTTAACTGGTCCTTCTGACTGTGCCCTACCCAGACTTACATGTAATTGTGCATTTAGGCCCAGGATAAAGGCATATCTTAGAGGCCAGCTGCTGCTTCCCAGTTACCACTTAAGTCTAATCTCTCCTTCAATTGGCTCTGATGCCAATAATCTTTTAAGACACACCTGGAGCCATTTCTTATCGCAGTGCAGGGGAGTCTGCAAGGCGTGGGTTCAGCTTCTGTGTGGACAGACAAGAACCCAGAGACATGTTGGCAGTGTCACCCAGTCGAGAATGTGGGCCAGAGGTTCTGGGGTCTCAGATTTGTGCTCAAATTGGTGGTTTAAGGCCTTTTCCTGTGTCTGAACCAACCCACTTTTCTTCTGGGCCTAAGCACGGATCTTTGCTACCACCCTGCCCCTCTGTCTACACTTAGGTCACTAAAATATGAGGGGCCCTCTGTATCTGCTCTGGCTCCCTTATCAGAACTCCTGCATGGGCTCACCTCCCTCTGGCTATAAGGCCTCTCCACTTCAGCTTTATCCTGTTTTGTTGTTGTTGAGACTGTGACAAGAGTCCCACTCTATGCCCCTGAGCAGAGTGCAGTGGCTTGGTAGCTCTCTGCACCCTCAGACTCTGGCTTGTGGGCATCCCACTGCCTTAGCCTCCAGAAGCCGCTGGGATTATGGGTGCTCTCTGTGGCGCCCAGCTGGGTTCTTTCATTTTTTTCACGAGTTGGGGGTCTCACTCTCGCTCAGGCGAGTCATGAACTCCTGAACTCAAGCAATTCTCCCTCCTCAGCCTCCCACAGTGCTGGGATTACAGGCGTGAGCCACCGTGCCCAGCTCCTGTTTTGTTTTTTATATATACATAATTATACATATAAATATATAGTTTATAAATATATACACAATATGATGATTTATATACGTATATAATTTTTCTTTATTTTTATTTAGAGACAGATTCTCACTTTGTTGCTCTTGGTTGAGTGCTGTGGTGTCACAGCTCACAGCAACCTCCAGCTCTTGGGCTTTGGTGGTTCTCTTGTCTCAGCTTCCCAAGTAGCTGAGACTACAGGCGCCCACCACAACACCCAGCTATTTTTTGTTGCATATACCAGGAGCCAGTGCCCTACTCTCTGAGTGACAGGAGCTGCCAATTTCTCTTTACAGTAAAACATTTCATTGTCATAGCTCAAGTTTTTCGTGTTTTTTTTTTTTGCAGTTTTTTGGCTGGGGCTATGTTTAAAACCGGCACCTCCTGCATATGGGGCCAGCGCCCTACTCCTTTGAGCCACAGGCATCGCCCCCCCCCCTTTTTGGGAGAGTCTCACTATATTCTTAGTAGAGTGCTGTAGCATCACAGCTCACAGTAACCTCAAACTCTCGGACTTAAGCGATTTTCTTGCCTTAGCCTCCCAAATAGATGCGACTATAGGCACTTGACACAACACCCAGCTATTTTTTGGTTGTAGTTATCATTGTTTGGCAGGCCTGGGCTGGATTGAAAACTGCCAGCTCCTATGTATATACCTGGTACCATAGCTGCTGAGCTACAGGTGCAGAGCCCACCAGCTATTTTTAGATACTGGGTCTTGCTCTTGCTCAGGCAGGTCTCGAACTCATGAGCTCAGATTATACCTTGCCTCAGCCTCCTAGAGTGTTAGGATTACAGGTGTAAGCCATGGCACCCTGCCATAGCTCAAGTTTTGAGTCTTCCTTAAGGTGACCCAAGCTGAACTCCACTTCTTTGGGTCCCACTCTATCTGTGTTCCTCTCAGAACTCCTGGGAGTCTTAATTGCATCTGTGAGTGACTAGTGTAGTTCCAGTGATTCAGTCTAGCTATCTCAGAGCCCATGGGACCTGGCATGGTATTTATCAGCAAATACTGGTTTATTATAAAAACTTCCTCAGGCTCGGCACCTGTGGCTCAAGTGGCTAAGGTGCCAGCCACGGACACACAAGGTGGCGGGTTCGAATCCAGCCAGGGGCCGCCAAACAGCAATGACGAATGACGGCTGCAACCAAAAAATAGCCGGGCGTTGTGGCGGG
>NW_003852574.1:1620884-1622427 GCF_000181295.1 Otolemur garnettii | reverse complement strand
GCCACCTTAGGTGTATGTGGCTGGTGCCTTAGCCGCTTGAGCCACAGGCGCCGAGCCAGCTTAGGCAATTCTCTTGCCTCAGCCTCCCGCGTAGCTGAGACTACAGGTGCCCACCACTATGCCCAACTATTTTTTTTGTTGCAGTTTGGCCTGGGCTGGGTTTGAACCTGCTACCCTCGGTATATGTGGTGAAAAGGTGTTCCGTGGCCACCTCCAGAGTTTCTGATTGGAAAGTCTAGGGACCTAGGGTTTTACTTAGTGATCCACCAACTGGACCCAACACTTCCCTTTTCTATGTAGGATCAATGTGGCCTAACTACATTCTCTCTGGGATGGGAACTCAGAACTTTCCAAACTGACTTTAACCTCTTCTCTTTGCAGACTGCCTAGTGACTCATCCTTCCCTGTCTACTTTTTTTCCTCTCAATTAAGCCGTGGACCGCCAGTGAAGGAATTTCAACTATCTTATTTATTTTTCTCCATCTTTTTTTTTTTTAAACAAGAGGTAAAAGCAAGAAAGGTAACTTTTGAACTCCTAAAGTGGCTGAATCTGGCTGGGAAAAATTCCTTCTCAGACTTCAAGCTGCCTGACTCCTGCAATTGAAAGTCCTTTCCAATTCTCTCTTCTTCAGGAAGACTCTATAATAGAGCAAGTTAAGACATCACACACAGCCACCTAATCCTCTCACACATTTGTATCATTCAAGCATGAACCTGCTACTGGCTTTGACCTGCACCCACCCCACCCTATTGTAAAATAGCAGCCCAAATGAACAAGAGTAGAAATCACATTCAGCCTGCCTGAGGTCCTGACTTTAGGTCCTGACCATCAGCTTTAGGGCAATGTTCGCTCTGGGAACACACAGAAACACGTAGGCCACAGACCTCACTAAGAAGGGGATGGGTCCTACTGTTACTCAACTAGTTTCATAAGCTTCCATTTTAGCAGTTCTTGCAGAACTGCTTTGGTGTTTTTTTAAAAAATATTAAATCTGATAAAAATGAGGTCAGGCATTTCTTGCATAGTTAGCTCTTGGTCAAATGACTTCCTTATTCTTTCTTTCTTCCTTTTTTTTTCTTAGAGACAGGATCTTACTTTGTCACCCTTGGTAGAGTGCTAGGGCATCACGGTTTACAGCAACCTCCAGCTTTGGGGATTAGACAATTCTCTTGCCTCGCCCTCCTGAGTAGCTGGGACTACAGGCACAACGCCTGGCTATTTTTTTGTTGCAGTTTGGCCGGGGCCGGGTTCAAATCCACTACCCTCATTATATGCTGCCAGCACCCTACTCACTGAGCCACAGGCCCTGCCCTATGACTTCCTCATTCTGACTCAAACTCCCACAAACAACATTTAAAGCAAGCTTATTTTCAGAGAAACATGCCTAGACTGATCAGTTTAGTAAATCTCTTAAATTTAACTTTTGGATAATATTGAGTAAAAGAAATACTACCTAGGGCTCGGTGCCTATAGCTCAACCTGCTAAGGCGCCAGCCACGTACACCTAAGGTGGCGGGTTCGAATCCCCAGCCCGGACCCGCC
>NW_003852574.1:1618094-1619682 GCF_000181295.1 Otolemur garnettii | reverse complement strand
CTGGATTTGAACCTGCCACCTTAGGTGTATGTGGCTGGCGCCTTAGCCACTCGAGCCGCAGGCACCAAGCCCTCCTGCTCTTCTTATTGGGTGTTGTTGAGAGTACCCAGAGTGTGGGGATCAGGGATGCTACCTTGGAGTCTTAAAGAGAAAGAAGCCCAAGAGGACTCCAGAGAAGCAAATTCTGGGCCCTGACATAGTTCCATTTTGACCTTTCCAAGACTTGTCCTATAAAGCACAGAAACAATGCTTGGCACCCATAGCTCAATGGTTTGGGTACCAGCCACATACACCAAGGCTGGCAGGTTCAAACCCAGCCTGGACCTGCTAAACAACAATGACAACTGCAACAAAAAAAATAGCCAGGCATTGTGGTGAGCACCTATAGTCCAGCTACTTGGGAGGCTAAGGCAAGAGAATCTCTTTTTTTTTTTTTTTTTTTTTGCAGTTTTTTGGCCCGAGCTAGGTTTGAACCCGCCACCTCCTCCAGCATATGGGGCCGGTGCCCTACTTCTTTGAGCCACAGCACCGCCCAGCAAGAGACTCTCTTAAGCCTAAGAGTTTGAGGTTGTTGTAAGCCTAACCACAGCACTCTACAGAGAGCAACATAGTGAGATTTGTCTTGTCTCAAAAAAAAAAAAACAAAAAAAAACAAGAACCACCAAATGAACAGGACATTTGCTGCTGCAGATTCTGTTAGTTGCATCCAAAAGCACTGAGACTGACAAGGTGTGACACTAGTGTGTTAGGGAAGGGCACTGTGGCCTTTCTCTCATTCACCCTGCAGAGATCCATTCTTAGACCCTTCCCACATCCAGTGTAGTTGTGGTCCTCAACACTAGGGTAGGAGACCACAAAGCAGGCCCACATGATCCCATATGGTTAGAGCCTAAGCAATATCCAAGAGCACATGCAGCCTACCCTATAGTGTCCTACAGTTCTGTAGACCACTTGGCTTCACAGGGAGGCAAATGGAAGGGATATGAATCTCCCTGCAGAGGAAACACCTGTTACTTTAGCCTCCTTTGTCTCCTACATATGACTCTGTGTATGGATGTACATGTATGTGTGTGGATCTAAAGGCCTGGTCCCCTAATCATCATTCGTAGAAGGATGCATCATATTTGCAGAAGGGCCAAGGGGAATGGTAAATATGCCTTTTCTCTCTATACCAGTTGCTTAAATTTCCATGCCAGTGAAATGTCTGCAAGCATGAGCCTCCATGTTCCTGTAACACTTTTATCACATAACACATAACACTGTATAAATATCTAACCGTTCTCCATCCCCAACCACACTATAAACCCCTGGAAGCTAGGGATTATGAACACATAACAGATATTCAAGTATCATTAGTTAAATGAAAAGATCACTAGCATCGTGATAATTCTTTCATTAATTTATGCAAGAATTACCTACTGAGAACTTGCTCTGTGCAAAGGACAAATAACACATACAAATTAACATCTAGATATTTCTTTATGGTTAAGATATTTTTTCTTTTCTTTTTTTTTTTAAGAGATGGGGTCTTGGCTTGGCGCCAGCCACATACACCTAAGGTGGCGGGTTCAAATCCCCAGCCTGGGCC
>NW_003852574.1:1615665-1617107 GCF_000181295.1 Otolemur garnettii | reverse complement strand
AGCGAGTCTCCTGCCTCCGCCTCCCAAGTAACTGGGACCACAGGTGCCCACCACAACGCCTGGCTATTTTTTGGTTGCAGCCATCATTGTTTGGCGGGCCCGGGCTGGATTCGAACCTGCCACCTTAAGGGTATGTGGCTGGCACCTCAGCCACTTGAGCCACAGGCGCCAAGCCTCCTTCACCACTTCTAAGAGTTTGTTTTTTTTTTTAATATAGTATCTTTTTAAATTCTTTTTTTTTTTTTTTTTGCCATTTTTGTTTGGCGCTCCGGGGCTGGATTCGAACCCGCCACCTTAGGTGTATGTGGCTGGCGCCTTAGCGGCTTGAGCCACAGGCGCCGAGCCCCCCCACCCAATTCTTAAGAGGCCTCTGTTATTAGATTGTGTGTGATAGATGTCTTTGGGAGTGCAAATTAATTTCAGTTAGCCAAAATCCAACATGAAAATAGTAACCATGTTCAAATTACTCATCATACTTTTACTGTGCCAGCTCCCCTTCCTCTATCCCCAACACTGAATGTGGCTAGTTCATTTCTCCTATTCTTTCTCTTAGCCACTTCCCCAATGAGAGTTTCCTAATGGGTCTCTATCTGGACTGCACCCTTGTGGGTGTAAAACACCCTCAGCCATTTTGGATCTGCTCCAAAACTACCTACAATGCCTGCCTTTTTTTTTTTTGAGACAGAGTCTCATTATGTCACCCTCAGTAGAGTTCCGTGGTGTCACAACTCATAGCAATCTCCAACACTTGGGCTTAAACGATTCTTTTGACTCAGCCTCTCAGCCTCCCAAGTAGCTGGGACTACAGGCACCTGCCACAACACCTGGCTTTTTTTTTTTGGTCAGGACAGAGTTTTACCTTATGCCCTGAGCAGAGTGCAATGGCATAGTAGCTCACTGCAACCCCAGACTCAGGCTGTGGGCATCCTGCTGCCTCAACCTCTGAAGCCGCTGAGATAACAGGCACTCACCTTGGTGCCTGGCTGGGTTTTTCCATTTTTTTTCATGAGTCAGGTTCTTACTCTCACTCAAACAAGCCTCAAACTCCTGAACTCAAGCAATCCTCCTGCCACAGCCTCCCACAGTGCTGGGATTACAGGTGTGAGCCACCGTGCCTGGGAATGCCTGGCTATTTTTTTTGTTATTGTTGTTTAGCAGGTCCTGGCCAGGTTTGAACCCACCAGCCTCATTGTATGTGGCTAGTGCTCTAACCATTGAGCTACAGGTGCCAAGCCTTTTTTTTCTTTTTCTTGAGACAGAATCTCTGTCTCCCAGGGTAGAGTGCCATGGCATTATCATAGCTCACAGCAACCTCAAACTCCTGGGTTCAAGCAATCATTTTCCCTCAGCTTCCTTTTTTTTGAGATAAGCCTCAAGCTGTCCCCCTGGGTAGAGTGTTGTGGCATCACAGCTTACAGCAACCTCCAACTCCTGGGCTCAAG
>NW_003852574.1:1608858-1615493 GCF_000181295.1 Otolemur garnettii | reverse complement strand
CTTGATCCATAGGCACTGAGCCTTTTTTTTTTTTTTTTTTGAGACAGTTTCACTTTGTTGCCCTTGGCGGAGTGCTGTAACGTCATAGTTCACAGCAACCTCCAAGTCTTGGGCTTAAGCAATTCTCTTGCCTCAGCCTCACAAGTAGCTGAGACTACAGGTGCCTACCACAGTGCCCGGCTATTTATTTATTTATTTATTTAAGAGACAGAGTACACTTTGTCCTCCCCAGAGTGCCTTGGCATCACAGCTCACAGCAATCTCAAAACTCTTGGGCTCAAGCGATTCTCTTGCCTCAGCCTCCCAAGAAGCTGCCACAGTATTTGGCTATTTTTAGAGATGTGGTCTCGCTTTTGCTCAGGTTGGTTTTAACTCGTGAGCTCAGGGCAATCCACCTACCTCAGCTTCCCAGAGTGTTAGGATTATAGGCGTGAGCCACTGAGCCTGGCCCTATTCCCTGAGATTTTTTTTCTTCTGTCGGAGACAAGAGTCTCACCCTGTTGTCCAGGCTAGAGTGCAAATTCAAACTCCTTGGTAAGCAATTTTCCTGCTTCAGTCTCCAAAGGAGCTGAGACCAAAGGCTCCCAATACAACACCTGGCTATTTTTTTTCTATTTTTAGTAGAGATGGGATCTCACTCTTGTTCAGGCTGGTCTTGAACTACTGAGTTCAAGAGATCCTCTGTGCCAGTGTAGTGGTTCACACCTGTAATCCTAGTACTCTGGGAGGCCGAGGCTGGTGGATTGCTTGAACTCACGAGTTGGAGACCAACCTGAGCAAAAACTGGGACCCCCATCTCTACTAAAAATAGGAAAATTGAGGCAAGAGAATCACCTGAGCACAAGAGTTGGAGATTACTGTGAGCTATGACACCATGGCACTTTACCCAGGGTGACAGCTTGAGATGTGGTCTTAAAAAAAAAAAAGGTTTAGCGCCTGTAGCTCAGCAGCTAGGGTGCCAGCCACATACACCAGAGCTGACGGGTTTGAACCCAGGCCAAAAATGATAATTACAACAACAAAAAATGGCTGGGGGCGGTGCCTGTGGCTCAGTGAGTAGTGTGCCGGCCCCATATACTGAGGGTGACATGTTTGAACCCAGCCCCAGCCAAACTGCAACAAAAAAATAGCAGGGCATAGTGGCGGGCGCCTGTAGTCCCAGCTACTCAGGAGGCTGAGGCAAGAGAATCACTTAAGCCCAAACTAGAGGTTGCTGTGAGCTGTGATGCCAGAGGGCGACAAAGTGAGACTTTGTCTCTAAAAAAAAAAATAGCCGGGCTTTGTGGTGGGTGCCTGTAGTCTTAGCTACTTGGGAGACGGAGGCAAGAGAATCCCTTAAGCCCGAGTTGGAGGTTGCTGTGAGCCGTGATGCCACAACACTCTACTGAGGATGACATAGTTAGACTGTCTCAAAAAAGAAAGAAAGAAAGAAAGAAAACAAACAAGAAAGAAATCCTCTGCCCTCTGCCTCCCAGAAGGCTAGGATTACAGGCGTGAGCCACCACACCTATCTGACTTTTGTAGTTTTGCCCAGCTTAACTGCCCTAATCCCTACTCTTTGATCTTGTCCTGCCTATTCCAGAAATTCTCTTCTGATCCCTCTAATCGCCCCCTCTTGTAACATGTACACTCATCTCTATGCTGCCAATATTTTCTTCAAGAGCATCTTCATTTCTTTTTTTTTTTTTTTTTGAGACAGAAGCCTCAAGCTGTCCCCCTGGATAGAGTGCTGTGCCATCACAGCTCACAGCAACCTCCAAGTCCTGGGCTCAAGCGAGTCTCCTGCCTCAGTCTCCCAAGTAGCTGGAACTACAGGTGCATGCCACTACACCCAGCTATGTTTTGGTTGTAGTTGTCATTGTTGTTTGGCAGGCCGGGGCTGGGTTCAAACCCACCAGCAGCCACTTGAGCTACAGGCACCAAGCCCAACAGCATTTTCAAATGCTACTTAAGGCAAAGACTCCCTTCTATTTATTTATTTATTTAGACAAGAGTCTCAAGCTGGCTCGGCGCCTGTGGCTCAAGTGGCTAAGGCGCCAGCCACATACACCTAAGGTGGCGGGTTGGAATCCCCAGCCTGGGCTAGCCAAACAACAGTGATGGCTGCAACCAAAAAAAAAAAAAAATGGCCGGGCGTTATGGCGGGCGCCTGTAGTCCCAGCTACTTGAGAGGCTGAGGCAGGAGACGCGCTTGAGCCCATGAGTTGGAGGTTGCTGTGAGCTGTGATGCCATGGCACTCCCCCTAGGGGGATAGCTTGAGGCTCCGTCTAAAAAAAAAAGTCTCAAGTTGTCAGCCTGGGTAGAGTGCCATGGCATCATAGCTCACTGTAATTTCTAACACTTTGAGATGGTGGCCTGGTGGGCCAGGGGACCAGCTCCCCCATTCCTCTTCCTCAGGAAACAGGGATGGGAGGGGAGGCTGAGCAGGGGACAGCCGGGATGAGGCCTTGAAGAACACACAATATAAGGCCTTGCTGACTTCATGGTTCACACACAGGCAGGATAAGGTTATGCTGACCCCATTGATGTTAAAATCATTTTTGTATCTAGCTTAGGGTGACCAGACGTCCGGCTTTTGAACAATTTGTCCCAAGTCCCGCGGCGTTTTAAAAAAGTCCCGATTTTTGGAAAGAATGCACGAACGGGCGGGAGAACAAGAAGGAAATATACAGTTTTTGGCTGCCATGTGGCTATTTCTTCAGAATATGAGCTTTATATTATTTTTGTTAATTTTGTAATGTTAAACTGTAATAATAACAAATAGTTGCTGAGAAGTGATTATCTAGAACTGCTTATCAAAGTTTGCATTGTTGTCAGGCACTGCCCTGCCCCGTCCTCTGCCCCGCCCCCGTCTCGCCCCGCCCCTGCGGCCATGTTGTCCCGCCTTACCGATGTTAAAATCTGGTCACCCCAATCTCGCTATCATTTTGCTTAACCAAGTATCTGTGCTGGGATGAGCTGGTTGTATAGTTTAGTGGCTTGCTTGCTGCGTCATCCAACCTATAAAAGCTGCATTAACCCTGGTCGTGGCTGATCTCCCCTGATCTCTCAGAGACTTGTGGAGATAGCTGGCCAGCCGGTCTAAATAAAGGTTCCTGATTATTTTTTTTTTTTGCAGTTTTTGGCCAGGGCTGGGTGTGAACCTGCCACCTCTGGCATATGGGTCCAGCGCTGCACTCTTTTGGGTCACAGGCCCCTCCCGAGCTATTTTGTTGTTGTTGTAGTTGTCATTTTTGTTTGGCAGGCCCAGGTTGGGTTTAAACCTGCCGGCCCCAGTGTATGTGGCTGGTGCTCTAGCCGCTGAGCTGCAGGCGGCAAGACAGTTTTTCTATTTTTTAGTAGAAATAGGGGTCTGGCTTTTGCTCAGGCTGGTCTCCCACTCGTGAGCTCAAGCAATCCACTAGCCTCATCCTCCCAGAGTGCACAAAAGGCTGTGCTTGAGGGTAGGGAGAAAAAAACCGGGTTGGCAGGTACTCACGGCAGCCGCCGGCAAGGATTACAGGTGTTAGCCACTGTGTGCACTGGCACAAAGACTCCCTTTTGCAGCTGGCGTAGTGCCTATAATTCCTAATTTCTTTCTTTCTTTTTTGCAGTTTCTGGCCCCACACCTCTGGCATATGGGGCTGGCGCCCTACTCCTTTGAGCCACAGGCGCTGCCCATCATTCCTCATTTCTACTGCTTTTGGTTCACTCCCTCCCCTCCACAGAGTCTCACTTTGTTACTCTTTGTAGGGTGCAATGGCGTCACAGCTCACAGCAACCTCAAACTCTTGGGCTTAAGCAATCCTCTTGCTTCCCGAGTAGCTGGGATTACAGGTGTACGCCACAATGCCCAGCTATTTTTTTTCTTTTTAAGAGACGAGGTATTGGGAGGCGCCTGTGGCTCAAGGAGTAGGGTGCCAGCCCCATATGCCAGAGGTTGTGGGTTCAAACCCAGCCCTGGCCAAAAAAAAGAAAAAAAAAAAGACGAGGTATTGCTCTGGCTCAGGGTAGTCTCCACGTCCAGGCAATCCACCCCCCTGTGCCTCTCAGACTGCTAGGATTACAGGCGTGAGTAACCATGCCTGGCCTGGTTCACTCCCTTTAATAGCTCTTACTATACACTACTTGTCACCGCGGTTATTTGCAAACAATCTCTCCTCCTCTACTAGATCGTAAGAGGAGAAGAGGTGGGTCATATTTACCTTACTTTCTCTGTCCGAGGCCAGGAACTGCTAGACAAGCGAATGGAGACTGACCTAGGCCACCTGCTTGGCTGCCTCTTTGCTTTGAGTTTACTTCCTGGTGCAGGAGTGGAGGCCTGTTTGTGGGGTCCAGTAGAAAACATAGTACTTAATACAATGTATCTTGTTCTAGAAATAAATTAAGTAGACGCCTCAGCACCTAAAGTGGAGTTCTAGACACATCTAGATTTCTCCTTTCTCCTCTGCTATCACCCTTCTGTGGCTGCTTGTCTGTCTGATAAGCCAAATAGCTCAGTGTGGAGTGTTGATGGAATCTTGCCATGTGCCAAGTGATTCTGACGTCCAAGTTGTTTAAGGCGATTGCTAACGACCAGACCACACCACTCCGACCCCAGGGCGTTGGTACAACCGGCACTTCCTGAAATCTTTGTAAGATCGCCATGGCAGGAACCCCAATACTACTTTTGGGCCGGTGATTTGCCTAAGGCAGTGGCTCTCAACCTTCCTAATGCCGTGACCCTTTAATACAGTTCCTGTAGGTGGCGACCCACAGGTTGAGAACCGCTGGCTAAGGTCTTCAGCTGAAAGCGGAATAGCAGGGTGAATGTGAGAAAATCTACGTTTATTGAGGACCAGGAGGCATAAGGGACTTAATGTCTGACTCTGACACTGCCGTACTGGATAGAGCATCGGAGGTGCTGCAGCGGTGCCATCCAGAGAGAAGGAAGATGTGCCTAACCGCCACTTGGCAAAGCTCCGCCCGCAAGGCAAGAGGAAGTGGCTGTTCGGTCTCCCCGCCCACCTCCCCCCCAATGGGATTCTTTCTCCACCGCGCATGGGTGGGAGAAAGGCTGTGCTTGAGGGTAGGGAGAAAAGGCAGAGTTGGCAGAGGCTGGAGGCAGCCGCGCTAGGGGTAGTGGGGCGCCTGCAAGGCGTGCCTGCGTGCTTACGTGTGTAAGCGGGGCTTACGGCACGCCGCGCGCCGGGCGGATGTCCGGGCCGGCTGGGCCGGGGCCGCGGGCGTGATGGCGGAAGGTGGAGGCTGTCGTGAGCGACCGGATGCGGAGACTCAGAAGTCTGAGCTCGGGGCCTTGATGAGGACAACGCTCCAACGGGGAGCGCAGTGGTGAGCAGCGAGCCAGCTATTCCGACGCACAGAGTCGGGGGACGGGAGATGTAGTCCTGAGGCCAGGCCCCCTTTTCCTCGCTTTGGGTAGGGGCCGACGGGGGCCGGTGTTTGGTGACCCTGAGTGGCTTAACACCTGCCCCTCGGAAGAGGAACTTCCGAATCAGCTCTGGGAAAGCACCAGTGGAGCTGGGGGCCATTCAGACCCATTCAGAGCCCCAGGAGTCAAGCCCGGCGAGGGCTAGGGCTGCAGGATGTGGAGGAGGAGAGTGAGGGTGAGGGGAGCCCTTTACAATTGAGGTATAGATTTGTGACTTAGGGGGAAGATGTCCACACCTCACAAATTTCAGCTCCTTACTGTTAAAAAGCAGGTTAGCAATATGTAGCTCACCGCCAGCATTGGGTTGAAGTGAAGATCAGAAGTAGATACTTTGTAAGTTGTAAACTGCTGAACAGATGTCAAGGTCAGAAGGTGAACAGATGTGTGAAAGCCCCAGATTATTTGGTAGCAAGTGTCAAAAATATTTGTGACAGCAGTATCTCAAGAGTAGGAGAGCATAGCCTAGATCCTGGAGTTAGAAGATTTAAAAGTCCAGGATTTGGAAAAGCAAGAATGAGATATGAGGTTCTTAATAAAGTAGAAGGGATGATACTTTTCACTAGTGGAGATATTCACTATTATGTGGGAATAGAAAACTGGGCCTATACTTTGCATTGAATATGACCGAATGACATTCATCTCTAAACAACATTTGTGGTGTTGATCCACAGGGTAATTTTGAGCAGGAAATAGAAATATTGGGGTTAGGAGGAGTTTGGATATGGTTTTAAGGTGTTCAACTTCAGCTAGTGAAAGGCGGGGTAAGCAGAGGTACTTTTGAAGTTATTCTTCCTAGGGGTGATAAAAAGTATTCAGTAGAGGAGTGGAGCCTGTGGCTCAAAGGAGAAGGGCGCCAGCCCTGGCCAAAAACTGCAAAACACACACACACACACCCTCCCCCTGCCCCAAAAAAAGAATATTCAGCAGAAGCAGAGGATATTTAAAACAGACTAAAATAACAGTATAATCATATGGGAAGTATTCCTCAAGGGATTTGGAGGGCAGATAGTATTTTAGCAATTTGGTTATATTTGTAGATGTTTGTGGCCTCTGGGAAGTTGTCTGATCTCACATTTGTTGGTCATAAAATTTGAAGAACTCACTGGTGTAATTATTGTCTTTTGATGCCCCAAAGGGTTTTTTTCACCTTTAAAAATTTTTTTTTTTTTTTTGAGACAGAGCCTCAAGCTGTCCCCCTGGGCAGAGTGCCGTGGCATTACAGCT
>NW_003852574.1:1603910-1608133 GCF_000181295.1 Otolemur garnettii | reverse complement strand
GAGCCTACTTTTTTTTTTTAATAGAGACAGGGTCTTGCTACTGGTCAGGCTGCTCAAGCAGTCCACCTACCTTGGCCTCCCAGAGTTCTAGGATTACATGTGTAGGCCACCACACCCAGCCTTGAGTGTGATTTTCTTTTCTTTTTTTTAATTTTTTTTTTTGAGGCAGAGTCTCACTACGTCACCCTGGGTAGAGTGCCGTGGCCTCACAGCTCACAGCCTCAGCCTCCCAAGTAGCTGGGACTATAGGCACCTGCCACAATGCCTGGCTGTTTTTTTGTTGCAGTTTGGTGGGGCCGTGCTCAAACTCACCACCCTCAGTATATGGGGCCGGTACCCTACTCTATCCACTGAGCCACAGGTGCCACCCCCAGCTATTTTTTATTTTTATTTTTTTGGTTGGAGTTGTCGTTGTTTGGCAGGCCCAGGCTGGATTCGAACCCCCAGCTCCAGTGTATGTGGCTGGCACCCTAGCCTCTGAGCTATAGGCACCAAGCCCATGAGTGTGTTTTTCATGTTCCCGAAGTGGAAAGACCATAAAAAAAGATTAAATGAACAGCTGTAGAAACCTTTTTTTTTAGAGACAAAGTCTCACTTTGTGGCCCTTGGTAGAGTGCTGTAGCGTCACACAGCTTACAGCAACCTCCAACTCCTGGGCTTAGGCAATTCTCTTTCCTCAACCTCCGAGTAGCTGGGACTACAGACACTAGCCACAAAGCCTGGCTAATTTTTTCTTGCAGTTTGGCCATGGCTAGGTTTGAACCCTCTACCCTCGGTATATGAGGCCAGCGCTCTACTCACTGAGCCACTGGCGCCGCCCAGTTTTTCTTTTCTTTTTTTTTTTTTTTAAGGGACAGAGTATCACTATGTTGCCCAAGCTGGTCTTAAGCTCCTGGGCTCAAGCAATCCTCCTGCCTCCACCTCCTGAGTTGCTGGGATGTGCAGGTGTGAGCCATTGTGCCTGGCTAGAAACTCACAACCTCATTTTCTGGTACAGTAATTTTGTCTCTCTCTAGGTATCTTATTGACAGCCGATGGTTCAAGCAGTGGAAGAAGTATGTGGGCTTTGACAGCTGGGATGTGTACAATGTGGGTGAACATAACCTGTTTCCTGGCCCTATAGACAACTCTGGACTCTTTTCAGGTGCAGTAAATGTTGCTTTTGTAGCTAAATGTTCACCTTGGTAGTGGTTACAGGTCATGTGTATCTACATGGATATTGTGCGCTTGACTTAACTAGCATCAGGAAATAGAAACTGGTATCCTCAACTTGTATCTATGGCAGAAGACCTTGCAGATCTTTGGGGAATAAATTGCTTTTTTCTAAACTTAACTGCTTCTGACAAGAGCATGCTTCTTTCTTTCTTTCTTTCTTTCTTTTTTTTTTGAGACAGAGACTCATTATATTGCCGTTGGTAGAGTGCCATGGTGTCTTAGCTCACAGCAACCTCAAACTCTTGGGCTCAAGCAATTCTCTTGCCTCAGCTTCCTAAGTAGCTGGGACTACAGGCTCCCGCCACAACACCTGGCTATTTTTTTGTTGCAGTTGTCATTGTTGTTTTTTTAAATTTATTTATATATTTTTTTAGAGACAGAGTCTCACTCTGTTGCCCTCGGTAGAGTGCTCCGGCATCACAGCTCACAGCAACCTCTAGCTCTTGGGCTTAGGCGATTCTCTTGCCTCAGCCTCCCAAGTAGCTGGGATCACAGGCACCAGCCATAACACCCGGCTATTTTTTGTTGCAGTTTGGCCAGGGCTGGGCTTGAACCTGCCACCCTAAGTATATGGGACCAGTACCCTACTCACTGAGCCATAGGTACCGCCCCATTGTTTGTTTTTTTTGAGTCAGAGTCTCAAGCTGTTGCCCTGGGTAGAGTGCCATGGTGTGGCAACTCACAGCAACCTCAAATTTTTGGGCTTAGGTGATTCTCTTGTCTCAGTCTCCCAAGTAGCTGGGACTACAGGCGCCTGCCATAACTATGCCCGGCTATTTTTTGGTTGTAGTTGTCATTGTTTGGCGGGCCCGGGCTGGATTCAAACCCACCAGCTCTGGTGTATGTGGCTGGTGCCCCTAGACGCTGAGCTACAGTTGCTGAGCCTTATTGTTGACTGTTGTTTTATTTAAGAAATTCCTGGCTCGGCGCCTGTGGCTCAAGTGACCAAGGTGCCAGCCATGTACACCTAAGGTGGCGGGTTCGAGAATCCAGCCCAGGCCCGCCAAACAACAATGACGGCTGCAACCAAAAAATAGCCGGGCGTTGTGGCGGGCACCTGTGGTCCCAGCGTACTTGGGAGGCTGAGGCAGGAGACTCGCTTGAGCCCAGGAGTTGGAGGTTGCTGTGAGCTGAGATGCCACAGCACTGTACCCAGGGGGACAGCTTGAGGCTCTTGTCTCAGAAAAAAAAAGAAATTCCTGGCCAGGCTCAGTGCCTAATGCTTGTAATCCTAGCACTTGGGAGACTGAGGTGAGTGGATTGCCTGAGATAACAGGTTTGAGACCAGCCTGAGCAAAAGAGAGACCTTGTCTCTAAAAATTGTTGGGTGTTGTGGTGGGCACCTATTGTCTCAGCTACTACAGAGGCTGAGGCAAGACACTGACTTGAGCCCAGGAGTTTGAGGTTGCTGCGAACTATGACACCACGGCACTAAAAAATAAATAAATAAATAAATAAATAAAAAATAAAAGAGCGGTGCCTGTGGCTCAAAGGAGTAGGGCACCGGCCCCATATGCCGCAGGTGGCGGATTCAAACCTAACCCTGGCCAAAAACTGCAAAGATAAAAGAAAGACACCACGACACTCTACTGAGGGTGACAAAGTGAGATTCTGTCTCAAAACATAGCCACCCCAACTTTCATCAACCACTACACTGATCAGATGAGTTAGCAACCATCAACATCAAGGCCAGACCCTCTATTAGCAAAAAGATTATGACTCACTAAAGACTGAAATGATTGTTAGCATTTTTTAGCAATAAGTACATTTTAATTAAGGTATGTACTTTTTTTTTGAGACAGAGTCTCAAGCTGTCACCCTGGATAGAGTGCCATGGCATCATAGCTCACAGCAGCCTACAACTTGGGTTCAAGCGATCCTCTTGCTTCGGTTTTTCTATTTTTTAGTAGAGACGGGGTGTTGCTTTTGCTCAGGCTGGTCTCAAACTCATGAGCTCAAGCAATCCACCCACCTCGGCCTCCCAGAGTGCTAGGATTATAGGAGTGAACCACTACGCTCGGTCAAGGTATGTACATTGTTGTGTTTTCTTTTCTTGTTTGTGGCAAGTTAGGGTCTCTTGCTCTGTTGACCAGAGTGGAATGAGGTGTCACGATCACAGCTCACCTCAATTCCTGGGCTCAAGTGATCCTTTGGGCTCAGCCTTCTAAGTAGCTAGGACTATAGGCACATCCTACCATACCAGGCTAAATTAAATGTTTTTTTTTTTTTTTTTTTGAGACAGAATCTCAAGCTGTCACCCTGGTAGAGTGCCGTAGCATCGCAGATCACAGCAACCTCAAACTCTTGGGCTTAAGTGATTCTCTTGTAGCTGGGACTACAGGCACCCACCACAACGCTCGATCCTGGGACCAAGTACCTTGGTGTCATAGCTTACAGCAACCTCAAATTCTTGGATTCAGGAGATTCTATTGCTGACTACAAGCGTCTGCCATAACACCCAGCTATTTTTTTTTTAGATCAGGGTCTTATTCTTACTTAGGCTGGTCTCGAACTCCCGAGCTGAGGCAGTTTACCTGTCTTGGCCTCCTAGAGTGTAAGGATTACAGGTGTGAGTCACCATGCCTGGCCTGTTTTAAAAATTTTTGTAGAGATAGGGTCTTGCTGTGTTCCTCATGCTGGTCTCAAACTCCTTACCTCAAGGCATCCTCCTTCCTTGGCCACCCAGAGTGTTACGATTACAGGTGTGAGGTACTGCACCTGGCCCATGTTTGAGTGTACAGTTCTGTAGTGTTAAGTATATTCATGCTGTTGTGCAGTTAATCTGCAGGACTTTTTCATCATCTTTCAAATCTGAAACTCCAGGCTTAGTGCCCATGGCACAGTGGTTATGACACCAGCCATATACACTGAGAATGTGGGGTTGGAACCTGGTCCTGGCCAACTAAACAACTGCAACAAAAAAATAGCTGGGCATTGTGGTGGGTGCCTGTAGTCCCAGCTACTTGGGAGGCTGAAGCAAGAGAATTGCTTAAGCCCAAGATTTGGAG
>NW_003852574.1:1600319-1603308 GCF_000181295.1 Otolemur garnettii | reverse complement strand
GGTGTACGTGGCTGGCGCCTTAGCCGGTTGAGCTATAGGCGCCGAGCCTATTCATCTGTCTTTCCTTGGTGTTCTTGTTCTACAAGGTTGTTGAGTTTCTTTTTTTTTTTTTTAGATTTCTTTCCTTTTTTTCTTAGAAATGAAAAAGGTAGAGGTATGTCTTATTGGAAACCTGCCACGAAGAAAATTGGAAGACGTGATGGAATAGGGTGCAGTGAGAGGGATGGTGGGAACGCAAAATCACTTATGAATGCTGTGTATGGTTTTTGTTTTTGTTTTAACCTTGTCTGCCTTAAGTTGCAGATGATTTATACCATTGTGGATACTTTCCAGTTTCATTGGCTTCACTGGTCTGGAGGAGAACAGTGGCTTCCACTGTTTGGGAGTAGGTGTTGATGGACACTTGGTTGGCAGGGAAGCTCCCTTGGTGAGCTTGGTCCTCCCTTGAGGGAGTGTGTTTCAGACCATGATGGCCAGTTCTGACTCCCAGTAATGTTGCCTCTCTGCACTGGGTGTAGTAAGATCAATATTTGGCCTGCTACGTATATTCTCCTCCACCCAACAGGGGAGTGTCCAGCTGGGTTTTGACTTGGAATGTTTAAACTAAGAATGCTAAATGATTCTTGGTAAAATAAATTTAACTGCAGTGCCTCATTTATTTGCTTCAATAACTCTTTCAGGAGAAGATAATATCTGACTTTAAAGTTGTTTTATTAACAGTATAGTAAATAGGGCAGTGCCTGTGGCTTGGGTAGGGCACTGGCCCCATATACTGAGGGTGGTGGGTTCAAACCTGGCCCCAGCCAAACTGCAACAAAAAAATAGCTGGGTGTTGTGGCGAGTGCCTATAGTCCCAGCTACTCCAGAGGCTGAGGCAAGAGAATGACCTAAGCCCAGGAGTTGACGGTTGCTTGAGCTGTGTGATGCTACGGCACTCTACCGAGGGTGATAAAGTAAGACTGTCTCTATAAAAAAACAAAAGTATAGTAAATATGGGTGCCTGTAACTCAGTGGGTAGGGTGCTAGCCACATACACTGAGGCTGAGGGGTTTGAACCCAGCCTAGACTAGCTAAAATCAATAATGACAGCTGCAACAAAACAATAGCCTTGGCGTTGTGGCAAGCACCTGTAGTCTCAGCTACTTGGAAGGCTGAGGCAAGAGAATGGCTTAAGCTGTGCTGTGCCTGTGGCTCAAAGGAGTAGGGCACTGGCCCCATATGCCAGAGGTGGTGGGTTTAAACCCAGCTCTGGCCAAAAACTGCAAAAAAAAAAAAAAAGAATCACTTAAGCCCAAGAGTTGGAAGTTGCTGTGAGCTGTGATGGCATGGCACTCTGAGGGCAACATAGTGAGACTCTGTCTCAAAAAAAACAAAACAAAAAGTATAGTAAATATTCATGATCAATAGTTCTTCTTTTTTTTTTTTTTATAGAGACAGATCTTATTTTATTGCCCTCAGTAGAGTGCAGTGGCATCACACAGTTCACAGCAACCTCCAACTTGTGGGCTTAGGAGATTCTGTTGCCGCAGCCTCCTGAGTAGCTGGGACTACAGGCACCCGCCAAAACACCCAGCTATTTTTTTTTTTTGAGACAGAGCCTCAAGCTGTCCCCCTGGGTAGTGTGCTGTGGCATCACAGCTCACAGCAACTTTGAACTCCTGAGCTCAAGCGAGTCTCCTGCCTCTGCCTCTCAAGTAGGTGGGATCACAGGTGCCTGCCACAATGCCTGACTATTTTTTGGTTGCAGCCATCATTGTTTGGCAGGCCCGGGCTGGATTCGAATCCACCACCTTCGGTGTATGTGGCTGGCGCCTTAGCCACTTGAACCACAGGCGCTGAGCCCTGCCTAGCTATTTTTTGTTGCAGTTTGGCTGGGGCCGGGTTTCAACCTGCCACCCTCGGTATGTGGGGCTGGCGCCCTACTCACTGAGCCACAGGTGCTGCCGTTTTTGTTTTTTTTTGAGACAGAGTCTCACTATGTCGCCCTCAGTAGAGTGTCATGGCATCACAGCTTACGGCAACCTCCAACTCTTGGGCTTAAGCGATTCTCTTGCCTCAGCCTCCCAAGTAACTGGGACATTAGGTGCCTGCCATAATCCCTGGCAATTTTTTTTCTTTTTTTTGCAGTTTTTGGCCGGGGCGGCTTTGTACCCACCACCTCTGATATATGGGGCTGGTGCCCTTTGAGCCACCAGGCACTGCTCAACCCCTGGCTATTTTTTTGTTGTGGTTGTCATTGTTTAGCAGGCCTATGCTGGGTTTGAACCCTTCTGCATTGGTGTATGTGGCTGATGCCCTAATCATTGAGCAACGGGTGCTGAGCTCATGATCAATAATTTTTTTTTTTTTTTGATCAGCAGTTTTAATTGAGGGATTTGGAACCACTTTTGAAATTTAAATTGGTGTTTTTCTTTTATTCTCTCTTGTTCCAATTGTAGAAGAAATCTAAGTTCCTCATAAAATGTTGAGAAAAGCCTGGGCGTGGTTGCTCACACCAATTATCCCAGCAGTCTGGGAGGCTGAGGTGAGCGGTTTGCTTGAGCTCAGGAGTTCGAGACCAGCCTGAACATGGTTGAGATCCTGCCTCCAAAAAAGATACTGGGCGTTATAGCGGGCACCTGTAGTCCTAGCTACTCGGAAGGCAGAGGCAAGAGACTGACTGAATCCAGTAGTTTGAGGTATGATGCCACTGTGCTCTACCAAGGACAACAAAATGAGACTCTGTCTCAAAAAAAAAAAAACAAAAACAAAAACAAAAAGCCAACCATTTCTCAGGGTAAAAGAAGTGAGTTGGGCGGTACCTATGGCTCAGTGAGTAGGGCACCGGCCCCATATACTGAGGGTGGCAGGTTTAAACCCTGCCCTGGCCAAACTGCAACAAAAATATAGCCAGGTGTTGTGGTGGGTGCCTGTACTCCCAGGTACTCAGGAGGCTGAGGCAAGAGAATTGCCTAAGCCCAAGAACTGGAGGTTGTTGTGGGGTGTGATG
>NW_003852574.1:1598740-1599971 GCF_000181295.1 Otolemur garnettii | reverse complement strand
GCCACGGCACTCTGCCCAGGGGACAGCTTGAGGCTCTGTCTCAAAAAAAAAAAAAAAAAAAAGGAGTGAGTTATGTTCTGTTTTCCTTTTTCAGATCCTGAGAGTCAGACCTTAAAGGAACACTTAATTGATGAACTAGACTATGTATTGGTCCCAGCCGAGGCCTGGAATAAATTACTAAACTGGTATGGCTGTGTAGAAGGCCAGCAGCCCATTGTCAGAAAAGTGAGTATGTGGATTGTAACATCTATCGGTCAGTGTCTGCACTACAGGTGCTCCTTGTAGAGTACTGACTAGTGTTAACTTTTCTAGGAAAATGAACATATTTAAAGTGCTTGAGGACTTGTTTCTGGTTCTCTTTAGGAATTTGTAGTTATTACTGGTGGTGGATGACGCTACTCACCCAAGATGTTATAGTGAGTAGCCTCCAAACATCAGAGCTGCCCAGTGGCTTGTGTTGTATCTAGTGGTGCTGTGTGTCCTATTTGGAAGGCTGAATGAGAGAAAGCTCCTTTGGGGTATATGGGCCTACAGTAATATCCTACTTCATGTTTCTTGAATCCTTTCTGCTATCTCTTATTTTTTATCCTTAAGAGTCTTTAGCTACATTGTTGAGTAATTAATTTTTTTTTCTTTAAGGAGATAAGGCTGGAGGGCAGTGTGACAATCATAGCTAAGGACAGCCTTGAACTCCTGAGTTCAAATGATTCTTCTATTCGACCCTCTTGAGTAGCTGGGACTATAGGTGTGCACGACTATGTCTGGTTATTTATTTATTTTTTGAGACACTTTCTTGCCCTGGTAGAGTGTTGTGGAATCATAGCTCACAGCAACCTCAAACTCTTGGGCTCAAGTAATCCTCTTACCTTAGTCTCCCAAGTAGCTGGGAGTTTAGGCACCTGTCACAGTACCTGCCTATTTTTTTCATTTTTTAGAGATGAGGGCTTGCTGTTGGCTCAGGCTGGTCTTCAACTCATGAGCTCAAGCAATCTACCCACCTTGGCTTCCCAGAGAGCTGGGATTACAGGGGTGAGCCACCATGCCCAGCCCAGCCTGGCTAGTAAAAAATAAATTTTTCTTTTGTAGACATAGGGCTTTTTTTTTTGAGACAGGGCCTCAAGCTGTCCCCCTGGGTCGAGTGCTGTGGCATCATAGCTCACAGCAACCTCCAACTCCTGGGCTCAAGCGAGTCTCCTGCCTCAGCCTCCCAAGTAGCTGGGACCACAGGTGC
>NW_003852574.1:1596502-1598659 GCF_000181295.1 Otolemur garnettii | reverse complement strand
CATAGCTCACAGCAACCTCCAACTCCTGGGCTCAAGCGAGTCTCCTGCCTCAGCCTCCCAAGTAGCTGGGACCACAGGTGCCCGCCACAATGCCCTGTGGCTGTCATTGTTGTTTTGGCAGGCCTGGGCTGGATTTGAACCCTCCACCTTAGGTGTATGTGGCTGGCATCTTAGCCACTTGAGCCACAGGCGCCGAGCAGACATAGGGCTTTTATCTACATTGTCTAGTCCTCTAATTTGACAGATCCTGCAAGGGAAGTATGATAAGCAGTAATTTCCCTTTTGGACAGTTTCTGGCCTTATGGGTAAGTTGTGGGCTTCTCTTTTCTGGTAATTACTTCTAAATTAATGAGTTAATTAGCTTGTGAACTTTAGGTAGTGATCATCTGATAGTTGTCCCCGTGCTTTATCATAGATATGAAAGGTAATTTTTCTGTATATTCAGGTATGTATTACAGCAGTTATATACCAATGTCACTGGTACCTGATGAACACAAATGGGGGGTAGTCAGTGATCTCAGAATAAATAGTACTGTAATTTGTGGAAAACCTATATATTTTACATATCATTATCTAAGTAACAGCAATTTTTTCTTTCTTCTTTTTTTTTTTTTTTTTGAGACAGAGTCATTGTTGCCCTTGGTAGAGTACTGTGATGTCACAGCTCATAGCAACCTCAAACTCTTTGAGCTTAAACAATTCTCCTGCCTTTGCCTCCCAAGTAGCAGGGACTACAGGCGCCTGCCATAATGCCTGGCTAGTTTTTGGCTGTAGTTGTCATTGCCGTTGGCAGGCCCAGGGTGGGCTTGAACCTGCCACCTCCAGCGTATGTGGCTGGCACCCTAGCCGCTTGAGCTACAGGTGTCGAGCCTGCCCGACTGTTTTTTGGTTACAGTTGTCATTGTTTGGCAGGCTCGGACCAGGTTCGAAGCTGCCAGCCCCTGTGTATTTGGCCAGTGCCCTAGCCACTGAGCTACAGGTGCCGAGCCTTACTAACAACACTTTAATTTCATTTTTTGCATGTTCTTTTTATTATATTTCCTTGTTTTGATGTGTGGCTGGGACAAATGTATTTGCTGTATTTACTGTGTGCCCTCATATATTTCTGGTCTCTCCCACAGAGGCAAAGGTAGCAGCATTCTTTTTCTTTTTTTTGCAGTTTTTGGCCGGTGCTGGGTTTGAACCCACCACCTCCGGCATATGGGGCCAGTGCCTTACTCCTTTGAGCCACAGGCGTTGCCCCAATAGCATTCTTTTTCTGGTTAACTTTTTTTGTTTGTTTTAGAGACAGAGTTTCACTTTGTCACCCTCGGTAAATTGCTGTGGTGTCATAGCTCACAGCAACCTCTAGCTCTTGAGCTTAGGCAATTCTCTTGCCTCAGCCACTGGAGTAGCTGGGACTATAGGTGCCCGCCACAATGCCCGACTTGTTTTTTTGTTGCAGTTTGGCTGGGGCTGGGTTCGAACCTGCCACCCTCAGTATATGGGGCCAGTGCTCTACTCACTGAGCCACAGGTGCCACCCAAACTTTCCATTGCTTGTCTCATAGCTCTTCCTTTTGCTTCAATATGAATTATTTTCAGTAGGCCTTGTCCTTGATTGCCCACTAGATTCATTGCCATTGTAAGTTTTTTTTTTTTTTTTCAGTTGAGACAGAGTCTTACCCTGTGCCCCTGAGCTGAGTACAGTGGCTTGGTAGTTCACTGCAACCTCAGACTCCTGGCTTGTGGGCATCCCACTGCCTCAGCCTCTGGAAGCCACTGGGATTACAGGTGCTTGCTGTGGCGCCCGGCTGGGTTTTTCCATTTTTTTCATGAGTCGGGGTCTCACTTTTGCTAAGGCGAGTCTCCCTCCTCAGCTTCCCACAGTGCTGGGATTACAGGTGTGAACCACCATGCCTGGTGCCATTGTAAGTTTTTAGTGAAGACTATGTACAATTTTAGGTGTGCCTTCTTATGTTTTCTTCACAGAGCTGTCTTGCTCAGTCTTTCCAAAAGTATTTTTTTGTCCTGATTGTTGCTTCAAATGAAATTATGGCCAGTGGCTATTTGTCTCTTGAAAAAGATCACATACGGCTCGGTGCCTATAGCTCAACCGGCTAAGGCGCCAGCCACGTACACTTAAGGTGGTGGGTTCGAATCCCCAGCCCGGACCCGC
>NW_003852574.1:1593033-1594634 GCF_000181295.1 Otolemur garnettii | reverse complement strand
GTAGCTGGGACTACAGGCGCCCACCACAACGCCTGGCCATTTTTTGGTTGCAGCCATCATTGTTGTTTGGTGGGCCTGGGCTGGGGATTCGAACCTGCCAACTTAGGTGTATGTGGCTGGTGCCTTAGCCGCTTGAGCCACAGGCTCCGAGGGGGTCTCCCTCTTTCTCAGGCTAGTCTCAAACCTGTGAGCTTCAAGCAATCCACCCGCCTCGGCCTCCCAGTGTGTTAGGATTACAGGTATGAGCCACCGCACCTGGCCTCTTAACACATGCACTTTAAATTTTGACAGTTGGAGTGTTACGGAAATTGATCAGACTGCTGACTGTCTCAAAGTGGAAAAGGGGTTACTAAATGTAAAATAAAGATGAAAGATTTTGCTTTTATTGCTAATCTGTTTTTTACAGAGATATCTAGTATTACTAGAAACATTGAATGGAATCAACAGACTTGTCTTCTTACTCTATGAGATTGTAACACTCAGGAGAAATCAGAGTTATCTACAGATTTAGATTTTAGGCAAATCCTAAACAAGGAGCTTTAATAAAGAAGTATCAAAGGAAAAAAGAAGTGTTTCAACTCCTGGAAAATAGGGCAGAATGAAATAGTACAGTATCCCAGTGATTACAGTATGACATTTTAGAGAATGCATGTGTTTTAATTGTTCTTTTCTTTCCTTTCTTTCTTTTTTTTTTGTAGAGATAGAGCCTCACTTTATCACCCTCAGTAGAGTGCTGTGGTGTCACACAGCTCACGCTACTCAGCGTCCCAAGTAGCTGGGACTAGAGGTGCTTGTTACAATGTCTGGCTATTTTTTTGTTGTTGTTGCAGTTTTTGGCTGGGGGTGGGTTTGAACCCGCCACCCTCGGTATATGGGGCCGGTGCCTTACCCACTGAGCCACAGACACCACCCCTGTAAATTATTCTTAGATGTAAATAAGTTACCCACACTCCTAATAGAACAAGTTGCATACAGAAATGATAATTCAGAGCTGGAGTTGACATCAGTTATGGAAAATAGTTTTCCAACACAAGGTATGGTGCCAACTGTTACAGTGAAACAGAAATGAATCACAGCCAAACTCTGCTCTGAAAGAACACTTTATGTCTAATATAGCCAGTGTCAAGAGTCCTTATGAGTTGGAAAACTCTGGGAAAGAGCTGGATCAGAGGTATTCTAAGGCCAAACCAGTGTGTAACATGTGTGGGAAAGTGTTTTCAGAAGCTAACAACCTGTAAAGGCACATGAGAATACATGAAGGAATCAAATCTTATGTCTGCCACTTGTGTGGAAAGGTTTTTACCCAGTGTAACCAGCTGAAAATGTATGTAAGAACTGGGTGATGGGCAGCACCCGTGGCTTAGTAAGCAGGGCGCCAGCCCCATATACTGAGGGTGGCGGGTTCAAACCCGGCCCTGGCCAAACTGCAACAAAAAATAGCTGGGTGTTGTGATGGGTGCCTGTAGTCCCAGCTACTTGGGAGGCTGAGGCAAGAGAATCGCCCAAGCCCAAGAGCTGGAGGTTGCTGTGAGCTGTGATGCCACAGCATTCTACCAAGGGTGACAAAGTGAGACTCTGTCTCTAAAAAAAAAAAAAAAAAG
>NW_003852574.1:1589846-1593013 GCF_000181295.1 Otolemur garnettii | reverse complement strand
GCAAAAAAAAAAGGGGGGGGGGAAACCCACACAATAATTTCCAGTTTGAAAACGAACTAGACATGCTTGAAGAAAGGTCTGGTTGGAATATCAATCCCTTGAACCCAAGAGTTTACGGTTGCTGTGAGCACTCTATTGAGGGCATCATAGACTTTGTCTCTGAAAAAAAAAAAAAAAAAAAAAGAACTGGGTGAGGTAACTCCCACCTATAATCCTAGCACTCTGGGAGGCTGAGGTGGATGGATTGCCTGAGGTCACAGGTTTGAGATCAGCCTGAGCCAGAATGAGACCCTATCTCTAAAAATAGCCAAGTGTTGTGGTGGGTGCCTGTAGTCCCAGCTACTTGGGAGGCTGCAGCAAGAGAATCGCTTGAGCCCAAGAGTTTGAGGTTGCTATAAGTTATGATGCCATGGCACTCTACCTGGAGCTATAGTTTGAGACTCTTGTCTCAAAAAACAAAAACAAAGAACACATAAAAGAGCTCATATAGGTGAGAAGCTATATAAATATGAATTGTTTGATAAATGATTTGCTCAGAAATGCCAGCTAGTCTTCCATAGTCAAATTCATCATGGTGAGGAAAAACCCTATAAATGTGATGTATACCATTTATAATTTGCAACTTCAAGAAATCTCAAGGTTCTTGCAAGGAAACATGGTGGAGAGAAGGCTTACGTCTGTGATAGGTGTGTGGACAGAGATTTGCCCAAACTAGCACCCTGGTCTATTACAACCATGGACACACTGGAGAAAAGTCTTATGTGTGTGATACTTGTGGGCAGGCATTTGCTTTCTCTAGTTTTTTTATCACTCATTCTTGAAAACATACAGGTGAAAAATAGTACATATGTGGCATTTATGGGAAAAGTTTTATTTTCTTGGGAGAGCTCAGCAGACACTTTCAGTAGGTTTTTTTCTTATTCTTTTTTTTTTTTTGTAGAGACAGAGTCTCATTTTATCACGCTCAGTAGAGTGCTGAGGCATCACACAGCTCACGGCAACCTCTAACTCCTGGGCTTAGGCGATTCTCCTGTCTCAGCCTCCCGTGTAGCTGGGACTACAGTCGCCTGCCTGACTATTTTATTGTTGTAGTTTGGCCAGGGCCAGGCTTGAACCTGCCACCCTCGGTATATGGGGCCAGTGCCCTACCCCCTCAGCCACAGGCGCCGCCCTTCTCTCTTTTTTTTATTTTAATTTTTGGAGATAAGAGCCTCACTCTCTTGGCTCGGCGCCTATAGCTCAGCCAGCTAAGGCGCCAGCCACATACACCTAAGGTGGCGGGTTTGAATCCCCAGCCCGGACCCGCCAAACAACGACAGCTGCAACCAAAAAATGGCCGGGCGTTGTGGCGGGCGCCTGTGGTCCCAGCTACTTGGGAGGCTGAGGCAGGAGACTCGCTTGAGCCCAGGAGTTGGAGGTTGCTGTGAGCTGTAATGCCACGGCACTCTGCCCAGGGGGACAGCTTGAGGCTCTGTCTCAAAAAAAAAAAAAAAAAAAAAGAGTCTCACTCTCACTGGGGCAGAGTACTGTGGTATCATAGCTCACGGCAAGCTCAAGTTCTTGGGCTGAAGTGATCTTCTCACCTCAGTCTCCTGAGTAGCTGGGACTACAGGTGCCCACCACAACTCCTGGCTAGTTTTTGTATTTTTAGTTGTGTTGGGGGTCTCACTGTTGCTTAGACTGGTCTCAAAATCCTGAGCTCAAGCAATCTACCTACCTCAGCCTTCCACAGCATGAGTTACCATTCTTGGCCATCAGTAAGCACTTTCAATCCTATACAGGATAAAGACCATTTATCTGCAAATTATGTGGAAATTCTCATACAGATATTAAAAGTTTATTATTTTATTATTATTATTATTATTAGTTCTTGAGATAGAGTCTTACTATGTCACCCTTGGTAGAGTGCCCATGGTGTCATAGCTCATAACAACCTCAAACTCTTAGGTTTAAGCGATTCTCTTGCCTCAGCCTCCCAAGAAGCTGGGACTACAGGTACCCACCACAACGCCTGGCTATTTTTTGTTGCAGTTGTCATTGTTGTTTAGCTGGCCTGGGCCGGGTTCAAACCCATCAGCCTTGGTATATATGGCTAGTGCCCTACTCACTGACCTATAGGTGCTGCCCAGATATTAAAAGTTTAAAGAAGCACAAACAAAAGTCCATTCTGGTGCAGATAAAATTCTAGATTCTTGTGTAGAGGAGCCTATTGCGAGTGAAGAAGATTCCATATATAAAAGTTCTTTATCAGATACTATGGATGTGAAGCCTTCTAATAGGAGTTAACCACTAACTCTTCCACTTGGGACTGAGGACCATATGTTTTTACCTGTCAAAGGTAGTCAGTCATTCTGTGTATATATCATATACATTTTTGAAGTTAACTGTGAATGAATATTCAGAACTAGAATTGATTTTTTTCTTTTTCAATTATCCTGACTTTGTGAGGAATACGGAATTGCTAAGACATCTCTGGTAGGAAGCATAAACATGTCTGGTAAGGTGCATAGATTCATATTAAATTCCCATTCATTTGGGGAAAAAAAATTTGGAAAGCATTGAATGGAGCTTTGGGTTCTATTGCTGATTATACTCTGGATTGAGTTTTCATAATATTAGCCAATTGTTTTCTCCCCTGATCCTTTATTGGCTGTGAGTTCCATCCATCATTTCCTGATGGTGTCATCATCTGAGCCATAGGCTGCTCTATTTTTTTGTTTTTTTTTTTTAAGAGACAGAGTCTCACTTTGTTGCCCTTAGTAGAGTGCCTTCGTGTCACAGCTCACAGCAACCTCCAGTTCTTGGGCTTAGGTGATTCTTTTGCCTCAGCCTCCCAAGTAGCTGGGACTACAGGCGTCTGCCAGAATGCCTGGATATTTTTCTTTGTTGCAGTTTGGCAGGGTCAGGTTCAAACCCACCACCCTCAGTATATGGGGCCAGCACCCTACTCACTGAGCCACAGGCACCACCCAGGCTGCTCTATTTTTATAACAGGGTGTACTCTTCTTTTCTGCTCTATATTTTGTCTTTCTTCCTTTTCTCTCCCCCTTCCCTTTTTTTTTTTTTTTTGGTCTGGGCTGGGTTTGAACCTGCCACCTCCAGCATATGGGACAGGTGCCCTACCCTTTTGAGCCACAGGCGCCACCCACCTTCTTTTCTTTCTTTTG
>NW_003852574.1:1572618-1588303 GCF_000181295.1 Otolemur garnettii | reverse complement strand
TTTTTTTTTTTCTTTTTGCAGTTTTTGGCCGGGACTGGGTTTGAACCCACCATCTCTGGTATATGGGGCTGGTACCCTACTCCTTTGAACACAGGTGCTGTACCTTTTCATCATTTTCTTTAAAATCTGACACTATCAGTTTTTTCTCTGTCTCAGTTACTGACAAATTATATTGCCTCTCTGCCATATTTGTGTCTGTATCATGAGGGGAAAAAAGTAAGTTATTGCTTTACATAAATAGATATATAGAATTGTCAGATATTCTTTATTTTTAGTCCTCCATACCCTGATGTTTACTAAACAACAGATACTCTGCTTACTAGCTTGAGTATGAAAAACACTTAGAAAAAATGAGAATATCAGCTTTTCCTAGGAAAGAGACTGCAACTCATTGTTGCCAGTAGGAAAAGTGTTAAGAACTACTGATCCAAGAGTGCTGACATGTGAAAATATCATGGAGGGACGGATAAAGTCTCATGACAAAAGGCATAAATGGTGAAACCACAACCCCCTGCATAAACAAACTACAGTGGAGGGTTCAGTCCCTAACAACCCCCCCTCCCCCATTGGTATGCATTTAGGAACAAGAGTAGTTGATTACAGTGTACTTTGGCCAAGCCTGAAAGAAGACCTTTCTGTTCAAAGCTGACCTCTTGAGATTACCTGAAGGCCATAGCATTGCTTTAAAACCAGTGAGAAATAGGCTTCTGTCTGGTTCCTATACGATGCTCTTGGTCAGGCCAGGCGCACTGGTTCACACTTATAATCCTAGTGCTCTAGGAAGCCGAGGTGGGTGGATTTCCTGAGCTCAGGAGTTGGAGACCAGCTTGAGCAAGAGCAAGACCCTGTCTCTAAAAATAGCCAGGCCTGATAGGCACCTATAGTCCCAGCTACTCAGGAGGCTGAGGCAAGAGAATTGCTTTTAACCTAAGAGCTTGAGGATCTATGACGGCACTTTACTGAGGGTGACAGAGTGAGACTGTCTCAAAAATGAAAAAAAGGTGCTCATAGCAAAAGGGAATTTGCAGGTGACTTTCCTAATTACTGGAAAAAAGATTTTTAATCTCTTCAGAAGGCACCGATGACTTAGCCTATACTTCTGATCCCCTGAAGGAAATTGATTATCATGAAGTTTCTACTCATGATTATCTTTAGTAGATATAGAACCACACACAGCACCTTCATCCCTGTCTCTTGTTCTCAGGTTGTGGAGCATGGCCTGTTTGTCAAACACTGCAAAGTGGAGGTATATTTGCTGGAATTGAAGCTCTGTGAGAACAGTGACCCCACCAATGTGCTGAGTTGCCATTTTAGTAAAGCAGACACCATTGGTAAGCAGTTGGGTTGGGCTGCCTGTTATCTGATAAGAGTAGTGCAGGGCATTGTGATTGATGGGAGGCAAGATGGGGTGCCTTCAGATTTTCTACTTAGATCATCTCGGGCTGTGGTTGCCAAGTCTTGAGCTGGGAGCCTATTCCACAGAGAATTTGCATGAGGAGTCAAGCCTGGGAATCATGGTCTGTAGAACAATTGGCCATGGTCCTTTCCCATTTGTCATATTATGGTGAAGATGAAATAATGTAGACTCGGAGAAGTTGAAAAATAATTTATTGTAGAAATCTCAGCAAGAAATTGGCAGAGCCAGCTTTTTTGTGTGTTTGTGTGTGTGTGATAGAGTCTTGTTCTGTTGCCCTGGGTTGAATGCAATGCCATTTTCATGCCTCACTGCAACTTCAACAGAGTATCTGTTGTTTAGTAAACATCAGGGTATGGAGGACTAAAAATAAAGAATATCTGACAATTCTATAAATCTGTTTCTTCTTTCTCAGCCTCTTGAGTAGCTAGGACTATAGGTGCTCCCGCCCCCCATATGGGGGTAAAATCACCTGACACCCCCATGCCTGGTAAATATTCTAAATATTCTATTTTTAGTAAAAATGGCATCTCACTCTTGCTCAGGCTAATCTTAAACTCTTGAGCTCAAGCGGTTTTCCCCCCTCAGATTCCCAGGATGCTAGGAATACAGCTGTAAGCCACTGCATAGCCCTGAGCTAGCTTCTGAAACCAGACCTGTCTTAAGGGCAAAGACAAGCTTTCTTCCTATGTTGCTTCTGTGCTATAAATGGGAGGCATGTCATCAGAGAATAAGGATAGGCAAAGTTTCTGAGCATGTGAGTGCAGGCAGACACTCAGGGAAGATGATTGGCTGTAGGGGTTATCTAAGGACTGAAGTCAGTCAGAACTTTTAGCCCAAAGCACCTATGGGCATCCAAAAGGGAAGACAGGTGAGCATTGTTTTTTGTTTTTTTGGGTTTTTTTCTTTTTTTACTGCTGTCTTTAGCCTTGCATCTGGAGAAAGCCCTGAGTAATGTTTCTGCCTGTCCTTAGCAACCATCGAGAAGGAGATGAGGAAGCTATTTAACATCCCTGCGGACCGTGAAACACGGCTCTGGAACAAATACATGAGCAACACCTACGAGCAGTTGAGCAAACTAGACAACACTGTACAGGATGCTGGGTTATACCAGGGTCAGGTAGGAGGTCCCAGACCATACCTTAGTAGGCAGCTCTGCCCAGGGTATATGGCCAGATACTGTCTGTTTCTAAGGATGTTTGATGTGTGGTAATGTGAACTCTCCTCATTTAATTTCTCCTTTCACTCAGGTGCTAGTCATTGAGCCTCAAAATGAAGATGGCACATGGCCCAGGCAGACCCTGCAGTCAAAGTAAGTAAATTTTTTCTCCCTTGTGTCTGGGCTCACATGTCTTTCCTAAGGCCATTACCTATATTAGGAAACATTGTTCTAAATCAAATGAAAAAAGCACACCCAGTTCATTCAGTTTCATATCTGGAGTTTTTAATCCTGGGTAAAGATTCAGGCCTTTTTTAAGCAGCATGCCACCTAAGGGTGACCTTTCAGGGTGTCTCAGCTAGGTCGTAAGCCTCTCCTTGTTGAGATTGAGAGAAGGAAGAGATCTGATGGGCCAGGACCTGAGATTGCTGAACTGCCAAGAGGTGACTTTGTTATTTCTCCACCTGTAGTTAGAGGTTTGATGGGAAAAAGGAGGGCTCAGGCATGGGTGAGGGGACTCCATCCCACTCTACCAAGTGGCATTGTTGCCCTTTAGCTTGCTGAGGGATTTCTTTAGCTGTTAAGTTTGGACTTTAAGTACATCTTTTTCATGTGATGTGTGAAATTGTGCATGTCCATAGAAGGGGAGAGAAAGAAGTGATAAATTTTCCCTATGGTGTTATGTTGGGAAAACTATGTTCCAGTAGTTACGGAGATAGTGTTGGACTCTACCTTCTTTCCTCAGGACTGTAACCATTATATAGTGAAGGGCTCATAGTTCATTTGAGAAGCATGCAAACCATGTGCCTTCTCTTCTCATGAAGATACAGCATTTTTCGCAAATAGTTTTGAGGGTTTCACAGACCTCCTGAAACCCAGCCATGGACTCTCAGTTTAAGAAACTATAGTCACTGGTTCCTGATGTGATGACCAAATAAGCTCAGTGCCCATAGCATAGTGGTTACAGCGCCAGCCACATAACACCGAGTTAGCAGGTTCAAACCCAGCCCAGGCCAGCTAAAGCTAAAACAACAATGACAACTGCAACAAAAAATAGCTGGGTGTTGTGATGGGTGCCTGTAGTCCCAGCTACTTGGGAGGCTGAAGGAAGAGAATTGCTTTTTTTTGAGGCAGAGCCTCAAGCTGTCCCGCTGGGTAGAGTGCTGTGGCATCACAGCTCACAGCAACCTCCAACTCCTGGGCTCAAGCAAGTCTCCTGCCTCAGCCTCCCAAGTAGCTGGGACCATAGGCGCCCGGCTATTTTTTGGTTGCAGCCATCATTGTTATTTGGCGGGCCCGGGCTGGATTTGAACCTGCCACCTTAGGTGTATGTGACTGGCCCCTTAGCCACTTGAGCCACAGGCGCTGAGCCAAGAGAATTGCTTAAGCCAGTGGTTCTCAACCTTCCTAATGCCGCGACCCTTTAATACAGTTCCTCATGTTGTAGTAACTCCCAACCATAAAGTTATTTTCATTGCTACTTCATAACTGTAATTTTGCTACTGTTATGAATTGTAATGTAAATATCTGACATGCAGAGAGTATTTAGGTGACCGCTGTGAAAGGGTCGTTAAGCCCCCAAAGGGGTCACGATCCACAGGTTGAGAACTGCTGACTTAAGCCCAAGAGTTTGAAGTTGCTGTGAGCCGTGACGCCATGGCACTCTACCAAGAGCGACATAGTGGGACTCTGTCTCAAAAAAAAAAAAAAAAAGATGACCAAATAGCTGTATTAGGCAAAACAATGTGACACCCTCCCTTCCCCTGTTGTCTATAATTCTGTTCCCTAGTACCTATGAATATGTTAATTTACATGGCAAAAGGGACTTTGCAGATGTGACTGAGGATCTTGAGATAGTGAGATTATCCGGGTAGGCCCAGTGTAAATCACCAGGGTCCTTGTGAGTTAAAGAGGGAGGCAGGATTATCAGACAGGGAGGTGTGAGGATGGAAGCACAGTCAGGGTGATGAAGTTCGAGAAAGATTCAACTGGCCATTAGCCTCTAGAACAGCCTCTAGAGATCCCCAAAGTTTCTATAGAAATACCTACAAAGGTATTTAGCCCTGCCAAGACTTTGATTTAAGTTTAGAGAGAACTGTTTCAAATTTCTGACCTCTAGACCTGGGATATACTAATTTGTGTTATTTATTTATTTTTTGTTATTTATTTATTTTTGAGACAGAGTCTAAAGCTGTCACCCTGGGTAGAGTGCTGGGGTGTCACAGCTCACAGCAACCTTCAACTCTTGGGCTTAAGTGATTCTCTTGCCTCAGCCTCCCAAGTAGCTAGAACAACAGGCCCCTGCCACAACACCCAGTGGTTTTTTTTTTGTTTTTTGTTTTTTTTTTGAGACAAAGCCTCAAGCTGTCCCCCTGGGTAGAGTGCCATGGCATAGCTCATAGCAACCTCTAACTCCTGGGCTCAAGTGAGTCTCCTGTCTCTGCCTCCCAAGTAGCTGGGACCACAGGTGCCCGCCACAATGCCAGGCTATTTTTTTTTGGTTGCCGCCATCATTGTTGATTGGCGGGCCTGGGCTGGATTCGAACCCACCACCTTAGGTGTATGTGGCTGGCGCCTTAGCCACTTGAGCCACAGGTGCTGAGCCCAGTTATTTTTTTTGTTGTTGTTCCAATTGTTATTGTTGTTTTAGCTGGCCCAGGCTGGGTTCAAACCTGCCAGCTTTGGTGTATGTGGCCAGGGCCCTACCCACTGTGCTATGGGTGCTGCCTAATTTGTGTTATTTTACGTCACTGAGTTTGTGGTAGTTTATGACAGCAGCAACAAGAAACTAATTTATACCAGCCCAGACAGCAAACCCCTTCTTTGAACTGAAAATGCCACAGAAGTGAGAGAAAATAACATAATAACTGAGAGATTCTCCCCAGCAAACAAAAGGTGGTTGAATTCAAGTCTGCAAGGTAGGCTTGGTAGCTCAGAGCAGTCTTGGTCAGGGTAGACCATTTTTGTTGTGTTTTTTTCTCTTCTCTTCTTCCTATCTTTCCATACCCAAAGCCATAAGAGAGTCCAGTGAAAAGAGATAGCCTTTGGAAAAGAAAAGCTTTTGGAATCTCCTCATGGAGATTCCCTGAAGATGAGAGTCTCCTGGTAAGGTGTGGGCCAATGCAGAGTGAGTCCAGAGTGGAATTCCTGAAGTGTATTCCCCATGCTCACTACCCTACAAGAGTCAGACACTGGTGTAGGTACTCGGAATACTGTGATAAGACAGACAATGTCTTTATCCTCAGGGAGCAGAAAATAGATAAATAAGAAAATCAACATGGGTCTGATGTTTATATATACCATGGAAAAAAATTAGGGAGAAAGAATTATTAAGTCCTGGGCTTTTGGAAAGGGTCAGATTTAGACACTGTGATGGGGAGACTTCACTGAGGTCTCATTTGAACATGGTCATGAGGAAGGTGAGAAAGTCATTAATGACTGTGGTACTTAATAGGGACAATAACATTATAAGGGAGCGGTCACACCAGCTATAGAAGTCCTAAGGCAGAAGCATGCCTGGTTAAAAACCAGCAGAAGTTTCTTGTGGCTAGGTCTAAGGGGCATGATAGGAGTGTGGAGAAGGATGAGGCCTAGGATATGAGGAGGTGGCAGGCCTTGTAGTCCTTGTGAGATTCAGGTTCTGACTTTGCATCGACGGTAGTAGCAAAGTTGATGCTGTAGCCTGTTGGAGTAAGAGGAGGAGCAGTGCCTTAATCTGGTAAGCAGCTCACAAGGAGCCAGAACAAGAGGATGACAGGGTAGTCAGCATGAAAGGAAGATGACAAATTGATGGCTATTGCTACATGGAACAAAATTCATGTTTTTGGCAGTGTTAAGAGGATGGAGTACGAATAATAAATATCAAGGAAACAAGAACATGGGTACATGAAACAGGAATAAATATATAAACTTGGAAACAAAGAATTCAGAGGATGAGTTGAATAGCGGAATGGATATAGCTGAAGACTTGGGGAACATAGGTTGCTTGAATTCTGGAAGGCATTATGAAGGGATAAGAGGCATAAGATAATAGAAAGTTTGTGCTGTGGAGAATGTCAATATTTGTATATCTCTGTCAATATATATCTGTATGTCAATATCCATGAAATAGAGATCTCAGAAGCAGAGAGGAAATTACAAAAGCGAGGGGAAGAATATGTCAGAAGAAATACCCAAGAATTTCTTAGAAATCATAAAAGATAAAATTTCTTTTTTTTTTTTTTTTGAGACGGAGCCTCAAGCTATCCCCCTGGGTAGAGTGCTATGGCATCACGCTCACAGCAACCTCCAACTCCTGGGCTCAAGCGAGTCTCCTGCCTCAGCCTCCCAAGCAGCTGGGACTACAGGCGCCCGCTACAACGCCCGGCCATTTTTTGGTTGCAGCCATCCTTGTTTGGCGGGCCCAGGCTGGGGATTCGAACCTGCCACCTTAGGTGTATGTGGCTGGCGCCTTAGCCGCTTGAGCCACAGGCGCCGAGCCAAGATAAAATTTCTTAAGCTTTTTTTTTTTTTTTTGGTCAGTCAAATTTAGTAGTGGGGGAGTCATATACTAACTTTACTGCCACTAAATTAATTTGTACTGATAAGTCACTTAACATCAAAGTAGCCATAAGATCGTTTTGGGAGAAGGGGCAGAGTCTTACTCTGTTGGACTGGGTGAAGTACCATGACATCATAGTTCATAGCAACCTCGAACTCTTGAGCTCAAGCCATCCTCTTGCCTTGACCTGCTGAATAGCTGGCACTACAGGTACCTGCCACAACACCCAGCTAGTTTTTGTTTTTGGATACTCTGATGGCCTAGTTTTTCTATTTTTAGTAGAGATGGGGTCTCGCTCTTGCTCCGGCTGGTCTCGAACTCCTGAGCTTGAGTTTGAAGTCGCTATGAGTTATGACACTACAGCACTCTATCGAGGGCTACAAAATGAGACTCTTGTTTCAATGGAAAAAAAAATTGGCTTGGCACTCGTAGCTCGGTGAGTAGCTCAGCTGTATACACCAAAGGTGGTGGGTTTAAGGCTGACCTGGGCCTGGTAAACAATAGTGACAACTGCAAGCAGAAAGATAGCCGGGCACTGTGGCAGGCACCTGTAGTCCCATCTACTCGGGAGGCTAAGGCAAGAGAATTACTTAAGCCCAAGAGTTTGAGGTTGCTGTGAGCTGTGATGCCACAGCACTGTACTCAGGGCGACATAGTGAGACTCTGTCTCAAAAAAAAAAAAAAAATCGGGTGGCACCTGTGGCTCAAGAAGTAGGACGCTGGCTCCATATACCAGGGGTGGTGGGTTCAAGCCCAGCCCCGGACAAAATAAAAAATCCATTTATGTCTAATAACACTATTAGAATCACTGTAGATGGGTTAAACTCACTGACCAAAAGACAGACCAGACCAGGCTGGTCATGGCTGTAATCCCAGCACTTTGTTTTACTTTTCTTTTTTTTGAGTCAGTCTCAAGTTGTTGCCCTTGATAGAGTGCTGTAGCGTCATAGCTCACAGCAACCTCGAACTCTTAGGCTTAAGCGATTCGCTTGCCTCAGCCTCCCAGGTAGCTGGAACTACAGGCACCTGCCACAATGCCTGACTATTTTTTTGTTATTGTTGTAGTTGTCATTGTTTAGGAGGCCCAGGCCAGGTTCGAACCTGCCTGCTTTGGTGTATATGGCTGGTGCCCTAACCACTGAGCTATGGGCGCTGAGCCTAATCTCAGCACTTTAGAAGGCTGAGGCAGGAAGATCACTTGAGGCCAGGAGTTCAAGAGCGACCTGTACGATATAGTGACTCTTCATCTCTATAAAAAATTAGAAAAATTAGCTGGCCATGGTGGTGCATGCCTATAGTCTCAACAACATGGGATGCTGAGGAAATAAGATCACTTAAGCCTGAGTGGTTGATGGCTGTAGTGCATTATGACTGTGCCTTTGTGCTCTAGCCTAGGTAAGAAATTGAGACCTTTTCTCTTTTTAAAAAAAAGAAAAAAGACAGTTTCTCAGATCTGATTTTCTATATGTATGTGTGGGTGTGTATATATACATACATATATATATATATATATATTTTTTTTTTGAGACAGAGTCTCAACTACGTTGCCCTTTGTAGAGTGCAATGGCATCAGAGCTCACAGCAATCTCAAACTCTTAGGCTTAAATGATTCTCTTGCCTCCCAAGTAGCTAGGACTACAGTTGCCTGCCACATGCCTGGCCGTTTTTTTTTTTTTTTTTTTTTTTTGCAATTGTTGTTGTTTAGCAAGCCTGGGCAGGGTTCAAACCTACCAGCCTCAGTGTATGTTGCTGGCACCCTAACAATTGAGCTATGGGTGCTGAGTCCTCAGATCTGATTTTTAAAAAGCAACCATGTTAAGTTACAGATCGTCTTTTGGAAACACAGGTTGAAATTGGAGGAATGAAAAAGTATGAGTGAATATATCATCCTGGGGAAAGTTGTTGGTTGGCTTTATAATTTTATTTATTATTATTATTATTTGAGATAGAGTCTTACCCTGTTGCCCTTGATAGAGTGCTATGGTGTCACAGCTCACAGCAACCTTCAACTTTTGGGCTTAGGTAATTCTCTTGCCTCAGCCTCCCATGTAGCTGGGACTACAGGCTTCTGCCACAACACCCGGCTATTTTTTGTTGCAGTTTGGCTGGGGCTGGGTTCGAACCTGCCACCCTCGGTATATGGGGCTGGCGCCCTACCCACTGAGGCACAGGTGCTGCCCTATAATTTTTTTTAGATCCACCAAAAGAGTCAATTGTATGTATTTATTGACAAGAGAATAACATAGTAAAATTGTTTCCATTGTTTACATTCACCTCTTTTTTTCCAATGGTAAGTTGAGCATTTTCATATAGTTTTCTCTTCCTTGAACCTTTTGAATTGATTCAGCCTTGGTGTTAGTGCTTCTCAAGGTTTTCTATGGACCTAGCTTCATCTCTGTCTTTCTCTCTTCTCTTAAGTTCTCTTGCCTGAGGTCTATAAGGCCTGCTCTGTTCTGCACCATCGTCCAGAACCAGAAAAGACTAGTGTCCTTGAGGTGGAGAAGGCCTCCTCTGCATATAGATGGGGTCACCAGCATTGGTAGGATGATGCTACAGCTTGGAGTTTGGGGAAGACAGTGAAGATTCTGGCTGTTAAGATTTTGTTATGGCTGGGTATAGTGGTAGGACAGGGGTCCTCAAACTTTCTAAACGGGGAGGGGGGGGCAGTCCACGGTCCCTCAGACTGTTGGAGGTCCGCACTGTGGGCCCTGGGATGCGTTGGCTGCTAAGCAGGATAGGCAGCAGTGGCAAAAACACCCAGCAGGCTGGATAAATGTCCTTGGAGGGCTGCATGTAGCCCGCGGGCTGTAGTTTGAGGACGCCTGGTGGTAGGCCAGGGTAGGAGGATCATTTGAGGCTAAGTGTTTGAGACCAGCTTGGGGGACATAGGAAGACCCTGTCTACAAAAAATAAGAAAAATTAGCCAGGCATGGTGGTGTCTGGCTATAGTCCCAGCTACTCAGAAGACTGAAGCAGGAGGGTCATTTGAGCCCAGGAATTTGAGGTTATACTGAGCTATGATTATGCCACTGCGTTCCAGGCTGGGTGACAAAGTGAGATCCTGCCTTTAAAAGTTTATTGCTATCTCAGTGATAATTCAATATGCTAGACCCTGGATACCTGAGGTCAGTCTTAGAAAGGATCCTTAAAGCTCATTCAGTCTGGAGAACATCTGAGAAGTAAAACATAAAAGAGCAAGGCAGGCAGGCATGGGCTCTACCTGGTTTGCCCAGAACCTTACTTCGGGCCTGGGCACAGGGATGTTGTCGGACTCCAACCATGGATTCAGGGACATGTCTGAGTTGTAACAGTGACATAACATACCTAGTAGAAAGGTGCCTTGAAGTCCAGTGGCTTGCTCACAGTGTCTGTTAGGAGCAGAAGAATCTTTATTTGGAGGCATAGCCTCTGTTTTCAGAGTGTTTGTACCATGAGACCCAGTCAGAATTCAGAATGAGGTCTGAATATATATGCCTGAGATTCAGACTTTTCCCGTTGATGTCTGTTTCTTAGCCAGTAGTGCCTCAGAATGTACTTGGAAATTGTCTGAAGGTCTGGTAACAAGCCCTTGACCTAGTACCCAACATTTCCCAGATATAAGTCACTTTTTTGAACAGAGGTGTTGCTTTTGATTTGACTGTGAAGGGTAGAGTTTTAAAAAAAAATTGGGGCTTCGGCACCTATGGCTCAAATGGCTAAGGTGCCAGCCACATACACCTAAGGTGGCGGGTTCAAATCCAGCCTGGACCTGCCAAACAACAATGACGGCTGCAACCAAAAATAGCCGGGCGTTGTGACGGATGCCTGTGGTCCCAGCTACTTGGGAGGCTGAGGCGGGAGACTCGCTTGAGCCCAGGAGTTGGAGGTTGCTGTGAGCTGTGAAGGCACGGCACTCTACCCAAGGGGATAGCTTGAGGCTCTGTCTCAAAAAAAAAAAAAAATAGATTGGGCAAATTTTCAAGCATATAAAAATATCCTTCGCAGTATTTTCTTTTTCTTTTTATTTATTTTTGAGATTGAGTCTCACTATGTCACCCCTGGTAGAGTATGGTGGTGTCACAGCTCACAGCGACCTCCAACTCTTGGGCTTAAGCGAGTCTCTTGCCTCAGCCTCCCAAGTAGCTGAGACTACAGGTGCCTGCCACAATACCCAGCTATTTTGTTGTTGTTGTTGTTGCAGTTGTCATTGTTGTTTCAGCAAGTCCTCGCCAGGTTCGAACCTACCACCCTTGGTGTATGTGGCTGGTGCCCTACCCACTGAGCTACAGGTGCTGCCTTATCAGACTAGCTTTGGGGAGATTTTCTTGCTTGTCTAGGAGGCTAGGAAATCATGTTAGACATAATGTTGGACAGGCCTGAAATGCATGCTTAATTCTTGTGTGGTAGAAGAGAATGGGCTCAGATGTGATGAATCTTACTTAATGCAGCTACCTGAGTTCTTGGACTCCTTTGCAGCATGAGCATAAGGCTTTAGAAAGTGAATTTTCTTCAGAATTATGAAGGTGCATTTCCCCATGGAAAGGTGAGAGACAGGGGAATTCTCTTTCCCTCTCCCTCACTGTGACCTCAGTGTGGAGAGAGAATTGGCTCCTAATGCCTGCTTAGGCCTCTGGACAATTTCCTGATGTCTGCCCACTTCTAGAGTGTGTATAGGGATTACACCTTATCTTTGCTGCTGTGGTTCACATAATTCTCACGAAGAAGCCTGATTGAGATCAGAACCCTTGAGGCTGGGTATTGTGCTAGGACAGCATATCTTCTTAGTCATCTTTTATTTTTTTCTAAACTTTAGTGATTATTGTATTAACTATTTTGTATATTCTAAAAATAACCCAGTATTGGCTGGGTGAGGTGGCTCATGCCTGTAATTCTAGTACTCTGGGAGTCTGAGATGGGTGGATTGCTTGAGCTCAGGAGGTCCAGACCAGTCTGAGCAAGAAGGAGACCTGTCTCTAAAAAAACAACCAAGTCGTGTGGTGCCTGTGGCTCTAGGAGTACGGTACTGGCCCCATATACTGGGGGTGGCGGATTCAAGCTTGGCCCTAGCCAAAACTGTGGAAAAAAAACAACCAGGCATTCTGGTGGACATTTGTAGTCTCAGCTACTCAGGAGGCTGAGGCAGATCTTTTGAGCCCAGGATTTTGAGGTAGCTGTGAGCTGTGGCACTATAGCACTCTACCCAGGGCAACAGAGAAGAGACTCTTTCTCAAAAAATAATTAAAGAAGCAAAATAAAAATAACCCAATATTCTACAGGGAAAATCACACTTTGCATATTTGAAATAATACAGAAGGATTCACTTACATAGATTCTAGTAGATTGATAAAATTGATAGCAATTTAAGATTTTGAACAGTTAGCCCTTGAATTAATTAATCCTAAAGGAATAATCTAAAATAAGAGTCTGTGAAAAATATTGATCCATGACTTTGAAATAGGCTTCTCATATTTGGTAAATTTGAAGAAACAAATGCAATTCTTCTTGAGTGGCATAATGACCAAATTGCCATTTTCCTGTTCTAGTATCTTTATAACCGGCTACTTAATTTGTATCAATCATTTAGGGAAAGTCATCTCTTATTGCCATTTTTCTATGCCGTTCACTGGTAACTTTTAAAATTCAGGGAAGCTTATGATTTGTAAATCAAACTAGGATGCCCTGAAGATCAACCTTGTGATTTATAACACTGAAAGAGTCAGTATGTGACCATGTGGACTAATGAGACCAGAAGACCAATTAATTTCTTGGCTCTTAGAGAAAATTTGTCTTGAAATACCATGAAAACATGTTTTTTTGCAATTTATTTTAAATAACCAAATATGGAGAACATTTATTTCTTGAGAAGAGACCTAAGGCATTAAATAGGGCTTGCTCTTTGCAAAAAGTCAGTAGCATTGTTTTTGCTCTCTCTCCCAGATCAAGCACTGTGCCTAGCAGAAATTTTACTACCTCTCCAAAATCATCAGCAAGTCCCTATTCCTCTGTGTCTGCCTCTCCCATTGCAAATGGTGATAGCACTAACACCTCTGGGATGCACAGTTCCGGTGTCAGCAGGGGGTAAGAGCAGGCCCTTTCATTTTGCTTCCCTTTCCTGAGTCCTTTCCCAGGCCGTACCTGGAGAGCTTATCTTCTGCTATACTAAGCTTCAGTGATGTTAGAGTTCCTCATGGGAATGTGCTGCATGTGGTTCTCACTTTCATATCCACAGTAAGGTGTGCTTCCTTGTTCTGACCTACGCTGCTGGTCCTCTTGTGGGTTGGTGTTTTCCCCATAGCATAAGTCATTGGTGTTGTGGTGGGAGGTCACTGCATTTGTTTGTGAAGGAATGGGCTGGCTGTATGACGGAATAGCAATGAAGGGACAGTTCTTAGCTATAGATGGCTATGATTCTTTCTCTACGTGTGTCAGGAGCATCTGCCACATAGCATAGACAAGGTGGAAGAGGAGGGAGAGGCAAGAATGTACAAGACCACTCAGGCCCAGTCAAGGGTGGGTGTGGCCTGGTGGGCAGTGGCAGATGAAAGCTCTTGATCTGGGTAACTAAAATGTTATTCCCTAAAGTCACCTGGCAGTCTTTTGGAGGGATACAAAATTAGCATTTGCCAAAGCCTAAGAGAGGAAAATTCAAATAGCATTTTTATTCTTAAGGATGTTGCTTACCAGTTGTGAGCATGTAAAATCAGGGTGGAGGCAGGTTCAGAGGGCTGGAGAGGGAAGTAGAGAGAACTTGGCATCTTGGGGTTACTACCAGACATGAGTTCTAGAGGCCCCAGAGGAGTCCCAAAAGACATCTTGGGGACATGTGTGCAGCAGTTGCTTTTATCATTGTTGTGGGTTGTGTTTTCCAGTGGATCTGGCTTCTCTGCTTCGTATAACTGTCAAGAGCCCCCATCATCTCATATACAGCCTGGGCTCTGTGGACTTGGAAACCTGGGGAACACCTGTTTCATGAACTCTGCTTTGCAGGTAGAGGGGAATGTGCCATCCAACAAACACTGTTTCTTGGGGCTTGGGAGGGAATGGCCTGCAAAGGTGCTTGGGTAGATCCTCTCCCAGGTGTTTCCTGCTAACCCTTTGGTTAGTGCTTTAGTGATCTCTGCTAGGACACCTCCCAGTAGTTGGTACAAAGTGCTTCAGTGTTTTGTGGCCCCCCTAATGTCTTCTAAATCAGCTCTATGTTTGGTTTTACAGTAAGAACATTTTAAATTTTGTTTACAATTGGGTACTTGGCTGGATGGTTTCTGTTTGGATGAAAAGAACTAAGAGTAGCTGATGCCAAGTTAAATTCTGTCTTGCTGGAGACTGATCACCTTTTTACCAAAAATACTGGATAAGAGCAGCACCTGTGGGTCAGTAAGTAGGATGCCGGCCCCATACACCGAGGGTGGCAGGTTCAAACCCACCCTGGACGAACTTCAACAAAAAATAGCTGGACATTGTGGTGGGTGCCTGTTGTTCCAGCTCCTTGGTAGGCTGAGGCAAGAGAATCGCCCAAGCCCAAGAGCTATAGGTTTCTGTGAGGTGTGACGCCACAGCACTCTACCGAGGGTGACAAAATGGGACTCTATCTCTAAAAACGAAAACCAAAAATACTGGATAAAATCCTAAAATCTTCCTTTGGACCTTATTTATTCATTCATGAACTATCAAACCTCAGGTCGGGCGTGGTGGCTCATACCTGTAATCCTACTTGTGGGAGGCTGAGGTGGGTGGATTGCTTGAGCTCACAGGTTCAAGACCAGCCTAAGTCAGAGTGAGACCTCATCTTTAAAAATAGCCAGGAGGGCGGCGCCTGTGGCTCAGTGAGTAGGGTACCGCCCTATATACTGCGGGTGGTGGGTTCAAACCCAGCCCCCGCCAAATTGCAACAAAAATATAGCTGGGCATTATGGCGGGTACCTGTAGTCCCAGCTACGCGGGAAGCTGAGGCAAGAGAATTGGCTAAGCCCAAGAGCTGGAGGTTGCTGTGAGCTGTGATGCCATAGCACTCTACCGAGGGTGACAAAGTGAGATTCTGTCTCAAAAAAATCCTTATTTTTTCATTTATCGAGTATATTACGTGATAGCATTTTGATAGACATGGGTTGAAGTTTGAAGAGTCCAACTTCAAAGTTAGGATGGGACAATCTCCAAGACTACCCTCAATTCTGAAGTAAGCTACTAGTTTGGAGGTTCCCCAAACCACCCCTCAGTTGAGTTTTTTTTTTTTTTTGAGACAAAGTCTCACTATGTTACCCTCAGTAGAGTGCCATAGTGTTACAGCTTACAGCAACCTCAAACTCCTGGGCTTAAGCGATTCTCTTGCCTCAGCCTTCCAGGTAGCTGGGACTACAGGTACCCACCACAATGCTCGGCTATTTTTTATTGCAGTTGTCGTTGTTTAACTGGCCTGGGCCAGGTTCGAATCCGCCAACCTCAGTGTATGTGGCTGGCGTCATCACCACTGTGCTACGGGCGCTGAGCCCACACCTCAGTTTTGATAATTTGCTATAAGCTCAGTGCCTGTGGCTCAAGCGGCTAAGGCGCCAGCCACATACACCTGAGCTGGTAGGTTCAAATCCAGCCCAGGCCC
>NW_003852574.1:1570876-1572043 GCF_000181295.1 Otolemur garnettii | reverse complement strand
AGCCATCATTGTTGTTTGGCGGGCCCGGGCTTGGGATTCGAACCCGCCACCTTAGGTGTATGTGGCTGGTGCCTTAGCCACTTGAGCCACAGGCGCCGAGCCCATACTAGTGTCTTGACATTGAAATACAATGATATGCATGGAGCATTGCTAACCATGGAAGCTCACTTGAGCTTCAGCGTCCAGAATTTTATTGTGACTTTGTTATGTAAGTATGTTTGGTTGATTGCCCAGGTGGACTGATAACATGTGATCCAAAGCCCCTATCATAAGTTACATTTTTGGTTTTTTTGGAGTAGCTTACCTTCATCCTAACACTATACAGGTGTGGTCACCCTCCCAATTGTATTGTTATTTTATACAGTATGATCCAAGGTTTTCCAGGCAAAAAAAGACTCTTATCAGGCACAACATTCCAAAGGCCAATAGATTACTTCCCAGAAGCCAAGGGGAAAAGCTAGACCTTTTCTTTGGGTAAGACAGAATTCTTTACTATACATGGGGACTAACTGGTGAGCAAATCAGACATAGTTTTTGTCCTCATAAGACTTACAGTCTAACTTTGAAGTTTCTTGGAGTATGAGCGAAAAGATAAAAGATTTGGTAACTCTTGAGGGTGGCACCTTTGGCTCATATACCAAAGGCTGTGGGTTTGAACCCAGCCCTGGCCAAACTGCAACAACAAAAAAAGCCAGGTGTTGTGGCGGGGGCCTATAGTCCCAGGTACTCGGGAGACTGAGGCAAGAGAATCACTTAAGCCCAAGAACTGGAGGTTGCTATGAGCTATTATGCCATATCACTCTACAGAGGGCTACAAAGTGAGACTCAAAAAAAAAAAAAGATTTGGTAACTCTTGGTTTGGAAATAATTTTTCCTCATTTGTGGTGAAGTGAGAATACCCAGGTATTAAAAATGATCTGAAATATTTGTTTTTTCATGGATAAAACCAACTCTTTGTGCCCTCAGTTTTCTTCATCTGTTGAATGAGGATAATAATAATTAGTTTCATAGCTCTGGATCTAAATATTAGGGGGGAAAAAGTTAAAATTTCATGATTTATCCATTTATTTCATGTTGCTAGGGAAAGAGGAAATGAAAACCAAAGAAAGTAGTATGAGGAAAATATAGAGATAAGAACAAAAATTGGGGCTTGGCTCCTGTTGCTCA
>NW_003852574.1:1567396-1568555 GCF_000181295.1 Otolemur garnettii | reverse complement strand
CAAATCATTTTTCTAAGCAGCATACCATAATACCAAAATCTGATAGGAATTTTTAAAAAAGGAAGAGAAAAAGGTTATCATATCTCACAATTGTAGATACACATAGCCTGAATAAATTCCAGCAAATAAGATTCAGGGATATCTAAATCAAAGGGATAACACATAACCAAGTAGGGTTTTTGCCAAAAGAATTAGGTTGGTTTAACCTAACGACACTTGAAAAATTAATCAGTGTCATTTAATATAATAGGAGAATAAAGGAGAAAACTATATGATTATTAGTAGAAATGCAGAAAGAACATTTGATAAAATGTAGTGGCCAAATTTATTTTTGATTTTGTAGAGTTAAAATTAGTATATATGTTTAGTTTTATTATTACTGGCTTTTGTACTGCCTAATTATTGTGATTCCCATCCCTCAAATGTTTTAGATCTAGTAAGACTTTTTTTTTTCTTTTTTTTTGAAAGAGAGTCTCCCTTTCATCACCCTTGGTAGGGTGCTGTGGTGTCATAGCTCATAGCAACCTCAAACTCCTGGGCTCAAAGTGCTTGTCTTGTTTCAGCCTCCCAAGTAGCTGGGACTATAGGCACCTGCCACAACACCTGGCTATTTTTTGTTGCAGTTGTCATTGTTGTTTAGCTGGCCTGGACTGGATTTGAACCCGCCAGCCTCAGTGTATGTGGCTGGCACCTTAACCACTGTGCTATGGGCACAGAGCCCCATTCCTTTTCTTTTTTGAAATGGATTCTCACTTTGTGTCATCTTTGGTAGAGTCCTGTGGCGTTATAGCTCACAGCAACCTCAAACTCTTGGGCGCTAGTGATTCTCTTACTTCAGCCTCCTGAGTAGCTGGGACTACAGGCGCCCACTGCAATGCCTGTCTATATTTACAGATGAGGTCTCGGTTCTGGCCCAGGCTGGTCTCGAAACTGTGAGCTCAGGCAATCCACCTGCCTCAGCGTCCCAAAGTGCTAGGATTACAGATGTGAGCCTGTGTGCCCAGCCTCTAGTAAGATAGTCTGTTGGCTGGGCTCAGTCACTCATGTCAAGGCAGGTGGATTACTTGAGCTCAGGAGTTCAAGACCAGCTTCAGCAAGAGGGAGACCCCATCTCTAAAAATAGCTGGGTGTTGTGGTAGGTGTCTGTAGTCCCAGCTAC
>NW_003852574.1:1565656-1566931 GCF_000181295.1 Otolemur garnettii | reverse complement strand
AAAAAAAAAAGTTATGGTGTGGCGCCTGTGGCTCAGTGGATAAGGCGCTGGCTCCATATATCAAGGGTGGTGGGTTGAAACCTGGCCCTGGCCACGTAAAATGGCAATGACAACTGCAACAACAACCACAAAAAAAGCTGGGCATTATGGCAGGCATCTGTAGTCCCAGCTACTCAGGAGACTGAGGCAAGACAATTGCTTAAGCCCAAGAGTTGGAGGTTGCTGTGAGCTGTGACGCCAGGGCACTCTACCAAGGGTGCCAAAGTGAGACTCTGTCTCAAAAAATAAAAAGAAATTATTACCTTCTATTAAATAAAAAATTAGTTTTTGCCCTCAGCTTTTTTTAGAGGGAAAGTCTTAGGCAGTGCAGGTAAGATCCCCTAAGACAGTGGTTCTGAACCTGTGGGTTTTGACCCACAGGAACTGTATTGAAGGGCTGCAGCATTAGGAAGATTGAGAACCACTACTCTAGGGGGTTAGCCACAAGGGGTCTATCAGCTGTACCTTATTGAAGTAAGCCTTCAGGAAATCTCAGTACTTCATTTTGTTGGGGTTGACTCTCAGTCAGCCTATAGAATTTGGTTTATCTAATAAATCTATGTGTTTCCTAGAATGGATATAAGCTCTGATCATGTTCTGTTTCAGTGCCTTAGCAATACAGCACCACTGACTGACTACTTTCTCAAAGATGAGTATGAGGCTGAAATTAACAGAGACAACCCTCTGGGGATGAAGGGGGAGATTGCGGAGGCCTATGCTGAGCTCATAAAGCAGATGTGGTCTGGAAGAGACACTCATGTGGCACCTCGTATGTTCAAGGTAGGTTAAGATACATATAGGTGGAATATCCCTTGTCTGAAATGCTTGGGATTAGAAGTGTTTCAGATTTCAGATTTTAGAGTATTTGTATTATACTCAGTGATTCAGTGTCCCTAATCCCAAATATCCAGAATCCAAAATGCTCCGATGATTATTTCCTTTGAGTAATATCAGTGCACAGAACGTTTTGGATTTTGCAGCATTTTGAAGTTCAGATTTTCAGATTTAGGAATGTTCACCTATACTTTTTGTTTTGAAGAGGATAGTTTATTGTTAAGGAGAAGCATTCTTTTACTTGCACTTTGGGATTAAGGTGAGATTTGAGACTAAAACCATCACATTGACAGAAGAAAAGGGTATGACAGAAGAAAAGGGTTTGACGATGTGGTACGTTCAGTCTCAGATCAGTCATTTAGCACAGACATACACTTGTGGTTTTTTTTTTTTTTTTTTTTT
>NW_003852574.1:1563810-1565541 GCF_000181295.1 Otolemur garnettii | reverse complement strand
GCTGGGACTATAGGTGCCTGCCACCCCACCTGGCTATTTTTTGTTGCAGTTGTCATTGTTTAGGCTGGGTTCAAACCTCTGTGTATGTGGCTAGTGCTGTAACCACTGTGCTACGGGTGCAGAGCCTTTTTTTTTTTTTGAGATATAGTCTCACTTTGTCACCCTTATTAGAGTGCGGTAGCATCACAGCTCACAGCAACTTCAAATTCTTGGGCTCAAGTGATTCTCTTACTTAGCCTCCCAAGTAGCTGGGACTACAAGTGCCCGCCACAGGGCCTGGCTATGTTTAGAGACAGGTGTCTCGCTCTTGCTCAGGCTGGTCTTGAATTCCTGAGCTCAGGCAATCTACCCATTTTGGCCTCACAAAGTGCTAAGATTATAGGCATGAGCCACCGCTCCAAGCCTGCTCTTCTCTTTAAAAATAAAAATGCAAAAATCAGAGATTCTTCCTGCTACCTAGGCTGGAGTTCAGTGGCACTATCATACCTTGCAGCTTCATAGACCTAGGCTCAATTGATCTTCCCACCTCAGCCTGGCAAGTAGCTGGGACTACAGGCATGTGCCGCCATGTCTGGCTAATTTTTTATTTTTGTGGAGAGATAAGTATATAGTGTATGTGTATAGTATATAGTAGTATAATATGTATATAGTAGAACTTTCACAGTTGACCGTCTCATATATTGACTGCCTTCTTAATTTGACCTAATTTTCATAGACCAGACATGCACCACATGTGTATATCAGTACAGTAGGCCTATTTCCTTACGTTGACCACCTCCATATGTTGACCAGTTGGGTATATGGTCCCTTGGGTGGTCAACTTACAGAGGTTCTATTGTCTGTTGCCCAGATTGGTCTTAAACTCCTGGCTTCTAGGTATATTCCTGCCTTGGCCCCCTAAATTCGTGAAATTACAAGTGTGACCTGTTATACCTGGTCCACAGTTGTCTTAAATATTCTTCTCATTGCCCACCTCTGAGCTGGAATTTCCCAGAAGTCATTTGTAACTTGTTGGTCAGAATGCTATATTCTGTGGTAGCAATATTTAAATGGTTTGTGTCCTAAGCCAAGCTATAAAAATTCAGTTTAGTCTGGGCACATTGGCTCATGTTTATAATCATAGAGCTGTGTTAGGCCAAGGCAGGAGGATCATTTGAGCTCAGGAGTTTGAAATCAGCCTGAGCAAGAGAGAGACTCCTTCTCTGCTAGAAATAGGAAAAATTAGATAGGAGTGGTAGTGTGTGTCTGTAGTCTCAGCTACTTGGAAGATTGAGGCGGAAGGATTGCTTGAGTCCTGGAGTTTGAGGTTATATGAGCTATGATAACATCATTGTCATCTAGCCTATGCTGACAAAGTGAAACTACGTCTCAAAAATTTTAGGGCCACACCGTGGCTCAGTGGATAGGGTGCCAGCCCCATATACCGAGGGTGGCTGGTTTGAACCCAGCCCCAGCCAAACTGCAACAACAACAAAAAAAGCTGAGCGTTGTGGGTGCCTGTAGTCCCAGCTACTCGAGAGGCCGAGGCAAAAGAATTGCCTAAGCCCAGGAGTTGGAGGTTGCTGTGAGCTATGACTTCACAGCATTCTACTGAGAGCAATAAAAGTGAGACTCTGTCTCTCTCTCTCTCTTTTTTTTTTTTAGAGACAGAGTCTCACTTTGTCGCCCCTTGGTAGAGTGCTGTGACATCACAGCTCACAGCATCCTCCAGCTCTTAGGCTTAGGTGGATT
>NW_003852574.1:1561333-1562909 GCF_000181295.1 Otolemur garnettii | reverse complement strand
GGGTCCGGGCTGGGGATTCGAACCCCCCACCTTAGGTGTACGTGGCTGGCGCCTTAGCCGGTTGAGCTATAGGCGCCGAGCCTGCTATTTTGAATGACAATTTCCTATTTGATTTCACTGGTTCCATAGAGATTGTGCCTTATGATGGTATTGCTTTTTTTGTAGACCCAAGTGGGACGTTTTGCCCCTCAGTTTTCTGGCTACCAGCAACAAGATTCTCAGGAGCTATTAGCCTTTCTTTTAGATGGATTGCATGAAGATCTGAACCGAGTAAAGAAAAAGCCCTACCTAGAGCTGAAGGATGCCAATGGGCGGCCTGATGCGGTATGATATTGAAGATGTCTGAACGATAATATTCCAAAGAAGCTGCCTCCTATTGAGAGTGTAAAAACATCCTTTTGGTTTTTGAGTTATTAGTGCCAGGGACGTGGCTGCCTCTCAGTGTTGGTAGTGATGGGACCCTCATCTCTGGTAGAGAAACACATTCCAGGTCAGAAAGGGGGGCTAACTATAGTTACTCTTGATGCTCCCTCTTGGGTTTTATCCAAATTAGAGTCACCTTGTTTAGTATTTCATTGGTGACCTAGAGATTAGGGTGCTCTAAAGACTAAAGTGCCTATTCATAGTAACATTGGCCCTTAGGATTGGAACTATTCTCATTAAAATCCATCCATGATGGTGGTACCTATGGCTCATAGGAGTAGGGCACCGGCCCCGTATACTACAGGTGGTGGGTTCAAACCTGTCCCTGGCCAAACACTGCAAAAAAAAAAAAAAATCCATCCATGAGGCTTGGTGTGGTGGCTTCAAGTTATTGTAGAAGGGAGGATCCCTTAAGCTCTAGAGTTCAAGACCCTGTCTCTACTGAAAACAGAAGAAATTAGCTAGGCCTATGGGAGATAATCTACAGTCCCAGCTGCTTTGGGAGGCTGAAGCAGGAAGATGAGGTTGCTGTGAGCTAGGCTGATGCCATAGCCTAGGCAACAAAGTGAGACTATATAACAAAAAAATCCATTAATGATTACAGTAATTTGTTACTAATATTATTAAGGCATTTACACTTTTGGAATGATCAATATGAGTCCTTTAGAGTAGCATTCATTTGGCTTGGCGCCCGTAACTCAGTGGTTAGGATGCTGGCCACATACACTGGGGCTGCAGGTTTGAACCTGGCCCGGGCCTGCTAAACAACAATGATAACTACAACAAAAGAATAGTGGGCATTGTGGTGGGCACCTGTAGTCCCAGCTACTTGGGAGGCTGAGGCAAGAGAATTGCTTATGCCCAAGAGTTTGAGGTTGCTGTGAGCTGTGACCTAAGGCAACATAGTGAGACTCTGTCTCAAAAAAAGTAGCATTCATTTTTATTTATTTATTTATTTATTTACTTCTTACTATTATTATTATTATTTTTTTTTCTTTCAGTTTTTGACCAGGGCCGGGTTTGAACCCACCACCTCTGGGTATATGGGGCCCGCGCCTTACTCAGTGAGCCACAGGCACCGCCCTTTTTAATTTTTATTTATTTATTTATTTATTTTTGAGATGGAGCCTCAAGCTATCCCCCTGGGTAGAGT
>NW_003852574.1:1557899-1561290 GCF_000181295.1 Otolemur garnettii | reverse complement strand
AAGTAGCTGGGACTACAGGCACCCGCCACGACGCCCGGCCATTTTTTGGTTGCAGCCATTCTTGTTGTTTGGCGGACCCGAGCTGGGGATTCAAACCCGCCACCTTAGGTGTATGTGGCTGGCGCCTTAGCCACTTGAGCCACAGGCGCCGAACCTTTATTTTTATTTTTTGAGACAGAGTCTCACTGTGTTGCCTTTGGTAGCATGTCATGGTGTCACAGCTTACAGCAACCTCTAACTCTTTGTCTCAAGCAATTCTCTCGCCTATAGGCGACCACCACAATGTCTGGCTATATTGTTGTTGTTGTTGTTGTAGTAGTAGTTGTCATTGTTGTTTAGCAGGCCCAGGTCGGACTTGAACCTACCAGCCCCCATATATGTGGCTGGTGCCATAACTGCTGTGCTATGGGTGCTGAGCCTGTTTACTTATCATTATTATTATTTTTTTTTGTTTAGCAAGCCTAGGCTGGGTTTGAACCCACCAGCCCCAGAGCATGTGGCCAGTGCCCTAACCATTAAGCAACGGGCACCCAGCTTATTTATTATTATTTTTGTTTATTTATTTGTAGTTTTTGACCAGGGCTAGGTTTGAACCTGCCTCCTCTGGCATATGGGACCGGCGCCCTACTCCTTTGAGCCACAGACACTGCCACTATTTATTATTTTTGAGATACAATCTCACTCTTCTGCCTAGGGTGGAGTGCTGCAGCATCAGCCTAGCTCATAGTAACCTCAAACTCCTGGGTCCAAGGGATCCTCCTATCTCTGCCTTCCCAGTAGCTGGGACTATAGGCTCCCGCTGCAATGCCTAGCTAATTTTTCTATTTTTAGTGGAGACAAGGTCTTGCTCTTGTTCAGGCTGATCTCCAACTCTTGAACATCTCAAGGGATCCTCTTACCTTGGCTTCCTAGTGTACTGTGATTACACGAGTGACCTACCTTGCCTGGCCTAAAGTAGCATTTAGATCGTAATTAAAAAACTCTGAGTTAGGTGAACTAAGATTAAAACCTTACTTGGGATCATTGGAACCACCATGGGAGGATTTACTTGGCCCTGGTGTGTGTGCGCATAGTGCTCTCAGGGCTTCTGTTTCCCATCAGAGGATACATATACTTGTTATTTCCCTGAGATCCTATGCTGACATTGAATTTAGGTGTAGATTGGATTTAGCGATGGCATATGGTATGAATTTGATAGGCTGAGGGCAATTCTGGTCCTGCCCTGGACCAAGCTGTTGACTACACAGACTACCTCCTGGTTCATCTCAGGCTTTGTTGTGAATCATTCTCTATGAAGAGGAAAAGCACTGAGAGAAATTAAGAATGTCCTGTCTATCACTTCTCCTTCTAGGTGGTGGCAAAGGAAGCCTGGGAGAATCACAGATTGAGGAATGATTCTGTGATTGTGGATACTTTTCATGGCCTCTTTAAATCTACCTTGGTTTGTCCAGAATGTGCTAAGGTTTCTGTGACCTTTGATCCATTTTGCTATCTTACCCTCCCACTGCCTTTGAAGAAAGATCGAGTTATGGAGGTCTTCCTGGTTCCTGCTGATCCTCACTGCAGACCTACCCAGGTAACAATGCATACCTCAGGGCACCCCTCACTGTGGGTGGTCTCCAGAGCCTGGTGGGATTACATCTTTCTGCTGCATTAGAAACTCTGTTGGCTGCCTCTCAGTCTCCTTAGTGCTTCCTGAATGTGCCCTTCCTCTCTGTCAAAGCTTTGCGTAGTCCTTTATCATTCAAGGTCTATTGTGAAGGTCTCTGGGCTTCTCTATCACTTTTTTTTCTTTTGAGACAGAGTCTCCCTATGTCACCCTTGGTAGAGTACTGTGGTGTCACAACTTACAGCAACCTCCAATTCTTGGGCTTAAGTGATTCTCTTGCCTCAGCCTCCCAAGTAGTTGGGGCTACAGGTGCCTGCCACAACGCTCAGCTATGTTTTTGTTATAGTTGCCATTGATGTTTGGCAGGCCCAGGTTGGGTTATAACCCACCAGCCTTGGTGTGTGTGGCTGGAGCCCTAGCCACTGAGCTATAGGTGCAGAGCCTTAAGTAATTCTCTTGCCTCAGCCTCCCAAATAGCTGGGACTACAGGCTCCCGCCACAATGCCTGGCTGTTGTTTTTTATTGTTGGAGTTGTCATTGTTGGTTAGCTGGCCCAGGCCAGGCTCGAACCTGCCATAGCACTGTGCTATGGGTGCTGAGCTGTCACTTTTTTTCTCATATTCCATTTATACAACTAAAGTAACTTGGTTAATCTGCTAAGTCAGCAGTTCTCAACCTGTGGGTCACGACTCATAGGAACTGTATTAAAGGGCTGTGGCGTTAGGTTGAGAACCACTGTACTAAGTGGTCCTTGAATCTGAATGCTAAGGAACTTTTCTTAGGTCAACCTTTAAGTCAGGTAGGAGAAGGCAGCCCCTATGGCTCATGGTCGTAATCCCAATGATTTGGGAGCCTAATGTAGGAAGGAATGCTTGAGGTCAGGAATTTGAGACCAGTCTGAGCAACACAGCCAGACCCTGTCTCTGCAAAAACAAAACAAAATAGCTGGGTGTGGTGGCATGCATCTGTAGTCCTAGCTATTCAGGAGGCTGAGGCAGGAAGATTGTTTGAGCCTAGGATTTTGAGGTTGCAGGGAGTTATGATCGTACCTCTGCATGCTAGCCTGGATGGCAGAGGGAGACTCAGTCTCTTAAAGAAAATAAATCAATTAGGAGAGGCTGGGCAGAATAAGATGTCTGATTTGGTGTGTGAACAGCAGATGTTAGTGTTCGGCCCACTTAATCGATTACTGTGTGATTGTATTGCTTAGTCTTCTGTCTTTAGTTATTATTATTATTATTATTTTTAGAGACAGAGTCTCACTGTGTTGCCCTCATTAGAGTGTGGTGATGTCGCAGCTCACAGCAACCTCCATCTCTTGGGCTTAGCCAATTTTCTTGCCTCAGTCTGCCATGTAACTGGGACTACAGGCACCCGCCACAACACTCAGCTATTTTTTTTTTTTAGAGAGACAGAGTCTCACTTTATCACCCTCAATAGAGTGCTGTGATGTCACAGCTCACAGCACCCTCCAGCTCTTGGGCTTAGGTTGATTCTCTTGCCTCAGCCTCCTGAGTAGCTGGAACTACAGGTGCCCACCACAATGCCCAGCTATATTTTGTTGCATTTTGTCCGGGCTGGGTTTGAACCCACCACCCTCGGTATATGGTGCTGGCGCCCTACTTACTGAGCCCCAGGCGCAGCCAGCCCCGACTTTAGTTTTATTTCTAAAGAACGATGACATGTAGGACCGGATGGGAATTTGTATCATTTTAACAGTTTGTTCATTTCTTTTTTTTTTTTTTTTTTTGAGACAGAGCCTCAAGCTGTCCCCCTGGGTAG
>NW_003852574.1:1550322-1556473 GCF_000181295.1 Otolemur garnettii | reverse complement strand
CAACGCCCGGCTATTTTTTTTTTTTGGTTGCAGCCATCATCGTTGTTTTGCGGGTCCGGGCTGGGGATTCGAACCCGACACCTTAGGTGTACGTGGCTGGTGCCTTAGCCGGTTGAGCTATAGGCGCCGAGCCACACAAATGTGATTATTTGTTGTGTCTGAATGTCTCCCCCCTATTGGCCATCACTAAGTGTTCACACTACAGCTTAAACTGTGCTCTCTAGCTCCAGGAAATACCATCTTTTATTCCCTTTTGTTTACAGTAGCCATGGCCACAGAGCTCTGCTCTCAGCCCTGTATGCCAAGACTGGTGTAGAGACTTTGGGCTCTGGAAAACCCCAGAGAATTCTGGACAATTGGTAGTCTCTGGTCAGCACTCTCTCCTCACCCTTCTTGCCACTTGCAGGCAGGTGTGACTAGCATGTTTAGTTCTGCGGCAGTTGTGCTGCTCCTCTGTGGGCCTTTGGCCTTGGCCCTAAGCTCTAGGGCTGGTTGCATGGGGTGCACTCTAGAGTGCACAGTCAAGTAGGGTTTTTTCCATTTGTTTTTGGGTTTTAAGCAGTTAGTAATGACACTCTTAGCCATCCTATGATCTTTCTGTTACTGTTGATTCTTAGATGGTGGTCACAGATGTGTATAATCACCGGTTCCATAAAATTTTCCAAATGGATGAAGGTTTAAACCACATTATGCCTCGGGATGACATTTTCGTGTGAGTACTCAGCAGTTTCTGCTGTAGGGTCTATGGAAACATTCTAGGGATGTTGGCTTATTCAAGTCTCCATAGCAGAAGTGCTGGCAGTTATTGCTTATGTGGAATTGCCTGCCTGTGTGTAAGAGATGGGTGTGTAGGGACCTGAGGGCAGCTTTCAGTGCTGAGCACCTACTGGCACTGCTGAGCTAGACGTTCTGATAAGTCTTCTCAGGATAGATACTACCTTTGTCACAGTTTGCCTATGAAGAAGGTGGAGATTCAGTGATCCTGCTGTTAGAGATGCCTTTCTCAAGAAGAGTCATAGCTGTGTGAAAGCCATGAACAGGTAAGAGAAGGGGTCCAGCGCAGGAGGATCTCATTCTTTTTCTTCCATGGGCTATGCCTCCTCAAGACAGGTGCCATCTCCAGCTCAGAAATGACAAGTAGGGCTGATTCAGACAGTCATTTTCGAGCTGGGCGCGGTGACTCATACCTCTAATCCTAGCTAGCATTCCAGGAGGCTGAGGCAAGTAGATTGCCTGAGCTCAGGAGTTCAAGACCAGGCTGACTAAGAGTGAGACTCTGTCTCTACTAAAAATAGAAAAACTAGCCAGGTATTATGGTAGGTGCCTGTAGTCCTACGTACTTGAGAGGCTGAGCCAAGGGAATTACTGGAACCCAAGAGTTTGAGGTTGCTGTAAGCTATGATGCCATAACACTCTGCCCAGGGTGACAGAATGAGACTGTCTCTAAAAATAAAAATGGGCTTAGCACCTGTAGCTCAAGCGGCTAGAGCGCTAGCCACAGACACCAGAGCTGGCAGGTTTGAATCCAGCCCAGGCCTGCCAAACAACAGTGATGATAACTACAACCAAAAAAAAAAAGAACAACCATTTTTAGCTCAAACATTCTGTGAAGTTTGAGATTCACTTTTTCTGTCTCTTTGGGGACAGCACAGAGGTCTCTCTGGCCCCTCCCATGTGCTGCTGCTTCATGGCTACTCTATGTCATTATACGTGTCCCTTCCTGGATTGAGTCTGGTGGAACATGAAGTTGTCTGCAACTCTCAGGCAGCCATTTGCTTTGGGAATGCTGAGCACAACTATGCTGTTTTCCCTCTTTACTTCTTACTCAAAAACTTGTTTCTATTGAGAAAGGTTTTTAGGATTTTAAGTTTTTGTTTTTGGCTAAGGAATTGACTGCACAAAGGAGATACCTTTATATTTTTTATCCTGTGACTTCTAGATCACTCTAAAAGGAATGGTTCTTGGCCACTCCAAAGATCTATTTCTGTTCATACTTGCACAGAGACTGCCACCAACTTACACTTTGCTAAAAACTAGGACCTGAGAAAGTCAGCTTTCATAGCCATTTTGTTTATTTATTTATTTATTTTGAGACATAGTTTCATTATGTCGCCCTAGGTAGAGTGCCACGACATCATAGCCCATAGCATTCTGAAACTCTTGGGCTTAAGTGATTCTCTTGCCCCAGCCTCCCAAGTAGCTGGGACTACAGGTGCCCACCACAACACCTGGCTATTTTATGTTGCAGGTGTCCTTGTTGTTTAGCTGGCCCGGGCTGGGTTTGAACCCACCACCCTTGGTGTATGTGGCTGGCGCTGTAACCACTGTTGTATGGGCGCCTAGCCCTGGCTATTTTTAGTTGGAGTTGTCATTGTTGTTTGGCAGGCCCGGGCTGGGTTCAAACCCACCAGCTCCGGTGTATGTGGCTATTGAGCTATGGGGTGCCAAGCCTCATGTTTTTATTTTTTGAGACAGAATCTTACTCTGTTGCACAGGTTGGAGTGCAGTGGTGAGATCATAAGTCACTGGTGCAGCCTTAAAATCCCGACTTGAAGAAATTATGCCTCAGCCTTCTGAGTAGTTATGTCTATAGGCATCACACTTGGCTAATTTCACATCCATTTATTTTTCCAAACCTTTAATATGGTCTCCCTTAATTAGTGTTTGCACACAACTGGCCTGAATGGAAGTGGGGCATCTCCCTATGAGGAATGTGGCAGACCATCACCAACAAAGGAATTTTCAGGGGGTTTAAGGGTCAACCAACAGGAATGCAAATTATTTTTTTGCTTTGTGTTTTTTTAAGAGACAGGGTCTTACTCTGTCTCCCAGGTTGGAGTGCACTGCAGCCTTAAACTCCTGGCCTCAAGTGATCCTCCTAACTCGACTTCCCAAAATGCTGAGATTACAGAAGTGAGCTACCACCCAGGCCAACAAATTCTTTTTTTTTTTTTTTCTAAATTGAGACAGTCTCCTGTGGCATCACAGCTCACAGCAACCTGATACTCTTGGGCTGAAGCAATTCTCTTGCCTCAGCCTCCTTACCAAATTCTTTTAAACATGAATTGATAATTCTCTTATGAAAGCAGTAATAGCATCTAATGTTTTGTGAGCCTGTTGTGCACTGTGCTGCTTAGTTATATAATTCTCACCACACCCAGTTAAGGTGGGTAATCCTGTTGTCCTTGAGTAAACAGAAGTTAGGGTTCTTGTGTCAGGTCTCAGCAACCAGAAAATAGCAGCAGTGGACCTGGAATCTCCAGTCTCATTCCAAGGCCTGGTTCTTTTTTTTTTTTTTTTTTTGAGACAAGAATCTCACTATATCCCTCCGTAGAGTGCTGTAGTGTTATAGCTCACAGTAACCTCTAACTCCTGGGCTCCAGTGATTCTCTTGCCTCAGCTTCCCAAGTAGCTGGGACTATAGGCACCTGCCACAGTGCCTGGCTGATTTTTGTTGTAGTTGCCATTGTTGTTTGGCAGGCCCTGGGTGGGTTCAAACCCCCTAGCCTTGGTGCATGTGGCCTGCGCCATAACCACTGTGCTATGGGCGCCAAGCCCCAAGGCCTGGTTCTTAACCATTATACTGGACAACAGAGTCTTTTGTCTTGAGCATACCTTGTACTCTTGGGAAGTGGGGGAGCTGGGAGACAGAGAGTCCCACTTTGTCACCCTTGGTAGAATGCTGTGGCTTATAGCTTACAGCAATATTGAACTCTTGCTTCAGCTGTCCATGTAGCTACAGGCACCCACCACAACTCCTGGCTGTTTTTTAGAGATGGGGTTTTGCTCTTGCTCAGGCTGGTCTTGAACTACTAAGCTCAAGCAGTTCACCCACTTTGGCCTCCCAGAGTGCTGCAATTACAGGTGTAAGCCATTACACCCAGCCACACCTTGCATGTTTTTGTGAGTTGTATTAGAAGTTCTTCCTGCCTAACTACAATCAGGACTGTTTTCCAAGCATTGGGGTGGGGGATGGGAGAGAGAGTGTGTGTGTGTGTGTTTATGATTTCAAAAATTGAATCAGTAAACTTCTGTCTCACCCTATAGTAAGAGGGAAAGAACACAGTGGGTTGCCAGCAATTTTGGTAACATCTGTTCCAAGATAAAACATCTATAAATCTTCTCAATCCCATGTATTCATTAAGTACAACACACATTTATCAAAATCATTGCTTTGTATTTAGTGGTTTTGTTTGCTATCTCTGATTTTAAACATTAAATATGATTCTTTCACTTCAGTGTTTTTTAACAAACAACTGTTTCATAAGTTTTTCTTCTTGTTTTCAAAAAAGGTATCTTTGGCTAACATTCCAGGTGTACATCCTTGTACGATATTTGTTTTTTTTTTTTAGAGACAGAATCTCATTTTGCCCTTCGGTAGAGTGCTATCGCATCACAGCTCACAGCAACCTCCAGCTCTTGGGCTTAGGCAATTTTCTTGCCTTAGCCTCCCTAGGAGCTGGGACTACAGGTTCCTGCCACAATGCCCGGCTATTTTTTGTTGCACTTTGGCTGGGGCCTGGTTCGAACCAGCCACCCTCGGTATATGGGGCCTGCACCCTACTCACTGAGCCACAGGCGCTGCCCCTTGTACAATATTTGATTTTATTAAAGTCAGAGTATTGAGAATGAATTTCTCAATGTTAAGCTCCTTGGTGACAAAAGATGAACTTGGTGGCCGTGATGCCCGTCTGTTTTTCTGTCCAGAGTGATATTCTGGATGACAGCCATCATCTGTATTGAGTCCCATCTGAAGAACTACAGAGTTTGAGGTTACGGTTGGGAAAGGACCCTCAAGTCAGCCCTGAGGCTCAGGTTCTGTAAATTCATGTTGTGAATAATCCTCCTTCCTTGGGATTCCTGACTCTGCCACTAAAATCATCTTGGAAATGGTTTCCACCTTTTCTTTTTTCCTTCTTTTTTTTTTTTTAAGAGATAGACAGAGTCTCACTTTTATCACCTTTGGTAGAGTGCCATGGCATCACAGCTCACAGCAACTTCCAGCTCTTGGGCTTAGCTGAGTCCTTTGCCTTAGCCTCCCAAGTAGCTGGGACTACAGGCGCCCACCATAACGTCTGGCTACTTTTTTGTTGCACTTTGGCTGGGGCTGGGTTTGAACCCACCACCCTCAGTACATGGGGCTGGTGCCCTACTCACTGAGCCACAGACGCTGCCCAGGTTTCCACCTTTTCTACTAACATACACTTTGTCCCACTAACCATAGTCTAGGCTACTGTATAGCTGCAACCCAAGATCCCTTTTGCCCATAGGGACCTGCTGCTAAAAGTGCCTTCTTGTATGATTGATACAGGTACGAGGTTTGCAGTACTTCCATGGATGGAGCAGAATGTGTCACACTTCCAGTCTACTTCAGGGAGAGGAAGTCAAGGGCATCGAGCACTTCTTCCGGGGCAGTGTTGTATGGGCAGCCACTGCTGATTTCTGTCCCCAAGCACAAGTTAACCCTCCAGTCTTTGTACCAGATTGTTTGTGATCGTATCAGGTTGGTGTCAGGAATGTGATTTGGTTGTTATCTGAATTCAAGGTAGGCCCAGTATTAGTAGCGATAGCCTTTGGCTGTGTCAATCCCACGTGCTTACCTCTGGAAGAAATGTAGTTGTGGGTTCAGTGCCTGTAGCTCAGTGGCTAGGGTGCCGGCCACATACACCAGAGGCTTGCGGGTTCGAACCCAGCCCAGGCTTGCCAAACAACAATGACAACTGCAGCCAAAAATTAGCCAGGCATTGTGGCGGGCACCTATAGTCCCCGCTATTTGGGAGGTTGAGGCAAGAGAATTGCTTAAGCCCAAGAGTTTGAAGTTGCTCTGAGCTGGGACGACATGGCACTCTACCGAGGATGACATAGTGAGACTCTGTCTCAAGGAAAAAAAAAAAAATGCAGTTGTGTTTTGTCCTCTGGAAGTGCTGGAATGGGATGGGGTATCTGGTGCATCTTAAGCCATGACCTTGGGCTCTCAAGCCTCTATTCTGTGGAATCATGTCTATAACTACATTAGGGAAGCTAGTACTTTGATGGCTTTTTGTATGTAAGTAATATTTTGTAAATGCTTCACTATTATTTTGTAACTATTAATTATTACTGTGAGACAGAGTCTTAACTATGTTGCCCTCAGTAGAGTGCAGTGGTGTCA
>NW_003852574.1:1547054-1550062 GCF_000181295.1 Otolemur garnettii | reverse complement strand
GCTATTTTTTTTTTTTTGGTTGCAGCCGTCATTGTTGTTTGGTGGGCCGGGCTGGATTTGAACCTGCCGGCTCAGATGTATGTGGCAGGTGCCTTAGCTACTTGAGTCACAGGCGCTGAGCAGCCCATCTATTTTTTGTTGCAGTTGTCATTGCTGTTTAGCTGGCTTGGACTGGTTTCCAACCTGCCAATCTTGGTGTATGTGGCTGGCGCCGTAATCACTGTGCTCCGGGCACCAAGCCTGAGAGATACTTTTTAAAATGGTGCCACCTGACATTCATGAAAGACTTGAAATAGACTTTCTCAGTGTCTTCATTGGCTTGATACATTAGACATCTCATCTCTTAGGTTCTACTACATTATATGATTTTGAAGTTCTTATTTACATAATTGCTTTGTAAATAACTAAATATATAAATTATTTACTTTTAAGCTATGTAGTGGAGAAAATAGGTAAATGTTACAACTAACAATTTTTTTTCCTTTTCTCTCTCTCCTTTTAAGCCGGTATATGAAACAGCCTTTGCCTGATGAGTCTGGTGGCTCACCCTTGGAACCAGGGGCCTATAATGGCTCCAGGGGTAGTTGTGAAGGTGAGCATACCACACTGTGGAGCTGTAGGGCTGTGAGGCTGTGACTGACCAGATCGCTCCTAATAACTGTCTTCTTCTGAAGGTATTAGATACATGGGAGAGGGAAACTCTGAGGCTGGATTAGGGGCTCTACCTATAGCAGCAGACTCTGGAGCCAGGTATGCATCACTCTGTTCTGCCAGTTCCCATTATCCAACTTTGGCACTCTCAATAGAGTGCTGTGGCGTCACAGGTCACAACAATCTCTGACTCTCTTGGACTTAAGCAATTCTTTTGCCTCAGCCTCCCAAGTAGCTGGGAGTACAGGTGCCTGCCATAGTGCCCGGCTATTTTTTTGTTGTAGTTGCCATTGTTGTTTGGCAGGCCAGGGCTGGATTCAAACCTGCCAGCCCTGGTGTATGTGGCTGGCGCCCTAACAACTGAGCTACAGGTGCCGAGCAGCGAGACTGGTCTTGAACTCCTGAGCTCAAAGGAAGGATCCCCCCTTCTTGGCCTCCCAGAGTGCTAGGATTACAGGCGTGAGCTATCATGCCCAGCCTGTATTCAGATTTTTATTCTTGCCAAGAATGCTGTGTTCTCCCACAGGGATGGACAGGAATGTACTTTGTGTATTGATAACACAAGCAGAGGGGTTGCAGTAGTAATGATCATCTCTGAGCAGATCCTGGGTGACTTGTGGTGTTCCAGAGCTAAGGCACTCTGATCTCCAGCTCAGGATGTGGGGAGGACTTTAACAAGTCACTTCTTCCCTGTGAACCTTAGTTTACCCATCTGCAGAATGATACCTGTTTTGCAGAGTTGAGATTGCAATTTAATGAAACCATGTAGTTAATGTACCTGGCACATAATAGGTGCTCCATCGGGGCTTTCCATTTGGATTCTCTCCCTCCGCTGCCAGAAGTCCTGCTCCCACTCTTTTGCTTCCCCCTCTTTTGCTTATCATGCTTATTAATCTTTCTCCTGGACAATAAACTCTGTACTGTCACTTAAAAAAAAAAATAGAGGTGGCACCTGTGACTCAAAGGAGTAGGGTGACAGCCCCATATACCGGAGTTAGCGGGTTCAAACCTAGCCCTGGGCAAAAACTGCAAAAAAAAAAAAAAAGAAAAGTGCTCTATCAATGAGAATACCTTATATTTGCTGCTGTTATAGCTGGCCCTGCTTATTAAACACTCCACACTCCATTGTTAGTTTCTGTTCAGAAAGAATGACAGTCTTCTTTTTAATGCTACAAGTGAGTCTTGGTGTGTAGACTTCAGACCCTGTTTAACCGCAAATTACTACTGCCATGGCCCTTGTTAGGCCTATTACTGCTGACCTTCATCTTTGCTTCTGTGAGGTTTCTTGAATAGCTATTTCTAGTGGACCTTGCTATTTTTTAATCATCCTATAATACACACTTCATGGCATTTCGTTCTGACTGCATTGACCGTATGTTCCTGAGGTTTGCAGGTAATTGGCAGCCAGTGGCATGCCCACGGAGTAAGTTCTTGTAGTATCAGGATGTTGCTCATTCCCTGACTGGGGTTGAGGTAGTTGGTTCTCTCCTTCCCTGAGATGCAGTGGGCAGGACAGGGATTTCCTTGCCAGTATAGGAATGGGACAGGCTTGGCTGGCAATAATGGGGCATTGCCATTGCCTCAGGAATTAAGTAAGTTGGGAAAGGAGCTTCTGCCAAAGCTAAGACTTGCTGGAGTTCTTAAATAGCACATGTTTCTTTCCTCAGAGTTTATATTTTCACTGATACTTCCCAAAGCATATAAACTTTGTATTTTAAATCTGTTCTTCCCTTAATATTTTAATTGCCTTTTAGAGCAGTCTCCATCTTTATTTATTATTATTTTTTTTTGAGACAGAGTCTCACTATGTTATCCTTGGTAGAATACTGTGACATCACAGATCACAGCAACCTCTTAATTCTTGGGCTTAAGCAATTCTCTTGCCTCAGCCTCCCAAGTAGCTAGGACTATAGGTACCTGCCACAATGCCTGGCTGTTTTTTTTATTGTTGCAGTTGTCACTGTTGTTTAGTTGGCCCCAGCCAGGTTTGAACCCCGTACCCTCAGTGCATGTGGCCATCGCCATAACCACTGTGCTATGGGCGCCGAGCCTCCATCTTTATTGAAATACTTTATCTGATACATTTCCTTTTAGACCTGGCATCCCCTCATGGAGCGCTGGGACCAAAGATGGTATTTGTACCTAAGAGATATTCAGTAAATACTAGTTAAAGGAATATTCAGCATGTGTTTTTTTCTGGAGGAACAGAATACTTTTATTAATATTTTTATTCATTATAACATTTGAAAATTTATTTATTTTTGAGATAGTCTTAAGCTGTTGCCCTGGCTAGAGTGCTATGATGTCATAGCTCCGATTCCCGGACTCAAGCAATCCTCTTGCCTCAGTTTTTTTTT
>NW_003852574.1:1542950-1546246 GCF_000181295.1 Otolemur garnettii | reverse complement strand
GGGCTCAAGCGAGTCTCCTGCCTCCGCCTCCCAAGTAGCTGGGACCACAGGCGCCCACCACAACGCCCGGCTATTTTTTGGTTGCAGCCGTCGTTGTTTAGGCGGGTCCGAGCTGGGGATTCGAACCCGCTACCTTAGGTGTACGTGGCTGGCGCTACGTACACCTAAGGCGTACGTACACCTAAGGCGTATGTTGAGCTATAGGCGCCGAGCCTCCCCATATTCTTGGGCTACAATTGGGTTGTAGCTTTCATATGAAAGCTATAAATTAGTTTTATAGTAGGGCTGAGTACATTGGATACTTTTTCTTCCATTCTTGAGATACTTTGCTAAGAAGATATTTTTATTTTTAGTGGGGATGGGGGGGTCTCGCTTTTTTTGCTCAGGCTGGTCTCAAACCTGTGAGCTCAAGCTATTCACCCACCTGGGCCTCCCAGAGTGCTAGGATTACAGGCCTGAGCTGCTGGGCCCACTGAAAATGGACTTTTAAATTGCATTTCTTTTTTTCTTTTTCATTTTTTTTTTATTGTTGGGGATTCATTGAGGGTACAAGAAACCAGGTTACCCTGATTGCATTTGTTAGGTAAAGTACCTCTCATAATTGTGTCTTGCCCCCAAAACGTGTGTCACACACCAAGACCCCCACCCTTAAATTGCATTTCTTAACATACTGTCCTCTTGAGTGTCCCCATCCCCGCCTCCGTAGAGACAGAGTCTCACTTTATTGCCCTCAGTGGAGTGTTGTGGCATCACACAGATCACAGCAACCTCCAACTCCTGGGCTTAGGCGATTCTCTTGCCTCAGCCTCCTAAGTAGCTGGGACTATAGGCGCCCATCATAACGCCTGGCTATTTTTTTGTTGCAGTTTTGCCGGGGCCGGGTTTGAACCCACCACCCTATATGGGGCTGGCACCCTATCCACTGAGCCATAGGCGCTGCCCTTCTTGAGTATTCTTTGTGTGTTTCATTTTAATCCCTTTCTTTCTATGTCCTAATGATGAAGTCAAAAAAAGTGAGACCATGTGGTATAAAGTCTGGTAAACTACCAAGTTGTAAGAGTCTCAAGTTGAGGACTGGCAAGACATTTGAATCACTCTACACTTTTGGTTGACTCATTTAAGTTCTCTGGGCCTGCGCTTTATCACACAATGGCAGTGCCCACTCTGTCTTTCAAGGGTGTGTAGAGGGTTTCATGTGAATTCAAGCACCTTATAAATGAAAGGGACGTATTTAGTTTCATATACACAGAACAGAATCCAGAAGGAAACATCACAGTTAGGTTTTTCTTTTTTTCTTTCTTTTTTTTTGAGATAGTGTCACTGTGTCACCCTCGGTAAAGTACCATGGTGTTATAGCTCACAACCTCAAACTCTTTGGCTTAAGCAATTCGCTTACCTTAGCCTCCCGAGTAGCTGGGAGTACAGGTGCCCACCACAGTGCCCAGCTATTTTTTTGTTGTAGTTGTCATTGTTTAGCAGGCCCAGGCTGGGCTCAAACCTGCCAGCCCCGGTGTATGTGGCCACACCTAGCCTTTTTTGTTTTTTAAAGACAGAGTCTTACTCTGTTGTCTTAGGTAGAGTGCAGTGACATCAGCCTAGGTCACAGCATCCTCAAACTCTTGGGTTTCAGCACTCTTCCTGCTTCAGTCTCCCAAATAGCTGGGACTATTGGTGCCCGCCACCATGCAACTGATTTTTTCCTGTTTTTAGTAGAGATGGAGTCTCACTGTTGCTTGGGCTGGCCTAGAACTCCAGAGCTCAAGGGATTCTCCTTCCTCAGCCTCCCTGAGTGCTAGAATTACAGGCATGAGCTACTGGGCCTGGCCCGCAGTTAGATATTAAATACAATTTTTAACATAAGAAGTGGTAGTAAATCATAAACATCCTGTTTTTCATTTGTGTGCCAGGAGAAGATGAAGAAGAAATGGAGCATCAGGAAGATGGTAAAGAGCAGCTTTCAGAAGCAGAAGGCAGTGGAGAAGATGAGCCAGGAAGTGACCCCCGTGAAACCACCCAGAAAAGTGTCAAAGGCCAGCCCTGCCCAAAAAGTCTTTTTACCTTCAGTCTTGTGAACTCCTATGGGACAGCTGACATAAATTCACTTCCAACTGATGGAAAACTACTTAAACTCAACTGTAAGTACTTTTTCTAACCTTCCAAGCTGGGTTTTAAAGACAGAGGATCCATCTGAAAATCCTGCACTCCACACTCACTGCATTAGGGTTTCTCACAGTCTTGATATGGCTCCAGAAAGCAAATAGTTATATGATCTTTGGCTGAGGCTCTCTAAAGACTTGTTTTAGAGACACCCCCCCATTAGGCTTTTCTTCTCAGTCCTTGATGACCTCAGAGGGAAGCAGATGTCCTTCTACTCTGTCCACTCTGCAGATCTTTGCTCTGGGTTGAAGTCCTGTGGCTGTCTGTTGGTAGCAGCATTTTCCCAAACTTGTTCACTTTTAAGAGTAAATTGCATGTTTTTTTCTATAAAAATACTCATGAACTGTGACCTATCCATCCAGTGAATGGTCATAGAGTTTGTAGACTGTCATGTGGACCCTGTAATGGGCACTGCTGTACCGATAGGAACAGGTGTCCACTGGAGTGTGGTGTGCGTTGTGTGCATAAAGAAGGATTGGCCAGTCAGGACCCCTATAAAAGGTGAGAGTCAGGGAACTTACTGAAGTATCTTTGTGTCTTTCTGCTCCTTTCTAGTTAACTAGAGAACCTCCCTAGTTAACTAGATGTCTTTGTGTTTGCTTGTGTTTGCTTTTTTATTGTTATTGTTAATACCTGATTTTTATTTATTCATTTATTTTTTGGAGATAAGGTCTCACTCTGTTGATCAGACTGGAGTGCAGTGGTGTCTTCATAGTTCTCTGTAGCCTTGCACTCCTGGGCTCAAGTGATACTCCTGCCTCAGCCTCCTGAATAGCTGGGACTATAGGCTTTCATCACCATGCCTGGCTAATTTTTCTGTTTTTGTAGAGATGTTGTCTGACAGTGCTGAGTCTCCGTACCTGGCTAGTTTTCTTTTTTTTTTTGGAGATAGTTTCATTATGTCAGTAGAGTGCTGTGCTGTCACAGCTCACAGCAACCTCAAACTTGGGTTTAAGCGATTCTCTTGCCTCAACCTCCCAAGTAACTGGGACTGCAGGCTCCTGGCTATTTTTTTGTTGTAGTTGTCATTGTTTTTTGTTTTTTTTGTTTTTTTTTTGAGACGGAGCCTCAAGCTATCCCCCTGGGTAGAGTGCCATGGCCTCACAGCTCACAGCAACCTCCAACTCCTGGGCTCAAGC
>NW_003852574.1:1538168-1540629 GCF_000181295.1 Otolemur garnettii | reverse complement strand
AAAAAAAAAAAATAGCTGGTGTTATGGTGGGTGCCTGTAGTCTGAGCTACCTGGGAGACTGAGGCAAGAGAATCTCTTGGATCCAAGAGTTTGAGATTGCTGTGATCTGCTATGCCATGGCACTTAACCCAGGGTGACCAAGTGAGACCCTGTCTTTAAAAAAAAAAAAAGGCCTGGTGTGGTGGCTCATGCCTGTAATTCTAGCACTCTGGGAGGCTGAGGCTGGTGGATTGTCTGAGCTCATGAGTTGGAGAACAGCCTGAGTGAGACGAAGACCCTGTTTCTTTAAGAAAAAAAAACAAAACCACCTGGCCCTTATGGTGGGTGCCTATAGTCCTATCTACTCAGGAGGCTGTGGCAAGAGAATCGCTAGAACCCAAGAATTTGAGTTTGCTGTGAGCTATGATGCCATAGCACTCTACTGGGGGTGACAAAGTAAGACTGTCTCTTTAAAAAAAAAAGAAAAAAGATTATGTCAATTTATTTTCAGAGTCTCCAAAAAATACACTGTATTTCAAGCAGGAGAGCTTCTATAGCCCTCTGTGTGTTGATCCAGCAAGATCTGTTTGTCCAGAACTCAGTGCTTTGTTTCTCACAGATCTATGAGAAGCATGTGAGCATGTTACAGCCTCAAAAGAAGAAGAAGACCACAGTGGCCTTGAGGGATTGCATCGAGCTCTTCACCACTATGGAGACCCTTGGGGAGCATGACCCCTGGTATGCAGCTCCCCACTCTTTTTAGAGGCACATGTCACCAGGACTGTGAGATCTGCTAGGGCTGTCTGTACATGCAAAAACCCTTTGTATGTGGGACTTTACCTAACAAATGCAATCAATGTAACCTTTTTCTTTGTACCATCAATGAATCCCCAACAATAAGGAAAACAAACAAACAATAAAACCTTTGTATTTGGACCTGTCATTTTTTTCACATGGCCAAACTTACAACATAATTCTCTATGTGAGTTCTGGTTTCCAGACCTAGAAAGCCAACACCTTGTTTTTGAAGGCTGGCCCCTGCACTGAAGTAGTGGCATTGAGAGCTGCCTGAAGGAATGGAAGCTATGGTAGGACTGAGTGCCCAGATGACACTAGCTGTCTGCCTTCCTGGCTAAGTGTTGGCTTTTCTTTTCTCTTCAGGTATTGTCCCAACTGTAAGAAGCATCAGCAGGCCACAAAAAAGTTTGACCTATGGTCCTTGCCCAAGATCCTGGTGGTCCACCTCAAACGTTTCTCTTACAACAGATACTGGAGGGATAAGCTTGACACAGTTGTGGAATTCCCAGTCAGGTGGGTTCCTGTGACTGCAGTGTTAGGAAAACTGGACTGAGAGGTAGAAAATCTGGAATGATTGGCTGAGAGGTTTGCTACAAAACACTTTCCCAAATTAGGATGTGTGTTGCTGAGCTCTGAGGGGTCACCTCTTGACTGTTCTCCCCCCTTCCCCTCCCTCCTCCCATCTTTGGGGCAAAAGATTCTCTAGCAGAAGTACTACCCAGGCTCAGGGCACTGCTTGTCCTCTGCCATTTCTGCTGCTTCTCTTCAGTCCCTCATGCCAAGTAACTGTCCCTCATTGCTTGCAGGAGGCATGCCCTCAGCATGGTGCTTCTCTAGCAGGGGGCAAACCTCCCAGAGAGGAGGCTCCAAGGAGAATCATGTTATTAGGGGGTGCAGACCTGCCATGGTCCTATTCCTGGGGTGGGGACTGAGACTGACTGTCTGCTCATACTCTTTCAGGCCCCAACTGTAATTGAGACATGGAAGTAAGTCAGTAGATAGGAGCTCCCCATAAAATGCAGATTTTGAAATGCTTTGTGGGGGGAATGGATAGATCTATGAAGTATAGTTGTGTCAGTGGGAGAATCTAGGTGGTAGGTATATTAGTATTTGTTGTAAAATTTTTTTAACTTTTCTGTATGCTTGAAATTTTTAAAACAAAATATTAGACAGGGCATGGTGGCTCACGCCTGTAATCCTAGCAACTCTGGAAGGCTGAGGTGGGTAGATCGCCAGAGCTTAGAAGTTCAAGACCAACCTGAGTAAGAGTGAGACCCCATCTCTACTAAAAATAGAAAAAACTAGCTGGGTTTTGTGGCAGATGCCTATAGTCCCAGTTACATGGGAGGCTGAGACAAGAGGATCAGCCTAGGAGTTTGAGGTTACTGTGAACTATGACAGCACAGCACTTAACACCAGGACAATAGAGTGAGACTCTGTCTGAAAAATAAATAAATAAATAAACTAAAATCAATAAATAAAGTAAAAAACCCAACAACAAAACCCCAAAATGTTGGAGCGAAAGGTTTTGGGGGCCTGTTTTGGGATTTAGTTTAAATTACTGTGGTACTGATCATACTTCTGTTAGGAATAGATATTTCTGCATAGTTATTTTTTATTTTTTTTTTTGAGACAGAGCCTCAAGCTTTCCCCCTGGGTAGAGTGCTGTGGCATCACAGCTCAC
>NW_003852574.1:1535096-1537474 GCF_000181295.1 Otolemur garnettii | reverse complement strand
TGAAATGCCCTTGGCCACTCATCTCTTACTGGTCTTTCCCTGTGTGCCAGGCATTGCCCTAAGCACTTATTCAGTTCCACAGGCATTAGGGTTCCGACTTTTTTTTTTTTGAGACGGAGTCTTACTATGTCACCCTCAGCAGAGTGCCATGGTGTCACAGCTCATACAACTCAAACTCTTGGGCTTAAATGATTCTCTTGCCTCAGACTGCCAGGTAGCTGGGACTACAGGTGCCTATCACAAGGCCTGGCTATTTTTTGGCTGCAGTTGTCATTGTTGTTTGGCAAGGCTTCAGACTTTTTGATACTGCTTCTCCTCTGTTCTTTTTAATTCTTTTTAAATTTTCATATTCTTTAATTCAGTAATCCTACCTCTAGGAATCTAAGTGTGAAAAGCATTGAAAAGAAAGAATCTAACAGTATTGGTGACCAACAGTTGGCAGTCCTGTCCCATCTACTTGGTGGAAAAATATATAGTCACATCAAAATAAAATGAGTAATAATGTTGGGATATTCCCATGGTATGTTAGGGGAAACCAAATTATATCATCTGTAATGAGCAAAGTTGGCCAGGTGTGATGGCTCACACCTGTAATCCTAGCACTCTGGGAGACTGAGATAGGCAGGTTGCTTGAGCTCAAGAAAGAGTTCAAGACCAGCCTGAGCAAGAGCGAGACCCAGTCTCCACAAAAAATAGAAAAAGTAGGTGAAAAACAAGCCAGATATTGTGGTAGATATGAGCACAGTAGTCTCAGTCATTCAGGAAGCTGAGGCATGAGGATCGCCTGAGCCCAAGAGTTTGAGGTTGCATGAGCTATGATGCAACGGCGCTCTGCCCGGGGTGAGACTCTGATTCAAAAATAAGATCAAAAAAAAAAGAAGAAAGTAACTTCTGGGGTGGGATGGGGTGGACCTGGAAGAAGAGACTCTAAAATGTTTACTTTTTTGTATTTGCTCTACTTTATTTTCCAAATTTTCCATAACATGAAGGTTTATTTTTATAATGAAAAGACCTGGTGCATTTTGTTACTTGTTTATGGAAAAGTGCCAATGATGTTGGAGTAAGGATCTGGCTTTGCTCATATCTCCTCTACTGTATCTGCTTTGGCCCAACTGTCACCATATCCTCTTTTTGGACCCTAAGAGATGACAACGTCTAGGAAGTGGCAATTTCATTTGTATCTGCAGTGAATTATGGAACTGTCCTAATTCCCTGTTTTAGCCCTTGTGCTAATTAATTAGCTTTTTCTGTTGGCCCCAATGGCCTGCTCTCCTGTCTTCCATTTATTATTTTATTTTATTTATTTATTTTTTTTGAGACAGAGCCTCAAGCTGTTGCCCTGGGTAGAGTGCTGTGGCATCACAGTTCACAGCAACCTCCAACTCCTGGGTTCAAGTGATTCTCCTGCCTCTGCCTCCCAAGTAGCTGGGACTATAAGTGCCCACCACAACACCCAGCTATTTTTTGGTTGCAGCTGTCATTGTTGTTTGGCAGGCCCAGGCTGGATTCGAACCTGCCAGCTTAGGTGTATGTGGCTGGCGCCTTAGCTGCTTGAGCCACAGGCGCTGAGTATATTTTATTCTATTTTTTATTGTTTGGGGTTCATTGAGGGCACAAAGAGTTAGGTTACACTTGTTAGGTAAAGTCCCTCTTATAATTGTGTCCTGTCCCCAAGAGATGTGCCATATATGGTGACCCGTCCCCCACCCCCCTCCTTCCTTTGCCTTCCATTTAATGTATCACTGCCTGGCTCCAGATGGCTATTCTGTCTACAGCTATTATATTTACTTTCCATGCTATCTGGAAAAGGGGAAAAAAGAGACAACCTTCTCCTTAAACAGATCTCCCAGAGATCCCCTCAGCTCCTCTGCATACATCTCATTGGCTATAAAGTTGGTTACATGGCTACATACAGCTGCAGGAGAGGCTGGGAAATAAAAAATCATCTCTGTATGAAAATTGGGGCCCTACTGAAGTGGTTTTTAGTGGTCTCTGATCATAGCTCTCTGTTTTGCTACTTGCTTTTTTTTTTTTCTTGGAGATAAGTCTCATTCTGTTGCCCACATTAGAGTGCTATGGTGTCGGCCTAGCACACAGCAACCTCAGACTCCTGGGTTCAAGTGATCCTTCTGTCTCAACCTTCCAAGCAACCCAGCTAGTTTTTCTATTTTTAGTAGAGATAGGGTCTCACTCTTGCTCATGCTGGTCTCCAACTTTTGAACTCTAGGGATCCTCCTGCTTCTGCCTTCCAGAGTGCTAGGATTACAGGTGTGTGCAACCACAACTGGACTACCACTTGTTTTTTTCTCCTAAATTTGATTTTGATATCTGTGTTGATGAATACTGGTCAAATGTATTAATTGTTTTTTTTTTTTTTT
>NW_003852574.1:1523901-1534457 GCF_000181295.1 Otolemur garnettii | reverse complement strand
TGTGGCATCACAGCTCACAGCAACCTCCAACTCCTGGGCTCAAGCGAGTCTCCTGCCTCAGCCTCCCAAGTAGCTGGGACCACAGGCACCCGCCACGCCTGGTTATTTTTTGGTGGTAGCCATCGTTGTTTTGGTGGCCTGGGCTGGATTCGAACCCACCACCTTAGGTGTATGTGGCTGGCGCCTTAGCCACTTGAGCCACAGGCACCGAGCCTATCTGTTTTATTTATTGTTTGAGATACAGTCTCACTGTGTCACCCTCAGTAGAGTGCCATGGCGTCACAGTTCACAACAACTTCAAACTCTTGGGCTTAAGAGATTCTCTTGCCTCAGCCTCCCAAGTAGCTGGGACTACAGTCATCTGTCACAACGCCTGGCTATTTTTTTGTTGTAATTGTTACTGTTGTTTAGCCAGTGGTTCAGCCAGCCTGTGGTTCAAACCTGCCAGCCCTGGTGTATGTGGTTGGCACCGAGCCCAAATATGTTAATTTTTTTTTCTTTTTGAGATAGTCTTAGTATGTCGCTCTTGGTAGAGTGCTGTGGCATCATAGCTCACAGCAACCTCAAACTCTTGGGCTCAAGTGATTCTCTTGCCTCATCCTCCCAAGTAGCTGGGACTACAGTCACCTGTCACAATGCCAGGCTATTTTTTGTTGCAGTTGTCATTGTTGGTTAGCTGGTTGTGGCCAGGTTCAAACTCGCCAACTTTCGTGTATGTGGCTGGCACCATAACCACTGTGCTATGGGCGCTGAGCCCTAATATATTAATTTTTAACTGCTTTTTTATTTTAACACCAACAGATACCACTTGTTCAGATTTCTCAGCCTTAGTTTTGTCATCCATGAGTTTAGGCTGGTTGTGTAAGGGTCCACATTGGGCCAACAATTAGAACTCCAAGATTGAGAGCTGCTATTCCTACTGTTATCTCTTTGGTGAGGAAACTGAGGCTAAAATGTTAGAAACAGCTTGCCCAAGTTGCAAATAAATTGAGACTAGAAATCAGATCGTCATTTAATTCTGTAGTTGCTGGGAATCTGGGTGGAGTAGGATTTAAGCATTGCTGCTAGGATTGATGTTATAAACACATCCTGCTTGGAAATACCATAAAATCAAGATAGGAGCCATTGGCTATGGAAAATGTTTGGTCCATAGTGAGGAATTGTTACCTAACCACATACTTTTGACTCACAGTTTTGGAAAAGAATAAATTTAAGGCTTTTTGCTCACATCCCACCTATGCAAACCCAGAGACCCAATGTTTCCCTAACTACAATGGATCCTGTAGGCTCAGAGTATGGAGAACATTCTGATGATGGTGGTAGCTGTGATGATTGTGCCTAGCTGCAATAGGGGAGATTGACTTTGCATGTGTTTTTGACAGCCATTGTTTTGCTTAGATCTTAGAAATCCCAGTTCCTTTTATGGGTCCCTGGCTTTGGACAATCACACATAGCCATCCTAAAGACTGACACTGGATAACTGTTCATTTTCCAAAATTATAGTTTAAATAGCTCCATTCTCTACTCTTTTTTTTTTAGTCTTTATTTATTTGTTTTTTGCGGTTTTTGGCCGGGGCCGGGTTTGAACCCGCCACCTCTGGTATATGGGGCCAGCGCCCTACTCCTTGAACCACAGGTGCTGCTCCCATTCTTAACTCTCTAGAGCCTTTTTGAGAAGGAATAGATAAGAGTTTTAGTTGTTAAGACAAAAACTATAAATTATTGTTGATTTCAGGGTTTTGTTTTTGAGGGTTTCTTTTTTTGGTTGTTTGTTCAGTGAAAGCCTAATAAGTGGTAAAATTAATTGCCCAGTAACTGCTGGACTGTTTTCTTTGTTGACTTGACAGATACTGCATACGCAAAGAACAAACTGAATGGGAAATGGTATTACTTTGATGATAGCAGTGTGTCCCTGGCCTCTGAGGATCAGATAGTGGTGAGTAGCCCTGGATACCTGGTTCTTCCTCTTGCCTTAGCAGATTAAATCTGGGAAGTTTATTGTCTGACTAGTTGGTTATTTCATCATCCTGAGGTGACAGTGAAAGCTAGGTGTGATAGAGTTGGCTGCCATTCCTTCTGATACCCTGTGTAAATGAGAAACTCAGCTCTTCTTAGGGTTCTGTGTCCAGGGCATCTGCTTTCCCCTCATCCCCTGGTGGGGCAGCACAAGCCAGCCTCTATGTAGAGATACATAGGGAAAAATGGCAGATCCCTGAGAGTTGGTTTTTTTTTTTTTTTTTTTTAATTAAATCATAGCTGTGTACATTAATGCAGTCATGGGGTAGATCACTGAGAGTATTGAGTAATGAAAGAAAAGCTAGAGAAAATGGGTTATTTTTCCAAATAATAAATGGACTTTCTTCTTTTGTGTTTTAGACAAAAGCAGCTTATGTGCTATTTTACCAGCGTCGAGATGATGATTCTTATAAGATGCCTTCGCTCAGCAGTTTTCCTGGTTCCTCTGATGGAGGGTCGAGACCAAGCAGTTCACAGCAGGGCTTGGGGGATGATGAGGCTTGTAGCATGGACACCAACTGACATTGACTTGGCCACCCTGCGGCACCAGTGCAGTCCCCTAGGAGGACATCTTTCACATTCTGAGAACTGCTAGTGTTCAGTCTAAATAGCAGATAAGGAAATTCCCTTCTTTTATGAGCAGAAGGAAAAAAAAAAGACCCTGTTTGCTTGGAAGGGTTATGTCAAGAGGCTGAATTATTTTTCTTTTTAAACAGGTGGTGAGAAATTTCTGTAAAACCTGTGAAGCTGAAAAGTGGGGTAGGGTATGGGTAGTATGTCTGATGGATTCCAAAGAATGGAGAGGAACACATTAAGTGTGGTGCAGCTGTGAAGAGCCCACACAGGGCTGCCTGAGCTCTTGGATTTCTGGTTCTGGTGCTGATACTGCTCCCCAAGTAGTCTGCCCACAGTAAACCAAGTCACAAGTAAACTTGGTTTTGTCCCCCTTTCCCTTGTGTGTACTGAGATGGGTTTATAATTTTTTAAAAAGTAGCCACTGAAGCCCATTTCTATTTCTCCTTTGAGTCATGGAATGTCTAGCTTTCATCCCCCGAATGAAGATATTTAGTGTTGGGGTCTCCTGTCCTTCAACTTCCTGTGGAACCTAGAAGTTATGTTGTGTCTCCCACTGTCCTTGATGAATTGAGACAGACATTGTGTGGAACTTTTATTATCAGAAACATACTAGGTATTAGAAGTCTGTACAGAAAACTGCTGGGTACTGTATCTTAACCAGTCATTTCTCTCCATGTTGGCTGGAGAACAGGAACCTTTGTGGGAGATGTCAGGCCTGGAAGGGGCTCTGGCTCATGTGGTTTGGAGTGATAATGTATGGTGTGATCCAGATGCCCTCCCTTCTGGTTCTCTCTTCACTCCCCGCATCTGTCCAGGCCCCACCCCTACTTTGCTCCGGCCTCTGCCCCCGCCCCTGCCCCCGCCCGGTCTGTCTGGCCTCAGGCCTCGGGTGAGGCGGAGCTTGAGGGGCGGAGCTTGAGGTCGCGTGCCCTCGCAGCCACGTGGGTGTGGGACTGAAGAACTTGGTCCTGTAGGCTTTTTGTCTTGACCTTTAACCTAACCCGCGGGGGTTGTGGCCGCTGGTCTCAGAGCACGTGCGATCTATGCGCGTGCAGTGACCGTTGGCGGGGGTGACAGTGTCGCTATTTCTCGGTGAGGAGGATATGGCTGGGGCCTCTAACTGCGGGTGGCTTGAGTGCCGGGTATGAGTGCCGTACTACCAATGCAGGGATGCAGTGGGGAAGGGGCCACACAGCCAGGCATCCGGAGGCAGGTGGTCCTGGGGCTCCTGCCAAATCTCCCTAAGAACTTTGGGTAACACCCAAACAGCGTGGGAGGGTGAGGGGGGGGGAGTGTCCTGATCTAGTATAGATGGAGGATACACTATACTATACACTATAGTGTATATGGTGGATACTATTCCTCCTCAAGGAAATGGTGACAAGCACTCCACTCCCCATTTAGGGGTAATTTACAACCTCATTTGTAAAATTGTGCTTGCTCTGTGCATTTCCAGTGTATTATATAAAGACATGGTCACTTTTAGGGGAAATGTCCGAAAAACTAAGAAGATGCAGAAAGGAGTTGGCTGCAGCCATTGACCGGGCATTTGAAGGAGTCAGTCATTCCCAAGAGTGCACAAACCAGCAGAGACTGGAGCTGGACACTGCTCCATTTTCCTTCTCGCTGCCCATGCACAGACTTCTCTGCAGAAGACATCCATCGGCAGCCTGCTCTTCTGCTGCTCCTTTTGCAGCTGTCCCATGTCCTCTTGATAATGAGAACCTTGCCTTTGCATCAAACCCTGTCCCAGTAAATGCAAAACCACATGTTTTATGCCCCAAAAGAAAACCTCTGAGCAGCAAAGAAAATGTACTGATCCATTCCTCCATTTTGGCACCTGAAAGACAGTTTTGGAGAGCTGCAGGAGATGGGGAAAACTGGAGAAAAGAAAGTTTAAGGTGATTATAATTTGATAATTTAATAGCTACAGTTAAGAGGATTCTTGTATCTAGAAAAAATGTTGATGATCCTAGATTTAGTTCACGGCAATGCTCTTGCCTCCACGTGGGAGTTCTATGACTGTGTTTGGTTGTGTTTTGTTGTTGTTTAGAGAGACATAGTTTCACTTTGTCACCCTGGGTTGAGTGCCATGGTATTAGCCTACCTCACAGCAACCTCAAACAAAGACTTAATTGAACCTCTTGCCTCAGCCTTCTGAGTAGTTGGGACTACAGGTGTGTGCCACAACACCAGCTTTTTTTTTTTTTTTTTTAATAGAGCCAGGGTCTTGCTCTTGCTCAGGCTCATCTCTGAGCTCAAGCAATCCACCCTCCTCAGCCTCCCAGAGTGCTAGGATTACAAGCATGAGCCACTGCACCCAGCTTCCATGACGGTATTTGGTAAGTTCATAGACTTTCAAAATTTAGCCTGAAAACATAGTTATGTTATGTGTCTATTTCTGGGTTGAAGGACTTAAGTTGTCAATCCTGGATGTCAAACCAGTCATGGAAACTACTTTGCAGTACCCAAAGAGATAATGAATGTTAAATAATGCAATTTTAAAATAACTTTTATTATTTATGCTGTAAAAACAAAAATCTGAATTCCATTTTAACTCTTACGTTTGAACCTGGACACTGTGGGCTTTGACAACCGCCTTTGCCCATACTTGGGAGAGGCTGAACTAAAGCCAGGGCTCTACTCCTAGCTTTATCCCTACCTCTGCTCCCCTTTGTATTATAACCAGGTTAAAATATCCTCTAGAACTTTTCTTTTTCCAAGTTCATAATGCCTTGTCCCAGGCACCTTGACTTGGAGAAGAGGGGATGACAAAGTCCTGCCATCTTGGCTGTAACATATGCAGGGTATACAAAAGCCATTTAACTGGTTCAACTTCACAAATATTTGTTAGTATTCATAAACATTAATGCAGTTTGTGGTGCTTGTGAGTCATGATATACTGTTCATCAATTTTTTCCCTGATTTAGCAGCTTCTGATTGTCTTCTAATCACATTATAAAGGACAATTTCAAGTTACTATACGTTTTCATCTTAAAATTATCTGAGTTCCCTCCAGTATTTTCCTGAAAGAGTATCTAATACCCTACCTTTTATTTTCCCCACCTGGGTGGCTGCAGGAAAGATATGGAAAGAGATTTGAAGGTTGACTCAAACATGCCACTCAACAGTTCTAGCCAAGAGGTCACAAAGGATCTGCTTGACATGATTGGTGAGTACAGAGGGCTAGTCTGTCCTTTCCTTGGGAAGGATAGGTCCTTTATGCTAGCCCTTGAGTCAGCAAATGTCTCAGATTTCTAAAAAAATTATCTTATTTATGATATCATCTATTTATTTGATAGGTTTGTTTTGGTCACAGCAGACTGAACAGCACAGAGCCCTGCCCTCATAGAACTTAGCAAGGTCATGCATCCATCAGGTCATTTCATACATGTCTAGTTATAGTGAGTTCATGAAAGCAAAGAACATTGGCCACCCTTGATGATTAAGCGTAGATTTGTAGGAAACAGAAAATAGCCAAAGAGGAGAGAGTAGTCCAGCTAAGGTAGGTCAATAGAAGATTAATAGAAAAATTAGAAGCCAAAAGCAGTCCTATAATTTCCACCACCCAGAGATAGCCAATTGTTAATATAGTATAGTACACATTGGGTCAGACATTTTTTTCTACATACAAATCTGTACTCTGAACTACATGTGCCCTATTTTCTTTTTTTTTTTGTAGAGACAGAGTCTCACATTATTGCCCTCAGTAGAGTTGGGTAGAGTGCTATGGCATCACACAGCTCACAGCAACCTCCAACTCTTGGGCTCAGGCAATTCTCTTTCCTCAGCCTCCCATGTAGCTGGGATGACAAGTGCCCGCCACAATGCCCGGCTTTTTTTTGTTGCAGTTTGGCTGGGGCCAGGTTCAAATCTGCCACCCTTGGTATATGGGGCTGATGCCCTACTCACTGAGCCACAGGCGCCACCCAATATGCGCTATTTTTAAATGATTAATGTTACATAGTGCACAAATAGCTCCTAGTGAAGGGATCTATAGCCTTGGGTGATGCCTAAAAGCTGTTGGCTCTGAAGGTTCTCCACGTTATGGGAGAGAAAAAGGAGGCCTGATGAGAGGGGAGGTACATACTGGAGGCCACAAAGTAAAGCTTTCACCAGCCTCTGACTTCAGTGGACTGAGTTTTCTCCAGTAGCCCTAGGAGGTGAACTGAAGTCATCATTGCCTCTGCATATCATCTTCTTGGCCTTCACCAACAGTAGGCAGCATTTTGATTACCCTAAAGACCTTGGCGCTTTTTTGTTATTGTTTGGTTTTTTTGAAACAGAGGCCTTACTCTGTTACCCTAGGTAAAGTGCTGTGGCATCATCATAGCTTACAGCAACCTCAAACTCTTGGGCTCAAGAAAACTTCCCACCTCAGCCTCCCAAGTAGCTGGGACTACAGGCACCTGCCAGGATGCCCGGCTAATTTTTCTCTATTTCTAGTAGAGATGAGGTCTCAATCAGCTCAGGCTGATTTGGAGGTCCTGAGCTCAAGCAGTCCACCCTCAGCCTCCAGAGTGCTAGCATTATAGGCGTGAGCCACGGTGCTCAGTGGGGTTTTTTTTTTTTTTTCCTACACTATTGTCTTGGCATCCCTGCAGGTTAGGGAGTTCCCTGAGAGCCAGGACATGCATGTGCATTTCTGTGTTCTCTCACATAGTACTCTAGGACTGGCAGATAGTTGGGACTCCATAAATACTCAGGCCTGAAAGAAGGCACCACCATACCCACCTGAGTTTGGCACTCTGGCAGCCTGCATGCCCTGGGACAGGAATGCCTAGCTTTGCATAGTCCCTAAAGAGTGACTACCCATTCAATTCATGGTTTTTAACTTGTGCCTGAAATGTCTTCAAAAACCTCTGACTAGAATTATAAAGCTGAATGTTCTTATTTTTAAGACCACACAAGTATCCGAACTATTGAAGAATTAGCTGGAAAATTAGAATTTGAAAATGAGCTGAACCGTGCTTGTGGTCGCTGCCAAGATTCACCCTTCAAGGAAGAAGCCTGGGCTTTGCTTATGGATGAGAGCCCCCAGAAGGCATTGGATGCTGACCCTGGTAGTCTGAAGCAGGCTTTTGATGATAATAATATAGTTGAGACAGTTCTGGACTTGGAAGAGGACTATAATTTGATGACCTCTTTTAAATACCACATGGATTAAGGACTGTTGTTCTTAGCTGTGATACTTTACAGCAGGAGGCTGCCATCAAGGAGCCTGAGCAGAAGCAGCCACGGTCGTTGTCAGGGGCCGCATTTTTCAAAGGGTTGGCAAAACCTGAATTATCACACCTTTTTAAAATTCCCAGTTGTGTCCCTTTTTGAGCTGAGAGCTTGGTTTTTGAATTCTGTTGCTTTAATATATTTCCTGTTATTGACTTTGACTTTTCTTGATACCTTGAATATATTTTTTAAATTGATGTTCAGTATTTCCAGTACCCAAGCTAGGTGTGGGATGTGGGTCTTTGCTGTCTCTGTCTCTTGGTGTTCTTTTCTATAGGCCTCTGAAAAGGTATAGGGACCACCACAGTGGGCTTTGTCTACCTCTGGTAACAGCCCATCCCATCCTAGGCCAGATCAGCCTACACAGAGGAATCAGGGTCCAGCTGGAGCTTGGCATGGGCCCTCTGCTACCCTTACACACTTTTTTCTCCTTGCATACTTTGTACAGAGAGCCCCCTGATCCCTGCATGGGCCTCATGGCCTCCCCATGTCTAGACCTGCCATCCCTGCCCCTGCCCAGCTCAGAGGCCTCTGTAGAGACCTCCTGGTTGAATCAGAGGAGCTGGCAGGATCCCTGGCTCCCTACTAACAGGACATTCCCGTAAGGCCTCCCTATGACACCCCACACCTCCAGTTACCTGGCCCTCAGCTGAGGAATAATGGAGAAGGAAAGGTAAGTCTAGGTTTTGCCCCTCCATCTTCCTACCTAAACCTCATCAGTCCTACTACAGGCCTGGAGACCATAGGTGGTTCCAATGGCAATGATCCTGCTGGGGAAGACAGGGCTGGGAGTGAAAGAGGGACTGGGCTATTGCCCTCCTGAGATCAGCATAGTAGCAAAAGGTTACTCGCTTCAGCTCCACCCCTAGAAAGAAAGAAAGGACATCATTGAAATTATTTGGCCAAATATTTCGAAACCATGTTGTTCTCTTAGGAAACGTAATAAGTTCTTGGGCAAGATTTGATGTATCTCAGAAACTGAATCTCAGAGAAGTGCCATCTTCTGAGCTAATCAAGGAAGGAGGAGGATAGGATGAGGAGGCTGGCAAAGGACTGTAAGACTCAAAGCCTGAGCAAACCAAAGAGCTGGGGAGAAAGCCCCAACATCTTGACTAATTGCTCACCAGGCTGCCTTCTAGGCCAGTGACCTGCCATAGGGCAGGCTGTAGAGCCAGTAACACTCCTTTACCAAAAGTGGGAGCTGCAGGTCTAGTCCTTAGCAGAGCTCAGCCCACCTGCCAGTGCCCCAGGAAATATGGTGCAGCTATATATCCCAGCCACTTGGGTGGAAGGGCCTCCCCAGTGGGTATGTGCTGGTTCCTTCCTAGTCATGGCCACTGCCCTACCTGGGGCTAGAGGGGCGGACAAGGCTAACCAGAGCTTCCCCCAGGGCACCTATTGCTGGATCCCTACAGGAGGTATCTGAGCATTCGCAACCTGTTCAGGTTCTTCTGAAGCAGGAAGGATGGGAACAAATGACAAGAAATGTTTACAGCATCCTCGGCTGCCTGTTGGAGAGATGTCAGACAGATCGGCTGCCTGTTGGAGAGATGTCAGACAGACTAAGACTAATTAATACTCAAAAAAGTTCTCAAAACAGTATGTTTCAAATATATATGGATGTGGATACTCTTCTGTGAAAGAGGTGGAGCTAGCTTAATTCTCATCCCTCCCCACAGACTACTCACCCCATTAACACCCTTCAGGGTAAACTAGATTTAGTACTCTTTTCCAAGGACTAGGAAGAGAAAAATCACTAACAACAGAGAAACTTGGCCATATACTAACTTAATCAAATATTCAAGTTAACCTCACCAGTGATATAATATGAGTATCACACATAACCCGGATAGGATGCCACAAGAAGGGTACTTTACCTTCCTAGTATTCTTTTTTTTTTCTACTTTTTTTTTTTTTGAGACAGAGCCTCAAGCTGTCCCCCTGGGTAGAGTGCTGTGGCTTCACAGCTCACAGCAACGTCCAACTCCTGGGCTCAAGCAAGTCTCCTGCCTCAGCCTCCCAAGTAGCTGGGACCATAGGCGCCCGCCACAACGCCCTGCTATTTTTTGGTTGCAGCTGTCGTTGTTGTTTGGTGGGTCCAGGCCAGATTCGAATCCGCCACCTTAAGTGTATTTGGCTGGCGCCTTAGCCACTTGAGCCACAGGTGCTGAGCCAGTATTCTTTTTTTTTTGAGACAGAGTTTTACTTTGTCACCCTCGGTAGAATGCTGTAGCATCACAGCTCACAGCAACCTCCAACTCCTGGGCTTAGGTGATTCTCTTGCCTCAGCCTTCCAAGTAGCTGGGACTACACATGTCTGCCACAATGCCCAGCTATTTTTTGTTACAGTTTGGCCGGGGCTGGGTTTGAACCCACCACCCTGGGTATATGGGGCTGGCGCCCTACACACTGAGCCACAGGTACTGCCCACCTTCCTAGTATTCTTACCAAAAGTCCACCTCCCTAGCTTATGATCATGAGGTAATGTCAGACAAACCTAGATTGGAGGACATTCTACAGGGTACCTGGCCAGAACTCAGGACTCTGAAGGCCATGAAAAAGATAGACTCAAAATCTTGTCATAGACCACTAAAGAGGAAGGAGACACAATGATTAAAGGCCATGTAGAATCCTGGATTCTACCCTGGAACAGAAAGAGGACATTGGAAAAACTGGCAAAATCCAAATACAGCCTGAAGTTTAGTTAATATATTGATGTCAGTTTCTTTTCTTTCTTT
>NW_003852574.1:1522179-1523760 GCF_000181295.1 Otolemur garnettii | reverse complement strand
GCCCACCACAAAGCCTGGCTATTTTTTTGTTGCTGTTTGGTCGGGGCGGGTTTGAACCTGCCACCCTTGGTATATGGGGCCCACACCCTACTTACTGAGCTACAGGTGTCACCAGTTTGTTACTTTTGATGAATGTACCAGTTATGTAAGATGTTAACATTGGAAAGGCTGGGTGAAGGATGTGTATGACTTCACTATCTTTGCGACTTTTCTGTAAATCTAAAATTACTCTTGGCTCAGCAACTGGAGCTCAAGTGGCTAGGGCTCCAACCATATATACCAGAGCTGGCGGATTCAAATCCAGCCTAGGCCCGCCAAACAACAATGACAACTGTAATCAAAAAATAGCTGGCATTGTGGTGGGCACCTGTAGTCCCAGCTACTTGAGAGGCTGAGGCCAGAGGACTACTTAAGCCCAAGAGGTTGTGAGCTATGATGTTATGGCACTACCCAGGGTGACAGCTTGAGACTCTGTCTCCAAAAATAAATGAATAAATAAATAAAATTACTTGAGAATTTAAAATGCACTTAATAAAGGGCAATTGATCCCAAGTTTGTGAAAATATATGTATGAGTACATGTGCAAAAAACTGTTATTGGGTTATAGGCTTTTTCTTGCTTATATTTGTTTTTTAAAAAACCTCATCTTTATCAATTAGCCATGGGCATTCCTCACTAGGTCCCTGCCTAGATGTAACCTCCATAGCTTCTAGGAACTGGAGTGGAGTCCAGGGACCAGAGGGCCCAGCAGGCCCCTAACTAGGGAGCAGGCTTTTCCTGAGCACACTGGGTCTGGGTCCTCAGGGGCTGGATGCTGTCTGTCTCACAGATCTGTTTCTCAGGAGCTTACTGGTCAGGGTCTTGGTCTCTCCCCAGGCAGGGCTTTGCCCAAGTGGCTGCTGTGAATTGGAATATTGTCCTCACTCTAGAAGACTCGGAAATGAGAGGATTTTTTTTTTTTTTTAATTCTACCTGGGGTAGACTGTGGCCTTTGGAATGAGGGCCCAGCACACAGTGGGGATGGGATAAATAAGAGGAAGAGTTCAGGCTCTCCCTGGCCAGAGAAGCAGGCATGCCTCTGTTTAAGCAAAGCCTTTATGTGAAAATACAGATTTACCAAACAGGATTTCATCCTGAAATCCTTGCATGAGGATCTCTTCCTCACTATAGAAACTCAGCTATTTAGTAAAGTAGGTAAGCACTTGAGCCTCTGGCATACCAGTCCCATATTAGTAGGGGATGGGCACATGGGTCTCATTTCCCTAGTGACATGATCTATTCCTGTCTGTGCATTCTTGGCTCCCTAAAGTGCCTGAGGAGACCTTCCTGCCTGTGTCATCTGTGTCAATGCAGTGGGCAGATATGTGTTCATCTGGTCAGAACAGGGTTTGAGGAGTTGTTCTTCAGGAATTTAGCTGGAGGGGAAACAAGAGTCTAGACTTTTTGTTCTTGTTGCATTTTGACTAGGGCTGGGTTTGAACCTGCCAACCTTGGTATATGGGACCGGCGCCCTACTCACTGAACCACAGGCACAGCCTAAGAGTCCAGACTTTCTTTCTTTCTTTTTTTTTTTTTTTTTTT
>NW_003852574.1:1515589-1521384 GCF_000181295.1 Otolemur garnettii | reverse complement strand
TGTTGTTTGGCGGGCCTGGGCTGGATTCGAACCCACCACCTTAGGTGTATGTGGCTGGCACCTTAGCCGCTTGAGCCACAGGTGCCGATCCCGTGTCTGAGAAACTGGATGAATGTTTTATATCATTCAGTTCTCTCTCCCACAGTTCATCTTGTCAAGCCAAACAATCACTAAATTGTTTCTGTGGAAACACTAAACTGCAATTTGGATTACCAGAATCAAAATAGAAACAAGAAAGCTTCAAAAATAGGAGCTTTGGAACCTGTTAGTGGCAAACTAAAAATTCAAGCCATACCCGAAAGCATATGAAAAGCTGGGCCCAATCTCTCCTGTGAAGAGAGATTCCAGGACGGCACCCGTGGCTCAAAGGAGTAGGGTGCTTGTCCCATATACCAGAGGAGGCAGGTTCAAACCAGGCCCCAGCCAACAACTGCAAAAAAAAAGAAAAATATTCCCGGTAGTGCCTGTGGCTCAAAAGAGTAGGATGCTGTCCCCATATATTGGAAGCGGTTGGTTCAAACCTGGCCTTGGCCTTAAAAAAAAAAAAAAGATCCAAAACCCATGGTCTCTCTCTGGTTTTCATGTCAAAGCCATTAGAAGCTAGTTTTATAAGCAGACTGGTAGGCTTGGTTAACAATACCTAAGGCAGGAGCTATTCTGCAGAAGCTCCTAGGAGAGGCTGAAAAGCCAGAAAGGAAAACAGAGGAAAAAAGAGAAGAGGTGAGTACAGAGTGAAAGTCCAGCAGGGAGCCACAGAATCCCAGCTGAGGCCTGAAAACACAGCAGTTCTTTAAAAGGGGCTCTTCAAGAGGCGTGGCCACGCACTGCAAATGGTGACCCTGTCCTCTATTCAGCCAGATTGCAGTGTTCCCACACTCCCAGGCATGGCTTGTCTGTTCATACACGTGGATATGGTTTTAGACTCTGAACTCTAGCCAAGTGAACTCTGGGGGCACTTTGTCTTAGCACATCTCTGCCTTTGTGAGACTCAAGCCAACACATTTAAGTACTAGACTGACCTTATCTCAGGATCTTAACGGTTCCTTTTCTCCCTCCTGCTCCCCTCTGAGAATATGGGAGCCGCCTTCTGGCCCACCTATCCTGACTCTTTGGCATTCTCCTGGATCCCCCACTGACAGTCTCACAGAAGACTCCAAAGGGATCAAGAGACCAGGAAGAAAGAGACAACCCAGGGGCTTTTGTCCCTCACCTTTGCATTCAGGAACATACTGGTGCTGGCAGAGCAGTAACACCATCCTGCCACTCATGAAGTTGTGAGCTATGTTCAAAAAAGATGGAAGAATAGGATTTGCAAAGGGGCTGAACTAAGGCTAGTCTCCTTCCAAAAATGGCTAGACCAGGCCAGGCCCTCACCTGGTACTAGAGTAATACTTCTGATGAGCCATGAGATGTTTAATATAGCAGCAAAAACCAAGTGGGTTATATAGATAAGAGAGGACAGCCAGGCACAGTGTCTCATGTCTGTAATCCTAGCACCCTAGGAGACCAAAGTGGGAGGATTGCTTGAGCTCAAGGAGTTTGAGATGAGTCCGAACAAGAACAAGACCCCATCTTTACTAAAAATAGAAAAATTAGCCAGGTGCTATGGTGGGTGCCTGTAGTCTCAGCTAGCTGCTCAGGAGGCTTGAGATAGGGGGATCATTTGAACCAGGAGTTTGAGGTTACTGTGAGCGAGGCAGATACCACAACACTCTAGCCTGGACAACAGAGTGAGACTGTCTCAAAAAGGGAAAAAAAAAGCTAGATGCAGTGGCTCATGCCTGTAACAGTAACCCTAACTCTGGGAGGCTGAGGTGGGTGGATAGCTTGAGCTCATGAGTTCAAGACCAGCCTGAGCAAAAATTAGACCCCCGTTCTCTACTAAAATATAAAAACTGAGGGCCGGGCTAGATGGCTAACACCTATAATCTGAGAATTATGGGAGGCCAAGATGGGTGGATTGCCTGAGCTCATAGTTTGGAGACCAGCCTGAGCCAGAGTGAGACCTTGTCTTTTAAAAATAGCCGGACATTGTGGTGGGTATCTATAGTCCCAGCTACTTGGGAGGCTGAGGCAAGAGAATTGCTTAAGCCCAAAAGTGTGAATCTGCTGTGAGCTATGACACCGTGGCATTCTACCCAGGGCAACAAAGTGAGATTCTGTCTCAGATTAAAAAAAAAAAAAAAAAAAAAAAACTGAGGCAAGAAGATTGCTTGAGCTTAAGAGTTGGAGATTGCTGTGAGCTATGAAACCATAGCACTCTACCTAGGGCAACAGCTTGAGACTGTCAAAAACAAACAAACGAGAGGCCTTGAGAATCTAGTGCACTTGATTGGATATGATTATTGAAAAGGCTCTGTCACCCAAGACAGTCTGAGGCTCTGGCAACTTGGAGAACATTGATACTTTAGGTTCCATTAAATATTTACAGAGACGGCTCGGCGCCTATAGCTCAACCGGCTAAGGCGCCAGCCACGTACACCTAAGGTGGCGGGTTCGAATCCCCAGCCCGGACCCGCCAAAACAACAATGACGGCTGCAACCAAAAAAAATAGCCGGGCGTTGTGGCGGGCGCCTGTGGTCCCAGCTACTTGGGAGGCAGAGGCAGGAGACTCCCTTGAGCCCAGGAGTTGGAGGTTGCTGTGAGCTGTAATGCCATGGCACTCTACCCAGGGGGACAGCTTGAGGCTCTTTTTCAAAAAAAAAAAAAAAAAAAATTTACAGAGAGAACAAAGTTTTACTATTTGACAATGAATCCTAGCCAGTGGGAGGGACTCTCCTAAGGTGTCTGGAAAATGGCCTGACTTGATGTAGAGTTTTGGCCTAAGGCGTGGCATAAAAAATTTACACAACTACCCAACCCTGTAAGGAAGAAACTTGATCTATTTTAAGAGCAGAGGGAGTGTTGTTTTCTGGGGAATTTGGGTGAGAGAAGAGTTGCTGGAAAATGGCCTGGGAGAGAGAAACAAGCATCTTGCATGAGGCCCTTCATCAGGAGTCCTTTGGAGCTGCTGAAGCAAAACACCAAAAAGGGAAGTTGCAAAAGGATGCAATAGAGAGGACCCACTTCCAGCCCACAAAGAGCTGTTTGATAAGAAAGCAATCCCTGCCCTCAACAGGTATTTATCAAGTATATACTGGTGTTACACTCTGCTGGATACTGAGGACACAGCAGGAACCAAGCAGATGCTCTTCCTTCTAAAATTTAGATTCCACTGGGCAAGACAAATGAAACACGTATTCAAATACATAATTTCAAATGGAGCAGTATAAGAATATTAAAAGGAAGGGAGTGAGTAGCTACAGTTGTATGAGTAGGAGGGGCCCCTGGGTGGCTCTCTGGGCTCCAGGTCCATCTACCACATCCGCCCCTGTGTAGCCACATACACCTCTAGTAGCATCTGAAGAGCCAGAAATGTTGCATGCTCTAGGGATGGGCCTGGTATGTGACACCAAATCTGGCAGGAACACATTAGTTAATTGAAAAATGTAATGCCCAGCCTGAAATCCCAGCACTCTGGGGGGCTGAGGAGGCAAGAAGATCCTATGAGCTCAGGAGTTCGAGACCAGCATAAGCAAAAGCAAGACTCCCATCTCTACTAAAAACAAAAAAATTAACCAAGTGTTGTGGTGGGCACCTGTAGTCCTAGCTATTTGGGAGGTTGAGGTAGGGGGATCACTTCAACCTTGGAGTTTAAGGTTGCTATAAACTAGGCTGACACCATGGCACTCCAGACTGGGCAACAAAGCGAGATTCAGTTTCAAAAATAAAGCCTTAGGAATAAAGTAAGAAATGATATCCTTCCCTGATGATCACCAGAAACAGGCAGCATAATTCTAATTAACCCAGGCTTGGTAGGAGGTAAGTTTACCTCTTGTTCTACAAAAACACCTAACTGGTGTAGTGGCTTGTGCTGGTATTCTAGCACTCTAGGAAGCTGAGGTGGGTGGAATGCTTGAGCTCAGGAGTTTGAGACCAGCTTGAGCATAAGACCCCGTCTCTACTAAAAAAAAAAAAAAACAAACAAACAAGCTCAGAAAATGCCCATAGCTCAGTGCTTGGGTGCTGGCCACATGCACCGCGGGGCTGGTGGGTTTAAACCCGGCTCGGGCCTGCTAAACAAACAAAAAAAGAGCCAAGTGTTGTGGCAGGTACCTATAGTCCCAGCCTCCCAGGGAGACTGAGGCAAGAGAATCGCATAAGTCCAGGAGTTGGAGGTTGCTGTGAGCTGTAATGCCACAGCACTCTACCAAGGATGACAGTGAGAGTCTGTCTCAGTAAAAAGAAAAAAGCCCAGCATGGTGGCACACGTCTATAGTTCCAGCTACTCAGGAGGTGAAGGCAAGAGGATCCCTTGAACTAAGAAACGAAAGGTCATGCTTTGGCATTTCAAAGTTGGATAGACCCTTTGTAAGAAGGCTATAGTCATAAATATTGTAGTTATCTCAATGGGGTCTCGACTTTGAATTAAAATGACTAAATATTAAACTTTTCAACTTGGAGTAATAAAAGATTTCTAGATACAGATCCCTTATGCTGATAGCTCAACAGGCACCTAAAGTCTGCCTAAGAGAATTGGAAGGAACCCCTTGTTAGGTTAGACTTCTTCCTCCCTTGTGCAAGCAGTGAAAACCAGCGGGAAGCAGTGAAAGTTGGTAGAGGACAGGGTAAATAGACATCCAGTGAGGATCACAGAAGAGAGGCCAGGGTAACCTGAGACACAGCCCATATCTAAACCTCTCTGTTCTCAGGGCTGCTGTGATTTCCTGTGGCTCCCAGTTACAGGCCACAGGAGGCTTTTCCTCTGGAAATGAGAGTGAGAGTAGTTTGGGTTGCTGTCTGACGCTTCTGCCAAAGGTATGACAGGCAAACTAAACTCTAGATTTTTGGGGGACACATTTCTGAAAGTAATGTAAAAAAATAAGAAATCAAGAACCATTGTTTTCTATAATGTTCCACTCAGTAGCCCCAATGTTATTTATTGTACTGGCTTGAAAATGGGCAAATTTTAGAAGCCGGCAATCCCGTGGAGAGTTTCATTTTCATATGATACAGGAAAAAAAAAAAGAAAAACCAGTTTGAATGAGGTGGTGTTTATTAAAAATCATTCTTTGAGAGTCTTAGGGACTAAAAAGGTTGTATGCATTTTATCTATTTGATTTATTAATTAAACTGGGAGTTCAGTTCAATAAACTTGAAATATATATATGCTTTTATAGTTTTATCTTTGTTTTTGATTATAAAAGAAATGTAATTCTGTAACAACAATATCACACTCAAGCACAAAAGGGCATTACTTCTGCTGGCCCTTGTTTCTCTGTTGGAAAAATTCAAAAACTTCAGCAAGAATATAAATGGGAAGAACCAAAGTTTCATATTAGCCTACTGCTCTACAGAAATAATACAAGGCCTACAAACACTATCATTAGTTTTAGAAGAGTGACTGAAAAGTAGAACGGGAAAAAACAGCTGGGAAGAAAAATGGCTTGAGAACCTTGGTGCTCTGGACATTTATTTGGTGCCTGTTAACCTCTTTCACAGGCAGCTTTAACACTTTCTCTGTCACAAAAAGGTGGATTTAGTATGTTCTATAATGTGTCCACTGACCAGAACTACAGTGTATCCTAAAAGTCACCCATAAAGTCAGCAGACGTAGGGAAAATGGGAAATTATAGCTAAATGTAACTTTATTTACAAAATAGTCATTACAAAATTTTACAAAATATTTACAAAATGTTTTCTACATGTTGGCTACCTCTTTGTAAAATTTTATAATGACTATTTTTTTTTTTTT
>NW_003852574.1:1511679-1514901 GCF_000181295.1 Otolemur garnettii | reverse complement strand
TCAAGCCCAGCCCCGGCCAAAAACTGCAAAAAAAAAAAAAAATCCTGAGGTCCAAAAAGGTATTGGTCACATATAGGGAATATTTTGAAAACCAAAAACATTGGGAGTCATGCTGCTGCAGCAGTGGTTTTATAAGACCCCTTTTACTACTCAGTATTCCATAAGGAAGCCTGCCCCTTTCACCAAGCAATGCCCCACAACCAGGCTGCTGCTCCCAGTTTACATCACTGCCATCTTAACGTTTCATTCCAATAAATAAGGATGACTTATCCCTTATGCCCTTTGTCATGGTTAGCACCTTGATATTCCAGAGTGCTGGGCCTGCCCTTGCATGCTACTGACCCCACAGGTCCCAAGTAGGCTTCAGTGTCTTTCTGCTGTTGTTTAGGCCAAGTATTCTATAATTTGTTTTTCTAGCTAAGACCAATAAACGATCAGCTAAAGTCACTGTGGGCTGGTCAGAAGCCATCATCACTGCTATCAAAACCCAAGTCATAGAGCAAATTTTTCCCTGGCTCCTTGCACAGAGAGGGCTCTGAACTTCCAAGGCTGAGGTCACTGTTGAGGTCACTGAACCAGCTCATCTGATGATCCCTCTGGGAACTGCTGGAAAGCAGGCTGTTGTCTTGGGAAGAGGAATGGCTAAGCTGCAAGAAGCTACCTTGTACTGTCTTTGAGGTCTTATTGGGCATGACTGTTCCTCCCAGAATAGGGCAGACTGACTTTGTGAGACTCCTGGGGCCCTGTAGATGTAGGGGCTGAGCAACGGGTTCCTGCTGCCCCATGGGGGGCCTTTGTGAACCAGAAACTGAAGACTGAAGACTTTGATATTTAGAACTGAAAGCACAGGTCTTGCTTGGGGTTTGTTCTCTCTTCTTGGCTAGGAGCCTGCCTCTGTGGGCTTTCCTGGGCTGCTGCTTCTTGCCTTTTCTCCCTCTTTCTACAGTCCTTCCTTTCTGTTTAATTGCCAATTGTTCACATGGGTCACACAAAAACATGCTTTTGGCTTGACATTTTTGGCAGGCATTCTTAATGCTGGTTGTAAAGTTGTTAAAGTTCCTAGACTTGAACGGTGGGGTTCCTTGGGAAACTGGGTCCTTGTCATCAGAAACTTTGTGGCATGGGATACTGGAGCCATGGTTCTTGGGATCCATTTTAGTAATGGCCCAGTTCTTGCAGTTAGTCTGCACTGCCTTGTCTGTTACATGCCCATTTCCTTTATGGGGCCAAGCTGCCAACGATGTTGCCTCTTCTTGAAGAGCATCACCCCAGACACTGGATTCTCCAGGCTGTAGGGAGCCTATACTAGGGAGGGGCTGGGCCTGCCATAAAACTCGTTCCTTAGAGATGTATTTTTCCTGCCTGGTAAGATTAAGGCTCTGGGCCAGAGGTGGCGATGTCTGAGAAGTGTTGTCTTTCACATGCCCAGGTACCCGAGACACTGAGATCAAACTCTTCAGCTCTGCTAAGACACTGGGCACATTCAGCTGGCCTATCTTGTCACACAGCTGTTGGAAGTCCTTATTCTGCTGGGCAACTAGAGTTTCAAGGTGCTTCAAGTTTGATTTCATTTCTATAAACTCTGCTTGTCTCTAGGGACAGGCGGTGAGAAAGAAGAGAATGGTAGACAGTGCAAGTTAGAATGCACAATAAAACATGAGAACAGACCAATAGATGTGCTACTAGAATCAAGGCTTTCTCCTTGCAGGACACCTCACAGGGTTAGCACAACTATACACTGAAATTGGGCCCCTGGGGCCAAGAAACCTTGGGGAAGGAAGCTAACCCATACCCGGGCCCATTACCAAGGGGCTTTTGCTGAAAATTTGAAACTTTAAAGGTATCTCTCTGGGTTTAGCGACAAAGCTAAATATGCCCTGGAGGAAAGGGGCTAGGGTTTATACTTACAGCTTCAAATCTCTTCTGCATCTCAAGGATGGCCTGTTCCATGTTGCCTTTGTCCTGTACTGCCTCAAATACCAGGTCATTTTGGGCCCGAGCAGTCTCTTGCACTAAATAAAGGACAATGACAATTCACCTCATGAAGACTATGGCTGCCTCACCTGCCCAGACCACAGCAGTGAAAGGGAGCAGCTAGATGTACACATGGACCATTTGAGTCTTCTCCGCTAGTGCTTGGGGCTCTGTCCTCCTAGACCAGAGTGGTTACTTCAGTCTCTTCTTCCTTCCCTTCCTAGAAGATTCTGGCCAGGCCAGACCCAACCTCAGCACTTGCTAGGGACCTTTAGAATCTGTTGCCCAGATGACAGCACCAGTTTCCTCCATGGCTTTCCTTCTTGGACCCATCATCAGAATGGTATTGTAGAAGGACCCCTCTAAAACCTTCAGAGAAACTTTCAATGGCACCTACTAGTCACTGACAAAATCTAAATCTTTAAATTGGCTAACATGACCTGGGCTCACTTCCCTTTATCCACTTATCCTCCTTGTACCGAGGCTCTGTTTGCTAAATAATTTCTCTCTTACCACTGGCCTTTATGCAAGCTGGAATCATCTTGCTTCTATTCCTGTCACCCACCTCTCCCCCCAAACACCAGCTTAGTCCAACTATTTCCTATTCTTCCTTCTGCTCTCAGCAGTCACCTCTCAGAAAACACCATTTCCCACTCAGCTTGGCTGTTCCTTCTCTGTTGATGGCACTGTATGTATGCCCCACCCTCACTTATAGCCCTCCACTTATTCTCTTTATTGTTGGTCCCAAATAGACTAGGGGACTGGGTGCTAACCTCATCATGATTGATACTCATTTTCCTCTACTGCACGTTTAATGCTTTTTAATTTTATTTTTCACAGGGTAGTTTCCCTAGGATACGTGGACAGAATCTATACATACACATAGATACTTTATTTAGCAACACATTGTATTGCAATTAATCATTGCCATTTTCTTGCTAAACTATAGGTCATGTGAAGCTGCTCTTATATGGATTCAACAAATGTTTAATGAGCACATAAAATAATTCCAGGCACTATGGATATAACAGTGATTGAGGTAGATAAAGCCTTCTTGAAATTAGTCTTATCAGAAAAAATAGGTAGTTAATGAGTAATTATACAATTTACTATTTATAGATACAATAAATCCTCTAAAGGAAAGTATACCAAGGTTGAGACCATGTAACTGCATGGTCAATCTCAGGGGTAAGATTTCCCTAAAGAACTGATATTATCACTAACTTTTTTTTTTTTTTTTTTTTTTTT
>NW_003852574.1:1509992-1511427 GCF_000181295.1 Otolemur garnettii | reverse complement strand
GGCGCCGAGCCTATTATCACTAACTTAAGGGGGAAAGAATGTTGGCAACAGAAGAAAGAGTATGTTCCAGAAAGAGGAACCATGAGATCATTGCAGCTGAAGCATGATGAGAACAAGGCTGGAAGGCAGGCTATGGGCCATGGAAACATCTGGAGACTTGATTCTAGACTTTATTCACAGAAAACAGTTAAGCAGAGAGTTTGCATGATTACATTTTCTCATTAAAAAAGAATTCTGGCTTGGCACCTGTAGTTCAGTGGTTGTGGTTAGGGCACCGGCCACATACACCCAGGGCTGGTGGGTTCGAATCTGGCCCGGACCTGCTAACCAACAATGACTACTATAACAAAAAATAGCTGGGTGTTGAGGTGGGCTCCTGTAGTTCCAGCTACCTGGGAGGCTGAGGCAAGAGAATTGCTTAAGCTCAAGAGTTGGAGGTTGCTCTGAGCTGTGATGCCACGGCATTCTATTGAGAGCAACATAGTAAGACTGTGTCTCAAAAAATAAAATAAAGTGAAACCAAGATATATCTTATATTGTTATCGTAAACTTTACATAATATTATAAATATTATGTATTTATAATGATACATTCTTTAATCTTGATTAAATCCCTGGATTTGGGTCAAAACTCTTAATGATTTATATTGAAAATAACTGAGAGAATAGGAAAAAAAATTTTTTTTTGTCTTTTTTTGAGATAGAGTCTTACTATGTTACCCTCGGTAGAGTCTCATGGCGTCACAGTTCACAGCAACCTCAAACTCTTGGGCTCAAGCGAGTCTCTTGTCTTTGCCTCCTGAGTAACTGGGACTACAGGTGCCTACCACAATGCTTGGCTATTGTTATAGATGGGGTCTCACTCTTGCTCAGGCTGGTCTCAAAACCTGTGAGCTCAAAGAATCCACTTGCCTCAGCCTCCCAGAGTTAGGATTATAGGCATGAGCCACTTGGCCCAGCCAGAAAAAAATTAAAAAAAAAACTGGCAATAGAGAAAAGTTTTTGTCAGTTATACAGTGTAAAATAAAGAACAATACTATCTTCTAGCACTCTGGGAGGCTGAGGCAGGTGGATTGCCTGAGCTCATATGTTCGAGATCAGCCTGAGCCAGAGTCAGACCCCATCTCTAAAAATAGCTGAGTGTTGCAGCAGGCTCCTATAGTCCCAGCTACTTGAGAGGCTGAGGTAAGAGAATCGCTTAAGCCCAAGAGTTGGAGGTTGCTGTGAGCTGTCACACCATGGCACTCTACCAAGGGCAACATAGTAAATGATTCTTGTCTCAAAAAAAAAAAAAAAAACTATCTTAATTTTGTATAATACTGCATTTGGGTAATACTATTTTTATACAGTGAAGCAACAGTTTTGCCGCAAAATAAAAAACAACTTAGTAATAAAACATTCTACTTCATTTTTTTAAGTCATAATTTTTTTTTTTT
>NW_003852574.1:1506237-1508324 GCF_000181295.1 Otolemur garnettii | reverse complement strand
CTTGAGCTACAGGCACTGAACCTTAAATGATTCTCTTGCCTCAGCCTCCCAAGTAGCTGGGACTACAGGTGCCCACCACAACACCTGGCTACTTTTTGTTGCAGTTGTCGTTGTTTAGCTGGCCTGGGCTGGGTTCAAACCTGCCAGCCTTGGTGTATGTGGATGACACTGTAACCACTGTGCTACAGGCACCAAGCCCATTTTTTCTTTTTCAAAAAATTTTTGCATTATGAAAATATTTCAAAATCATAACAGGATAAACAGTCATACAATGAAAAATGATTAAATTTCTCCCATGCAAACCTTGGGTCTCACTTCCACATTTAACAACATCCGCAGTTTCTAGAATTTTATATTAATATGTGTGCATGTCTGTGTATAGATCCTGTGTGTGTCTCTAGAAGAGGACTCACTTCATTTCTGTTTTGACTATGAACATTAGATATTTTTAGCTTTTTGTATAAAAATACCATCTAAAATCCATTTCTATATTCTGGACAATATCTGTTTTCCTGTTAAGATGACTTTGGGTTTTTTTCTTGAGTCTCATTCTGTTGCCCAGGCTAGAGTGCTGCAACTTCAGCCTAACTCACAGCAACCTCAGACTCCTGGGTTCAAGAGATTCTCCTGCATTGACCTCCTGAAATTGAGACTACAGGCAGCTGCCACAATACCTGGCTAATTTTTCTGTTCGTAGTAGGCACAGGTTCTTGGTCTTGCTCTTGCTCAGGCTGGTTGCCAACTCCTGACCCCAAGGGATCTTTGCAGCTCAGCCCCACCAAGATGGTTTTTTAAAAATTAGTTTCTATTTTAGCAATGTAACAAGGGTTCAATTGAGATGAGATGAGATTCTTGTGCAAGTTAGAAAGAAATGCTTTTCTACTGATGGCCAGTGATTTTCACTTTAGTTTTCTTCTCTCTGCTGTGCTGATAAGAGCCTGAGAAAGGATCTGGAAGTCTCCTTGTATAAGAGGAGACCCCTCAATACCCCCCTTTTCTTAGGAACACCCTTCTCAATTCACACTGGCTTGTCACATTACCTGACAAGATGTGTCTTTGGGCAAACGATGTGTACACGAACAGCACCTTATTGTTTTAATTTAACAGTAAACAGATTATTTCCATTCCACCATGTTCATATGAGATCTGACAACTAAGTCTGCAAACTTGCCACCATGTGTTTATGTTGGCAGCACTGTACAAACAGCTCAGTAAGGTTTTATAACCTTTGTACATAAGTGTCTCACAGTTATGTTTGTGGTCACATGTGGCATTATCTTGCTCAGAGCCATTCACTACTATTGTTATGTGTTTTTGTGTGCCATCATGAGAATGTCAGAGCTTAAATTAGAGCAAGGAAGAAACATTTGTAAGCTTTTTGTTAAATCTATGTGGCTGGCGCTGCAACTACTGTGCTATGGGTGCCAAGCCAAGACTTTTTTTTTGAGACAAAGTCTCACTCTGTAGCCTCAGGCTGGAGTGGCATGGCATCATCATAGCTCACAGAAACCTGCAACTCTGGGATTTGCGTGAACCTCCTGCTTCAGCCTCCCCAGTACCTGGGGATACAGCATCCACCATAAGGCCTGGGTCATTTTGCTATTTTTAGTACAAAGGGAGTCTCACTTTTGCTCAGGCTTGTCTCCAACTCTTCGGCTCAAGAAATTCTTCTGCCTCAGCCTCCCAGAGTGCTAGGATTATAGGCATGAGCAACTATGCCTAGCATCTTCTCCTATTCTTGTCTTTTTGTTTTGTTGATATTGTCCTTAGCTGTGCAGAAGCTTTTTAACTTGATCAGGTCTTATTTATTTATTTTTGTTCTTGCTGCAGCTGTCAGAGTTACCTTCTGAAAATTAAGGAAACATCAGGGGTAAAGGATCAAGAGCCCTGTCCCTATTGTAAGCCAGATTCAGGTCTAGTCCTCTCTCTGACTTAATCTTGGGTTGGGGTTTAGGGCATTTTCATTCCTTTTTCCGGGACTTAAATGCCACACTTTGGATGGAATCCTCCTTTTTGTACTTCACTCAGTTTTATGTGTAGAACAAAATACAGAGTGCTTTCCTTGTTTTTTTTTTTTTTTTTTTTTT
>NW_003852574.1:1500613-1505837 GCF_000181295.1 Otolemur garnettii | reverse complement strand
GGCTGGCGCCTTAGCCGCTTGAGCCACAGGCGCCAAGCCAGCTGTCATTGTTTTTTGGTGGGCCTGGGCTGGATTCGAACCCACCACCTTAGGTGTATGTGACTGGCGCCTTAGCCATTTGAGCCACCGGCACCAAGCCATTTTCCTTGGGTACTTATAAATGCATTATTCTACCACATAATACGAAGGAAGCATTCCTGTTTTGCTTCTGCACTCTGCTTTGCTACTTCTTCTGCGGGTAACCATCCTGAACAGGCTTCCAGAACCACCTTCCAAACAGATGCTACATTTGCCCTGTGTGTGGGATTTTAACCAGTTTGAAAGCCAGCAGTCAGTATAGTGCTCCTTTTCAAAGAGATGGGGATTCATTTCTAGGCCACACAAAGGCATTAATTTTTGTAAATCATGAGCAGTCTATCCCATGGCATCTTAATAAGTTGCCTTTAACTTGTTTAAAATAAAAAACAGGTCAGCTGTGGTGGCTCACACCTGTAATCCTAGCACTCTGAGAGGCTGAGGCAAATGGATTGCTTGAACTCATGAGTTTGAGACCAGCCTGAGCAAAAGTGAGACCCCATCTCACTAAAAATAGAAAAAATGGCTCGGCACCTGTGGCTCAAGTGGCTAAGGCGCCAGCCACATACACCTAAAATGGTAGGTTTGAATCCAGCCTGAGCCTGCCAAACAACAATGACAGCTGCAACCAAAAAAAAAAAAAAAATAGCTGGTCATTGTGGTGGGCGCCTATGGTCCCACGTACTTGGGAGGCTGAGGCAGGAGACTTGCTTGAGCCCAGGAGTTGGAGGTTGCTGTGAGCTGTGATGCTACAGCACTCTACCCAGGGTAACAGCTTGAAATTCAGTCTCAAGAAAAAGGGGCAGCGCCTGTGGCTCAAGGAGTAAGGCGCCAGCCCTATATGCCAAAGGTGGCAGGTTCAAACCCAGCCCTGGCCAAAAACTGCAAAAAAAAAAAAAAAAAAGTGAGACCTTGTCTCTAATAAAAATAGAAAAACTAGCCAGATGTGGTAGCAGACACCTATAGTCCCAACTACATGGGAGGCTGAGGCAAGAGGATTGCTTAACCCCAAGAGTTTGAGGTTGCTGTGAGTTATGATACTATGGTGCTCTACCCAGGGTGACAAGAGTAAGACTCTGTCTCAAAAGAATAATAATAAATAAAATTGGCTTGACACCCGTAGCATAGTGTTATGGCACCGGCCACATACACTAAGGCCGGCAGGTTTGAACCTGCCCAGGCCAGGTAAACAACAATGACAACTGCAACAAAAAAATAGCCAGGCATTGTGGTGGAAGCCTGTAGTCCCAGCTACTTGGGAGGCTGAGGCAAGAGAATCGCTTAAGCCCAAGAGTTTGAGGTTGCTGTGAGTTGTGACACCATGGCACTCTACTGAGGGTGACATAGTGGAACTCTGTCTCAAAAATAATAATAATAATAAATAAATTAGGCAGCCAAGTGCAGATACAAAGTCATCAGCTTACTATTTTGCTGAGAAACTGGTGATTAGATGGGGATCTACCTAATGACAACTGTGTATTGGCCCTCTACTTTTTATAAGAACCAGGCCCATGGTTTCACGTAAATGTACATCACTGACTCAGTACCCATAGCTCAGTGGCTAAGGGCACTGGCCACATACATCGGGGCTGGCAGGTTCAAACCCAGCCTGGGCCTGCTAAAACAACAATGGTAACTACAACAAAAATAGCCAGGCGTTGTGGTAGGCACCTGTAGTTCCAGCTACTAGGGAAGCTGAGGCAAGAGAACCGCTTAAGCCCAAAAGTTTGAGGTTGCTGTGAGCTATGATACTATAGCACTTTACTAAGGGTGACAAAGTGAGACAAAAAAAAAAAAGTAAATCACTAATTGGCAGAGTAGAAGTTTTTACAAACTACAAACTATAACTGAAACTGAAATTCAGAATGATATTGAGGTCTAGTGTGGTGGCTTACGCCTGTAATCCTAGCGCTCTGGGAGGCCAAGGCCAGCAGATCACTTGAGCTGAGGGATTTGAGATCAGCCAGAGCAAGAGTGAAATCCCATCTCTACTAAAAATAGAAAAAATTAGCTGGGCATTGTAGTGGGTACCTATAGTCTCAGCTACTTCAGACACTGGGGCAGGAGGACCGCTTGAGCCTAAGAGTTTGAGGTTGCTGTGAGCTATGTATATGCCATAGCACTTAACCCCAGGTTGGCGGAGTGAGACTGTCTCAAAAAGAAAGAGAATAATAATGTGATTTTCTATATAACAGCTCTCACTGAAACCAAGGAAGAACAGCAGGTGACTAGAATATTTCTAACTCCTAAGGGGATAGTGTCTCTATAGACAGCATGGGCAGCAATTCATTTGGGTTTCAGGGATGCTGCTGATTCATGTCAGGCAGTGAGATGAGAAACCTGGTAGAACTACATGCCTGGAGGCAGAAGGGTTATTGGATGGAGGATTAGTATTTCACAAAAGGCATCCAGAAACCACAGCATTGTCACATAGAGGGGAGTCCCACTACCCAGAGGGTTGAGCTCCACATTTCTTTAGGACTAACGTCACATACCCACTCTCTCATCTGAAACCCAGTATGGAACCTCACTACTGGAAACCTGGCTGAGGTCAGAAAGTTCATGTTTATCACGTGCCAGTACCCTCTGCTGATAACCTCAAACATGAGGCACTCACATGTCTTGGCCACAGTCTCCAAAGAATCCAAAATAGATTGGCTTCTTAAACTAAGATGTTCTTCAGACTTTTCCACAGATGTCTGCAACTATGAAATGCAAAATTAATAAAGAATTCACTGACTGTGGCTTTATTTTATTATTGGGAGAACTGTCATTTAATGATTTTAAACGTTAGTTTAAATATTGCTGTGCTACATGAACTAAAGCCAATATAATATAATTATCAAACTTCTTAAAATGTAAGATGTTCTAATTCCTTGAAATGTAGTTATACTTACCCTATGAATGCTTTCTGTAACATGGGAAACAAAGTTGTATAGAGTCTCACTAGAATAGGAGAGAAAAAGGAAAATAAATCTTTGTGAAATACTAAAGTGATATGTATTATAACAGAATTGATTCCATTAAAAATGGCAGATCTCCACCTCTCCTGGCATCAAAACACTGCCTATTTAGAGTTGGGGTCTAGTGTGGTGGCTCAGAAATCTTAGTACCCAGTAATTTCCACCCTTTTCTTTTCACAATCTACTTTATATGTATCTTTTTGTCTGATAGAACATTTAAATAATAGACATTTATTTTAAGCAATATCTGATTTTTTTCACTATTTGTTAAGGGAAAATAGAGCTGTATCACAAACCTTTTTATAGGTTATATCAATTGTTACAAATTTCCTTCATGTAGTCAAAGACAACAGTAAGAAAGGTACCATTCTCTGAACTCTTATACAAAATAATTCACATAAAAAGAAAAAAATGCAATGGTGCCATAAATTTCCCCATCAATTTCTTAAGACTGGGTTGGAGAATTTGACCAAATATCCTCAGTATTAAAATTACTAACATTGCTCTATACAACTTGGGGAGTCTTAAGTTTTGTTTTTCTTTTTCTGAATTCAAAAGAAACTGTTATTTTGCAGACATAGATTAGAGCTATTTCCATGACCATGCAGGTCAGTTAGGAGTTGGGATTGAGTCTTGCTTTTTTTTTTTTTTTTTGAGACAGAGCCTCAAGCTGTCCCCCTGGGTAGAGTGCCGTGGCATCACAGCTCACAGCAACCTCCAACTCCTGGGCTCAAGCGAGTCTCCTGCCTCCGCCTCCCAAGTAGCTGGGACCACAGGCGCCCACCTCAACACCCGGCTATTTTTTGGTTGCAGCCGTCATTGTTGTTTTGGCGGGTCCGGGCTGGGGATTCGAACCCGCCACCTTAGGTGTACGTGGCTGGCGCTCTAGCTGGTTGAGCTATAGGCACCGAGCCTGAGTCTTGCTTTTTAAAGATAATCATAGCACTGCTCAAATTTTCCTTTCTTGATTTTGCAAGTTTGTAAGCTTTCTGGTTGGTTGAGAAGCAATGAACTGTACTCTCATGCACGTTCTCATTACCAAGAATGTTTGTTTTTACCCTTAATGATAAAAGTTTCTTAGGCAACAGTGGTGTCACTCCCACTGTGCAGTGTCACCACAGCTGTGCCAACACCAAGTGGGACAGTGCTAATGCATGGACCTGCTGCATGACCACTGAAATAGCAGTACATAAGGGCTGTGCCTGTGGCTCAGTGGATAGGGTGCCGCCCCCATATACCAAGGGTGGCGGGTTCAAACCTGGCCCCGGCCAAACGACAACAAAAAAATAGCTGGGCATTGTGGCAGGCGCCTATAGTCCCCGCTACTCGGGAGGCTGAGGCAAGAGAATCACTTAGGCCCAGGAGTTGGAGGCTGCTGTGAGCTGTGACGCCATAGCACTCTAGTGAGGGCGATAAAGTGAGACCCTGTCTCTAAAAAAAAAAAAAAAAAAAAAAGACCCACTGTTAAAAAAAAAAAAAGAAGAAAAGAAATAGCAGTACATGGCCTCTCACCAGCACACTATGCATCTGCCCTGATCCCAGAATGATTTCGTGACACAGACTCAGTCAGGACAAAAATTCACAAACACTCAATGGAGCATAAGATGTTGTCTTGTGGTCTTTTGTTGATGTTGTTAAAAATAGTAAATAGGCCTAAAAATGTATTCTCTCCAGATTGTAAAAGGTTAGTTAAAACTGTTTAACCCATCCATTTTGTGGATGTACTGATATTAGAGAACTACCTATAAGGTATGTTCCTTATGTGAACATAGGTAGGTATGTTTCCTATAAGGAAATACCATGCACTTTTGAAGTTACTCACTTATGACCAAAGTCAGCAGTTGGAAAAACCTTGGACAAGCAGAAATAGCTTTGAGTTGGAAAATTATAGTAACATACAACCAGGAAAAAATCCACAGGAATGGTTGGATTAGACAGTCTGTACATCTTCTAGAGATTCTGCCTTAAAAGATGGCTAATTGAACACTCTATCCTGCCCTCTCTCAAGGAATACGCCACTTGTTAAAACTCTCAGCCTTCCATTATAGGCTGCAAGATATTCTGCATTTAAAAATAGATTTTCTGGGCTCGGCGCCTATAGCTCAACCGGCTAAGGCGCCAGCCACGTACACCTAAGGTGGCGGTTCGAATCCCCAGCCCGGACCCGCCAAACAACAATGACGGCT
>NW_003852574.1:1491906-1500530 GCF_000181295.1 Otolemur garnettii | reverse complement strand
GAGCCCAGGAGTTGGAGGTTGCTGTGAGCTGTAATGCCACGACACTCTACCCAGGGGGACAGCTTGAGGCTCTGTCTCAAAAAAAAAAAAAAAAATAGATTTTCTGGCTCGGCACCCATAGCGCAGTGGTTATGGCACCAGCCACATGCACCTAGGTTGGTGGGTTTGAACCCGGCCCAGGCCAGTTGAAATAACAATGACAACTGCAACAAAAAATAGCCAGGCATTGTGGTGGGTGCCTGTAGAGCTGTGATGTGGCACTCTACCAAGGGTAATATAGTGAGACTCTGTCTCAAAAAAAATAAATGAATAAATAAATAAAAATAAACATATGTTTTCTTCTTCAGCATAGTGGAAACACCCAGACAAGTCACTGTGGTGTCTGCCTATCACAGGGGCAGAACAGCTTTATTGATCTCTGGATTTGTCCAGTCATTTCGAATGTCATCCAGATGGTTATCAAAATCCACGAGTGTTGCCCAGACTAGCAAACAATACAGTCAAGATGGCTAAAGGTGACCTTCAAGAAACCAAAGGGCAAGATGTCTGCCTATGCCTTCTTTGTGCAGACATGCAGAGAACATAAGAAGAAAAACCCAGAGGTCCCTGTAAATTTTGCAGAATTTTCCAAGAAGTGCTCTGAAAAGTGGAAGGCAATGTTTGGGAAAGAGAAGTCTAAATTTGATGAAATGGCAAAGGCTGATAAGGTCCGCTATGATTGGGAAATGAAGGATTATGGACCAGCTAAAGGAGGAAAGAAGAAGGACCCGAATGCCCCCAAGAGGCCACTGTCTGGATTTTTCCTCTTCTGTTTAGAATTCTGCCCCAAGATCAAGTCTACAAATCCTGGTATCTCTATTGGAGATGTGGCCAAAAAGCTAGGTGAGATACGGAATAACTTAAGTGACAGTGAAAAGCAGCCTTACATCACTAAGGCAGGCAAGCTGAAGGAGAAGGATGAGAAGGATGTCGCTGACTATAAGTCTAAAGGAAAGTTTGATGGCCCACTAAAATTGCCAGGAAAAAGGTGGAAGAGGAAGATGGAGAAGAGGAAGAGGATGAATAAAAAACTGTTATCTGGCTCCTTGTGAATACCTTACAGTAGGGGAGAGCCATAAATGACACATCTCTTAATTGAGAAATGTCTATTGCCCTCATTAGGTTTAATCACAAAATTTGATCACGATCATATTGTAGCCTCAAAGTGCTCTAGAAATTGTCAGTGGTTTACATGAAGTGGCCATGGGTGTCTGGAGCACCCTGAAACTGTATCAAAGTTGTACATATTTCCAAATATCTTTAAAATGAAAAGGCACTCTTGTGTTCTCACTCTGTGCACTTTGCTATTGGTGTAACAAGGCATTTAAAGATGTTTCTGGCATTTTTTTTTTTATTTGTAAGGTGGTGTTAACTATATGGTTATTGGCTAGAAATCCTAAGTTATCAACTATACATATCTATGGTTTGTAAAAAGAACAAAACAACCGAGACTAACTCTTGCTGCTCCTTGCTTGGCATTAAGGCCATGGGGAAAGATGCTCTTCTGAGGGGCTGTAGCTCAGGGAGTGCACTGTAAGCTGGACCTGTTGACACTATGGTGGGCATCCATTTAGCTTCAGATTGTCTTGTTTTTATATATAGTGACATAGCATTCTGCTGCCGTTCTTAGCTGTAGACAAGGAGGGGTTAACTGGCATGAGAAGTGTTTGGTTTGAAATGTTTTGACTGAGAGATCTGCAGTCATTCTGATATTTCTCCCTTTGTAGGTGATGCTTTTCTTACATCTGGCTCCTTGCAGAATTTTCTTCATCTTAACTTTGTCAAAGTTAATCACATGTTTAGGAGATGCTTTATTTGGATTGAGACTTGCTGGGGTTCTGAAACTGTCTACTATCTGGATTTCTGGATTTCTTGCCATGCTTGGGAAATTCTCCTCCATAATCTCTTAAAGTAGAGCTTCTATACCTTTAGGACTATCCTCTTCTCCTTTAGGAATTCCTATAAGATGAATATTTGATCTTTTGGAGTGATCCCACAACTGTCTCAGGGAATGATCAGTTTTTGTTCTCCATTTGTCTGTCTCTTTGAGAGTTTGGAAATGTTCAAAAGCTTTGTCTTCAATTTCAGAGATCCTTTCTTCTGCCTGGTCAACTCTACTACTGAGGGAGTCTACTGTATTTTGGAGCTCCTCGAATAACTTTTTCATTGCCTTGAGCTCAGCTGTTATGTTCATATCTTTGGTGACTTTGTCTTTGAATTCATTAATTTCTTTTTTTTCTTTTTGCAGTTTTTGGCTAGGGCTGGGTTTGAACCGACCACCTTTGGTATATGGGGCTGGTGCCCTACTTCTTTGAGCCACAGGCACCGCCTGAATTAATTTCTTGACACAATTTTAGAACTACTTGTTGGATTTCAATTTCTAACTTTTCTTCCATTCTATTCATCTTATTTGCCATCCATATTCTGAATTTAATTTCTGATGTTTCAGCCATTTGTCTATGTATGGCATCTTCAGTTGTATCTCCTTTGTCATTCCTTGGGGAGGGGAGTTGATCTACTCTGGTTATCCATGTTGCCGGAGTTCTTCTGTTGGTTCTGCGCCATGTTTATTTTCCACCATTTGGTTATTAGAACTGGTAGGGTGAAACTGAATTGAGGTTCCTAGGTAGTAGAGATAATCAGCCCCTTACCAAAGTGCTAGGCTTTGTAATTGTGGCTTATCCCCTACAACCTTACAAAGGCCCCTTTCAGAGTTTTGGCCAGAGACTCTGAAGACCTATTGGTCAGATAGCGCAAGCTAGCTCTGTTTTGATATCAGCCAACCTCTACCCTATCCTAAGAAGTCACAGTATTAGGTTTAAATTTCAGTAATGGGGCCCCGCACCAACCCTTCAGTTCTTTTCCACTATAGAACTTTAAAGGGCAACCCCAGAGTGTCCCGTGGTGAACAGCCCCAGACACAAGTTCCAATCAGATTGTCTTAGGCAGTACAAATCCTGCTCAAAAGAGAGGGATGCAAGGGTCTCCAACAGCACAATTGGAGCCAGGAGACCACACTTGTGGACTCTGCTTGCCACCCCAGTTGGAGCTGTTCTCAGTCCACACCTGGCAAGCCTCTGCTCGCCAGCCCAGCTGGGGTCAGGGGACCATGCCCCTGCCCACAGGTCTCAGTACACACTAGGAGGCTTGCCGGCTCTGTTGGAGTCAGGGGATCACACCCTTGCCCTCAGATCATGGTCCACACCTGGCAAGCCTCTGCTCACTGGCCTAGCTAGGGCCAGGGACCAGCACTGCTTGCTAAACTCAGTCCACACCAGGCAACCACTCTCCTGCTTATGGGCACCATCAAGTGGGGGGTTCTGCAGCCCCTCCCACCAGACACAGCACAAACTGAGGGTCAAGACCACCACTGGCTAGGTAAAGTCATAACCAGGGGATTGCTTCTCCTCCCATGTCCCTTTCTTCGCATGTCCTCTTTCTTCCCCAATAGTCACAGATTCCATTCTGATGTTTGGAGGTCCACACAATGCCCAGATCTCTCAGGAAAAGACCAAACACTCTGTGCTCTGCAGCGGGCAGGACTTCAGAGTGCCAGGAGAGGAGGGAAGGGTGGACCGGGAGTTTTGAATTGGGGGGGGGAAATATTTGTTTTGTTTTATGCCTGGTGGAGTGGTGTCTAGGTTCATAAGTGGGACCTCCCTGGAGAAAGACTCAGTGTTTAGCAGCTCTCTCCAGTGAGGTAAAATGAGAGGTCTTTTGTTCCCTGCTCCCTTGCCGAGAGCGCACAGCAGCCCTTCCCCTTGGGGGAGGGGTTTCCTGTCTTCTAGTCAATAGCCTTTGTACCTGTAATTTGTTTGCTTGAATGCTATTCCTTGGAGTCATAGCTTGCCGAACTTCTTTCTTGGCTCAGCTTCTCACGTTTGGCTTCATAGAGTCCAATTCTGTCCAGTTTTTCTCCCTCTGATCAGGAGCATCTGCTGAGGGTTGCTACTTGTCAGCCATCTTCCCAGAATTCAGTATTATTAGTTTTTGTTTGTTTTAACTTTAGCCATTATAATGGATGCTCAGTAATATCTCATTGTGATATTAGTTTGTATCTCCATAATGGTTAATGATGTGGAGTGTCTATTTGTGTGTTTAATCTGTCATCCTTAAATTTTCATTTTGTTTTGTTTGTTCCTTTTAGACAGAGTCTCATTCTGTTCCCCTGAGGTATCCTCTGATACCTGAGGCTGAGTATCATGGTGTTATCATAGCTCACAGCAACCTCAAACTCTTGGGTTCAAGCAATTCTCATGCCTCAGCTTCCCCCATCGCTAGGACTACAGGTATCAGCCACAATTCAGGGCTAATTTTTCTATTTTTAGTAGAGATGGGGTCTCACTTTTGCTCAGGGTGATCTCCAACTCCTGAGTTCAAGCAATCTGCCCATCTCAGCCTCCCAGAGTGCTAGTATTACAGACATGAGCCACCATGCCTGGCCCTTACACGTTCTGTCAGTCCAAATCTTTCCCCATTTTTTATTAAGTTGTTTTCTTATTAGGTTTAAAGAGATCTGTATATATTCTTCATACAAGTCTTTTTCTGTTTTTCTGTTTTTAAGACACAGTCTTGCTCTCTTGCCCGAGCAATGGAGCTTGGACTCCTGGGCTTCAGCAACCTTCCTGCCTTAGCCTCCCAAGTAGCTGAGAATACAGTGCATGCTACCCAATCCAGCTAATTTTTTTTATGGAGATGGGATCTCACTACATTGCCCAGGCTGGTCTTGAGCTCCTGGCTCCAGCGATCCTTTCATCTTATCTCCCCAAAGAGCCCTCATAATTTGCCTTAAAGGTCCTTATCTGAAAGTATGGCTTACAAGTATTCTCTTTGAGTTCGTAGATCGTCTTTTCTTTCTCCTAGTAGTGTCTTAGCAAAGCAAAAAATTTTTTTTAATTTTTGAGACAGAGTCTCACTTTGTCACCCTTGGTAGAGTGCTGTGGCATCACAGCTCACAGCAACCTCCAACTCCTGGGCTTAGGCGATTCTCTTGCCTCAGCCTCCCAGTAGCTGGGACTACAGGTAGCCGCCACAATGCCCAGCTATTTTTTTGTTGTAGTTGTCCTTGTTGTTTAGCAGGCTCAGGTTGGGTTTGAACCCGCCAGCTCCAGTGTAGGTGGCCAGCACCCTAACCACTGAGCTACAGGTGCTGAGCCAGAAGAGCAAAATTTTTAAATTTTTTTTAAAAAAAAAACCAGGGAACTCAAAGTTGGATCATTCATACTTTGAATTCTGGTTTCCTTCCCCAATCTACCTGCTACAAGGAAATATTAAGAACTTCAAACCAATGTTTAAAAGTTTATTTTTTAGCTGCAGATATCTTATCCAAACAAAATATAAAACAAAAGCCTAGAGAACAAAATATTAAGACTGCTTTGACTGAAGTAGTAAGGAGGTAGTGATAGCTTGCTCATTTGCAGTCCACTACTATAAACATAAAGAACCTCTAAAAAACCAATTGTGTTCTAGATCCTAGATTCCTAGGGGAAATGTCTATCAGTGTCTGGGAATATTTATAAATCAACAGAATTAAAAACTTCAAATAGCAATGAAAAAATGTAGCCTGTAGTTCCAGCTGCAGGAACTACAGGCTAGAGAGATCGCTGAGGCAAGAGAATCTCTTGAGCCCAAGAGTTGGAGGTTGTTGTGAGCTATGATGCCACAGCACTCTACCAAGGGTGACAAAGTGAGACTCTGTCTCAAAAGAAAAAAAAAGAATTCTGTGCTATGTACCCCCCAAGTGCATCAGTGTACACAGTTACCATTCAATAAAAAAAAAAAAAATTCCGCATTATATTCTTTTTTCAGAGTCTCACTATGTTGCCCTCAGTACAGTGCTGTAGCGTCATAGCTCAGAGCAACCTCCAGCTCTTGGGCTTAAGAGATTCTCTTGCCTCAGCCTCCCAAGCAGCTGGAACTACAGGCACTTGCCACAATGCCTAGGTATATTTTTGTTGCAGTTGTCATTGTTGTTTAGCAGGTCGGGGCTGGGTTTGAACCCACCAGCCTCAGTGCATGTGGCTGGCACTGTAACCACTGTGCTATGGGCGCTGAGCCTGCATTATATTCTTGACCCTGTAATAAACAATGTTATCTAAATTTCTAATCCTGATGATTTGAAAAGAAAACAAATTAAAGGACAGAATTTTAGGCAAAATAAATATAACATTATTTTTCTTTTTCTCATTTTTCTTTTGAGACAGAGTCTAACTTTGTTACCCTCAGTAGCATGCTGTGGCATCATAGCTCACAGCAACCTCTTGGGCTCAAATGATCCTCTTGTCTCAGCCTTTTGAGTAGCTGGGACTATAGACATCTGCCACAGCATCAGCTATTTCTTTGTTTGCTTTTTTTTTTTTTAGAGACAGAGTTTTACTTTATGGCCCTTGGTAGAGTGCTATGGCATCACAGCTCACAGCAACCTCCAACTCCTGAGCTTAGGTGATTCTCTTGCCTCAGCCTCCCAAGTAGCTGGGACTACAGGTGCCTACCACAACATCTGACTTCTTTTTTTTTTGCAGTTTTTGGCCGGGGCTGGGTTTGAACCTGCCACCTCCGGCATATGGGGCCAGCGCCCTACTCCTTTGAGCCACAGGCGCTGCCCCATCTGACTATTTTTTATTGCAGTTTGGCCGGGGCTGTATTTGAACGCACCACCCTTGGTATATGGGGCTGGTGCCCTACCCACTGAGCCACAGGCACCGCCCAGCACTGGCTATTTGTTTAGAGACAAGGTCTTGCTCTGGCTCAGTCTGGTCTCAAACCTGTGACCTCAAGCAATCCACCTGCCTCAGCCTCCCAGAGTGCTAGGATTACAGGTATGAGCCACCACACCCAGGCCTATAACATTATTTTTCAAAGAGACCAAAGTTGTGGTAGTGACCAATCACATTGACAAGAAGACGCATAAAGAGTAATTATTAGATCAACTACAAAGGCAATAGTTTTAGCCAATGGTTAGTTATGTGTCAACTTGACTGGGCTAAGAAATGCCCTAATAACTGGTAAAACATTATTTCTGGGTATGTTTATGAGTGTGTTTCCATAAGAGATTAGCATTTTAATTCAGAGACTAATAAGAAACCATCATGGATGTAGGTGAGCAACACCTAATCTGTTGAAGGACAAAATAGAATAAAAAGGCAAAGGAACAGCAAATTCACCTCTCTTCTTTTTTTTTTTTTTTGAGACGGAGCCTCAAGCTATCCCCCTGGGTAGAGTGCCATGGCATCACGCTCACAGCAACCTCCAACTCCTGGGCTCAAGCGAGTCTCCTGCCTCAGCCTCCCAAGTAGCTGGGACTACAGGCACCCGCCACAGCGCTTGGCCATTTTTTGGTTGCAGCCATCATCGTTGTTTGGCAGGTCCGGGCTGGGGATTCGAACCCGCCACCTTAGGTGTCTGTGGCTGGCGCCTTAGCCGCTTGAGCCACAGGCGCTGAGCCATTCACCTCTCTTCTTAAGCTAGGACATCCATCTTCTCCCACCTTTGGACACCAAAGCCCCTGGTTCTGAGGCCTATGGGCTTTAGACTGAATATACCACCTTTCCTGGTTGCCTACTGTCCAGATGCAGACTGGAACCTCTTGGCCTCCATAATCTTATATACCAATTCCCATAATAAATCACTGATATCAGTTGAGTTATTTGATTATTGACACTTTGTTTCCTGTTTTGTTCAGAGAAGGTAAGCTGTCTTATCCACTTGAAAGGTTTATATACCTGTCACATTTGTCTTTTGTTCTTTTCTTTTTCTCCTCAAACTGTTCCATGAGTCCTTTTGATTTTCCAACTGATGAAGGAAGAGGAAATAAGCCTCCATCTTTTGTATCTCCTCCAAACAGCTGGGGTTTTGCCTGGTACTTTGTGAAAATAGTAGGTTCACTCTGTTAAATGAAAAAAAAATGTAGCATTTCACACATAAAAATATGTATTGTGTTCACTATTTTCTGTACAATCACATTTAAGTACAAACCACATTGCTAAAAAACAACACAGTATGTAGTATTTCCTTTTTATTTCTGTATACAACAGAAAATTATATATTAAATAAAGCAACTTCAGCTGGGCACTGTAGTTCAGTGGTTAGGATCCCAGCCCTGCACACCAAGGCAGCAGGTTCAAGCGTCACCTGGGTCTGATTAACAAAAAAAATTAATAATAGATAAATAAAATAAAGCAACTCTTATTAATATAGTTTCTGTCTTAACAGATTAAAGATATTTAAAATGTCTGCTTAAAAGGGCTTATAGTCAATTACATAAATTTAAAGGCAACAACAGAGAATTATTTATGATGAGATGATGTGTTAAAGTTTTCATATTAACAAGTTAAACTCAAATTGCTGTTGCTCCACAGCTAGGGAACTAAAGACATGTCGAGAATTTTGACATGAACTGCACAGTGGGCATGATGGCACTTGGTAAGCCATTTTCTGTATTCATAGGCAAAACTTACTGGGAGACATTCAGGGAATTAATTCATTTACTCTTTCATATCACTAGAGACCAATTTGTATACTGAAAGACTTGTCTCAGAGCAAATTCTACTAACTTAAAGTATTGACCTAATCTTTTTTTTTTTTTT
>NW_003852574.1:1481656-1490534 GCF_000181295.1 Otolemur garnettii | reverse complement strand
AGGTGTACGTGGCTGGCGCCTTAGCCGGTTGAGCTATAGGCGCCGAGCCAGGAGAGTAACTCTTAAAAGATGTACAATTCTAAATATATTCCAACAGAATAAGTATTCTTTATAGCTTATCTCCATGATGACTGTGAAATGTGTGCAGAGAAATTCTGAAAATGAGACTCACTTCTAGGGAATTCTGTTGTGACTGTTTTGGATATCTCAGGTGGGTACCAAAGTCCAAGGGTGCTAACATGGTCTCTGAATTTTCTGGACAGAACTGAGATCCGAAGAGGAATTGAGAATCACTGAGACTAGAGTAATCAGTCTGATTATTAATCCAATTAGATGACTTAGTGGTCCTGAAATTAAGTAAGAAAAGTATATTAAGTGGACAAACATCTTGAATAAATGAAATCATAGTTCACAACTCTTTCAGAATATTTTGGATAGACTGCTAACTTGTACACATTATCAGTATGACCTGTGAAGAAACACAAGGAAATTTTGACTTCTACACATTTTGATTACAAACATGGGAAGAACCCAATAGAAATTAAAACAGAAAGGATGGACACTATTATTTCTTGTATAATAGCATTCTGAACTATAACACCATTTTGGAGATCAAAGTTCATAAAATTTTAGGGATTAAGAGAATATTATTTTTTCTTCTTATTTCACAATACTTTTTTTTTCTAAGAGACAGGGTCTCACTCTCTTGCCCATGTTGGAGTGCAGTAGTGTTATCATAGCTCACTGTAGACTTGAACTTCTGCCTTAACCTCCCAAATAACAGGGACTACAGTTGCATGCCACTAGGCCCAGCTAATTTTTAAAAGAATTTTCTTTGAAGGCCAGCACAGTGGCTCATGCACTCTGGAAGGCCGAGGTGGGTGGATTGTCTGAGCTCACAGGTGAGTGACCAGCCTGAGCCAAAGTGAGACCTCATCTCTAAAAATAGCCGGGCGCTGTGGCAGGTGCCTATAGTTCCAGCTACTTAGGAGGCTGAGGAAGAGAATTGCTTGAGTCCAAGAGTTGGAGGTTGCTATGAGCTATGACACCACGGCACTTCTACCAGGCTGTGACAAAGTGAACTCTGTCTCAAAAAATAAAAATAAAAAAAAGGGCTTGGCGCCCATAGTGCTGTGGTTACGGCGCCAGCTACATACACCAAGTTCGAATCTAGCCTGGACCAGCTAAACTACAATGATAACTATAACCAAAAAATAGCCGGGCATTGTGGCTTTCACCTGTGGTCCCAGATACTTGGGAAGCTGAGGCAAGAGAACTGCTTAAGCCCAGGAGTTTGAGGTTGCTGTGAGCTGTTATGCCACAGCAATCTCACTCTATGTGGCATTCTATTGAGGGCAATATAGTGAGACTCTGTCTAAAAAAAAAAGAAAAAGAAAAAAAGAAAGAATTTTCTTAGAGATGAGGTCTCTCTGCGTTACTCCAGCTTTTCTCAAACTCTGGGCATCAATCAATCCTCCCATCTCAGCCTCCCAAGTAGCTGGGATTATAGGATTAAGCCAACATGCCCAAAAAGAATATTATCTTTTTTTTTTTGAGACAGAGTCTCACTTTGTCACCCTCATTAGAGCGCATGGCATCATAGCTCATAGCAACTTCAAACTCTTGGGCTTAAGCGATTCTCTTGCCTCAGCCTCCCAAGTAGCTGGGACTACAAGCACCTGCCTCAACACCCAGCTATTTTGTTATTATTGTAGTTGTCGTTGTTTGGCAGGCCTGGGCTGGCTTTGAACACACAAGCCCCGGTATATGTGGCTGGCGTCCTAGCTGCTGAGCTATAGGCGCCAAACTGAAGAATATTATCTTTTTAAAAAGTTATTCTGGCTCGGCGCCTATGGCTCAAGCGGCTAAGGCACCAGCCACATACACCTAAGGGGGAGGGTTCGAATCCCCAGCCCGGGCTCGCCAAACAACAATGATGGCTGCAACCAAAAAATGGCCAAGCGCTGTGGCGGGTGCCTGTAGTCCCAGCTACTTGGGAGGCTGAGGCAGGAGACTCGCTTGAGCCCAGGAGTTGGAGGTTGCTGTGAGCGTGATGCCATAGCACTCTACCCAGGGGTATAGCTTGAGGCTCCGTCTTAAAAAAAAAAAAATAGTTATTCTGGGGCGGTGCGTAGGGCACCAGCCCCACATACCAAGGGTGGCGGGTTCAAATCTGGCCCTGACCAAACTGCAGCAAAAAAATAGCCAGGCATTGTGGCAGGCACCTGTAGTCCCAGCTACTTGGGAGGCTGAGGCAAGAGAATCGCCTAAGCCCAGGAGTTGGAGGTTGCTGTGAGCTATGTGATGCCACAGCACTCTACCAAGGGCAATAAAGTGAGACTCTATCTCTACAAAAAAAAAAGTTATTCTGGCTAGTTAGGGTAGTTCATGCCTGTAATCCTAACACTCTGGGAGGCCAAGGCAGCAAGATCACTATATCTCAGGAGTTTGACATCAGTCTGAGTAAAACTAAGACCCCCGTCTGTATGAAAAATTGAAAAATTAGCTGGGCAGGTGTAGGAGATAAGCTCCCCTTGCTCAGACATGGCAGTTCACTTCAATGTGCTCCTCCAGGAGATTGGTTCTGAGAAACATTTCTTTGAAGATCGAGCTTCTGTACCTGCCTATAGATATGCAGGAATATGCAGAAAAGTCTCTCTCTAGGAGGTGTGAAGAATCAGCCGGGGTCGCAGCTGGGGGTGAACAGACCAGCTTCAAGCATTGGGTTCTATTCTCTGCCTTCCTCATTCATTAACATTATAATCTCTAGTTTCCATTTGGGCTAAAAGGAACAGACAGCCAGTCTCCCTTATGTTTTTACTCTAAACAAAATCAATTGTATATGTGTTCCTCAACATTCACACTAAATTGTAATCTTAAATGGTAGCTTCCTAATGTTACTTCACTTCTTTGTATATGTGTTAAATTCTTACTGAATGTTTGAAGGTACATAAGGTAATCAGTAAAGTTTAGCCAGGCCACCGACCAGAGCGAGTCCTGGTCTCCCTTAAATTATCATTCCGTCTGCAGTTCTTTCCCCTGCGTCCCCGATCAGAAGCTCCAAAGAACACACCATCAGGCAGGGTGGAGCCTATGGCTCAGTGAGTAGGGCGCCAGCCCCATATACCAAGGGTGGTGGGTTCAAATCTGGCCCTGGCCAAACTGCAACAGAAAATAGCAGGGTGTTGTGACAGGCACCCAGCTACTTGGGAGGTTGAGGCAAGAGAATTGCCTAAGCCCAAGAGCTGGAGGTTGCTGTGAGCTGTAACACCACAGTACTCTACCAAGGGCAACAAAGTGAGACTCTGTCTCTAAAAAAAAAAAAGAAAGAAAAGAAAAATTAGCTGGGCATGCAAAAAAAAAAAAATAGATACTGTTCATCATTAAGGGAATAGATAAATAAAATAAGGAATATTCATTACTTGATGCAGCAGTCAGAAGAAGTGAGATTTACATATAATCAATCACATGGATAAGTCTCAAAAACATATTTTGAATAAAAAACCATCAAATGATCTATTATAGATCATTTATGTAAATTTAAAAACCTACATCATACACACCCAACAAACATGTAACTGAGTGTATTGGAAGGATATGCGTCAACTCTCCTAGAGGGTGTACCTAAAGGGAAGGAAAGGAACAAGGCTCAGGGACAATAGGATTCATAATAAAGCAAATGTAAGATAGGCTTTGTTATGGACTGAATATGTTTCCTCTTCCCAAATTCATGTGGTAAAAATGGTAGCTGGAGTAGGGCCCTTTGAGAGGCCCATCTAATTGGGGTTAGATGAGGTCCTGAGGATGGGGCACTCGTAATAGAATTAATGTCTTTATAGGAAGAGATACCAGTAGTTTATGCTCTTGTGTGCCACCACCCACCCACCCACTCTACCCCGATAATGTGAAGACACAGCAAGAAAGGGGCTGCCTGCAAGACAAGAAGAAAGATCTGACCAGAAACTAACCATGCTAGCACCCTGATCCTGGACTTCCAACCTCCACTCAGTCTATGGTATTATGTTATAATAGTCTAAGCAGACAAATACAGGCCTCATCCAGATTAAAGAATATGATCAACTCAGATCTGTGCATAAGATCCATTAAGAGTTGAAACATGGGCTCGGCGCCTATAGCTCAACCGGCTAAGGCGCCAGCCACGTACACCTAAGGTGGCGGGTTTGAATCCCCAGCCTGGACCCGCCAAACAACAATGACGGCTGCAACCAAAAAAAAAAAAAAATAGCCGGGCAGGAGACTCGCTTGAGCCCAGGAGTTGGAGGTTGCTGTGAGCTGTAATGCCACGGCACTCTACCCAGGGGGACAGCTTGAGGCACTGTCTCAAAAAAAAAAAAAAAAAAAAAAGAGTTGAAACATGGGCGGCACCTGTGGCTTAGTGGGTAGGGTGCCAGTCCCTTATACCGAGGGTGGCAGGTTCAAACCCAGCTCCTGCCAAACTGCGACCAAAAAATAGCTGGGCGTTGGGTGGGCGCCTATAGTCCCAGCTACTGGGAGGCCGAGGCAAGAGAATCGCCTAAGCCCAGGAGTTGCTGTGAGCTGTGTGATGCCACAGCACTCTACCAAGGGCGATAAAGTGAGACTCTGTCTCTACAAAAAAAAAAAAAAAAAAAAAGTTGAAACACAATCTTCTTAGTAAAGTATCTCAAGAATGGGGAAAAAAGGCCAGGCATGGTGGCTCATACCTATCATCCCAGTACTTGGGAAGCCCAGGCAGGTGGATTGCCTACCAGGCATCCTCAAACTATGGCCCGCCTAGGACATTTATCCGGCCCACTGGGTGTTTTTGCCGCTGCTGCCTGTCCTGCTTAGCAGCCGACTCGTCCCAGGGCCTGCAGTCAGGCCCTCTAACAGTCTGAGGGACAGTGAACTGGCCCCTGTTTTAAAAGTTTGAGGACCCCTGGCCTAAGCTCACAAGTTCGAGACCAACCTGAGCCAGAGCAAGACCCCATGTCTAAAAAAAATAGGCATTGTGGCAGGTGCCTGTACTCCCAGTTACTGGGGAAGCTGAGGTAAGAGAATCACTTGAGCCCAAGAATTTGAGGTTGCTGGGTGGCACCTGTGGCTCAGTGTGTAGGGTGCTGGCCCCATGTACCGAGGGTGGCGGGTTCGGCCCCAGCCAAACTGCAACAAAAAATAGCCAGGTGTTGTGGCAGGCACCTGTAGTCCCAGCAACTCGGGAGGCTGAGGCAAGAGAATTAGAGAATTGCCTAAGCCTAGGAGTTGGAGGTTGCTGTGAGCTGTGACGCCATGGCACTCTACCAAGGGCAACAAAGTGAGACTCTGTCTCTAAAAAAGAAAATGGGGGGGCAGTGCCTGTGGCTCAAAAGGGCAGGGCGCCGGCTCCATATGCCAGAGGTGGCAGGTTCAAACCAGGCGCTGGCCAAATACTGCAAAAAAAAAAAAAAAAAAAAGGAAAATGGGGAAAGAAAGTATCCACTATAGTCAATACTACTATGAAACCAATATATAAACAACCACACACCCACATGAAAGATTAAACACAAATATAGCCTAACAAGGGGGAGGGGGAAGGAGGGACAGGAGACTAGAGGAAGAGGGAGAGCAACTGGCCAGATCCCACCTAATGTACACAATGTAAGGGTGTACCACCCCTGGGTGAAAGGCTTAGCCACAACTTGAACTTTACCTTAGAATTGAAAACAATGTAACATGAACATTTGTACCCTCACATTAATTTGAAATTAAAAAAAAAATCCGTTAAAATTTTTCTTAACTCATTTATGACAGACGTTGAAATTCTTTGTCTCAAAAAAAAAAAGATTCTCAAAGCTGTCACCTCCACAGCTGTAGAGTGCTGTGCCATCATAGCTCACAGTGACTTCCACCTCTTGGGCTTAAGTGATCCTCTTGCCTCAGTTTTTCTATTTTTAGTAGAGATGGGGGTCTCGGTTTTTGCTCAGGCTGGTCTTGAACTCATGAGCTCAAGCAATCCACCCACCTTGGCCTCCCAGAGTGCTAGGATTACAGGTGTGAGCCACCACATCTGGCCTAGAGGTTGAACTTTTTAATTTTTTGTGTGAAATTCATATATGTTACCTAGAAAAAAATCAAGGAACAAGAATTTGATAGAGAAAAAAAGTTTTCTATATTCCATTGTTCTGTGGTGTTCCAAAAATGTAGTACTAGGTAAAACCTCTGCTATATTGTATATGATGTATAAAATCATGTTTCTTATCTCAGGAGGTGATGACACCTGCTATTAAGTGGATTATTCAACAGAACCCTTCATATGTAAGGAAATATCACATTTTTGGCATCAAAAAGTGGTGTTCTTGGCTCGGCACCCATGGCTCAAGTGGCTAAGGCGCCAGCCACATACACCTGAGCTGGTGGGTTCGAATCCAGCCTGGGCCCACCAAACAACAATGACGGCTGCAACCAAAAAATAGCTGGGCGTTGTGGCAGGCACCTGTAGTCCCAGCTACTTGGGAGGCAGAGGCAGGAGAATTGCTTGAGCCCAGGAGTTGGAGGTGCAGTGAGCTGTGATGCCACAGCACTCTACCCAGGGGGACAGCTTGAGGCTCTATCTCAAAAAAAAAAGAAATGGTGTTCTTATGATATTAGCACACCAAGTTTGCTTTCCCTGTTTGACTATCACATGATTCATACCATCATAACAAGAGTCAATGTTACGCTTCTTAGAATGTCTTCCTCTACAGCTAAGTTCTAGAGGATGACCATGAGTCTACAGATAATGGCATACTACACATCAATGAAACTCCAGAAAATCCACTGGCTTCTCATCATGTTATCTTTATTTTATTTTATCATTTTGAGACAGAGTCTCAAGCCTTTGCCCTGTGTAGCGTGCTATGGCATCACAGCTCACAGCAACCTCAAACTCCTGGGCTTAAGCGATTCTTGCCTCAGCTTCCCAAGTGGCTGGGACTACAAGCACCTACCACAACACCCAGCTATTTTTTTGGTTGCAGCTGTCATTGTTGTTTTAGCTGGCCCGGACTGGGTTCAAATCTGCCAGCCACAGTGTATATGGCCAGCACCCTACCCACTGAGCTACAGACACTGCTCTCATCATTTTTTATGTAGCTTCCAAGCATTACTAAGACCAATTGACTCAGAACAGAACAAAAGAGGGCTTGAATATTTCTTTCCATGAATTGATGCCTAATACTTATCAATGTTGCCATCAGCTCTGTCTACACCTCCCATGAAATTGGCTACACACTTTGATCATGTTTGGCTGCTGAAATTGGATATTCTTTTTCAGTTTCTGGTAATAACAATTGAGAAGACATAGGAGATCAATAAAAGCACCAGATGAGGCAATGATGACAACACTGTTATCGTTCGATCTGCAGACAACATTGCCTATGTCATCAATGCAATAATCAAATATGCCTCATTTTTTGTTTAGAGCTACATCAGATTCCAATGGAGCTATGTCAATGCAATCCTTTCTCACTGTACCTGTTACCTCATGTCCCACTGAGCTGAAGTTATCACAAAGTTCAATACTGGCTGAGCATCATGGCTCATGCCTGTAATCCTAGCACTCTGGGTGGATAGCCTGAGATCAGGAGTTTGAGACCAGCCTGAGCAAAAGCAAGACACCCATCTCTACTAAAAACACAAAAATTGGCTCGGCACCTGTGGCTCAAGCGGCTAAGGCGCCAGCCACATACACCTAAGGTGGCGGGTTCGAATCCAGCCCGGGCCCACCAAACAACAATGACAGCTGCAACCAAAAAATAGCCAGGCGTTGTGGCGGGCCCCTGTGGTCCCAGCTACTTGGGAGGCTGAGGCAGTAGACTCGCTTGAGCCCAGGAGTTGGAGGTTGCTGTGAGCTGTGATGCCACTGCACTCTACCCAGGGGGACAGCTTGAGGCTCTGTCTCCAAATAAATAAATAAATAAAACACAAAAATTAGCTGGGCTTTGTGCAGGCTCCTATAGTCCCAGCTACTCAGGAGGCTGAGGCAAGAGGATTGCTTGAGCCCAAGAGTTTGAGTTTGAAGTCGATGTGAACTATGATACCAGGATACTCTACCCAGAGTAAGACTCTGTCTTAAAAAAAAAAAAAAGTGCAATACTGGTGAAAAAGTTATCAAATACAAAATGATATCCTCCAGAAATACCTCACTAAAGGACAAGTGATATACCGACACTGCATTCTCTGTGTTAATATTTGGGTTTTTACCCTGATATGGCTAAAACCACCTAATGTAGCCCAGATGTGTTGCACCACACCAAATATAGCAAAACTGAATGGGCTTTTCTGTCATAAATTGTTTGCACCCATGACAAACAAAATAAGGAATCATGTATTCATCAAAGCAGAAATATGTTTCATTCAAAAAAATTTCATACAACTCTCATTGAGTGTGCTTATAAAGAGGTCGCAACGGGCGGCGCCTATGGCTCAAGGAGTAGGGCACTGGCTCCATATACCAGGGGTGGTGGGTTCAAGCCTGGCCCCAGCCAAAACAGCAAAAAATAAATAAATAAATAAAATGAAAGCTATAACCTAATAACAGCCTAAGAATACGGGGAGGGGGGAGGGAGAGACGAGGGGGGAAGTGAGGGGAGGGAGGAGGATTGGAGGGATTACTTCTGTGGTTTATCTTACAAGGGTACAAGTGAATCTTTCTAAGAGTAGAATATGAACGTTTTAACACAATAACTAAGAAAATGACATGAAGGCTATATGTTAACCAGTTTGATGGAAGTGTTTCGGATTATGTGTGAAAACACCACACTATACCCCAGAAGTGCATTAATGTACATAGTTACCATTCAATAAAATAAATAAATAAATAAAAAATAAAGAATAAAGAGGTCGCAACTTGGAAAACTTATCCATTGGGTCCAAATTTGCA
>NW_003852574.1:1478807-1480344 GCF_000181295.1 Otolemur garnettii | reverse complement strand
AAAAAAAAAAAAAAAGAGCTCATCTGAGTCAGACTTAGATGATAGCCGTCATGATCACGCATGATCATGATCATGACCAATAAGATATGCAGGTGCACGCAACAAAGAAGATGGCAGATTTATTGCTCCACCTTTTTCATCTCCTGAGTCCTCATCAGAAACAGATGCTGTAGCATTTTCAGGTGGTTATATCACTACAGCACTTGCTTCTATGCTGTCATCTGTCTCTGACAGGTCAGTTATTTCATGTGAACTTAAAGAGTTTGAGGTAACTTGAGACTTGTAAAATTATTTCAACTGAATGAAGGGGAAAAGATATTAGTCCTACCAGTAGAAGCCTTGCCTACTGCTCCAAAAATGGAACATCCAAAAATGTCAAACCCATAATTAAAACAATAAGTAGAGAAAAAATAAAAAAAATTACCAGTATAATATGTAGTACAGTAAAGCTGTATTTACCTTTCTTTGGATAATTCTTCAAAAATTCACATCATTTTTTGATAAGTTGCCAGCATCTGTAGCAGTGACAAACTCTGTGCACCACATGGTAACACATACCCTCAGGATGGAGATATGTGTGAAAAATCAAAACTCAGTGATGTCTGTGAATAGTTGGATAACTCCCATGTCACTACTCTTCCAGTAATTGAACATGAGATACAAATGCATTCATGAGATATAAATGCTTTACATAAGGTTTTGTTTCCTTCATCATTTTAGTTATTTTTCCTCTCTTGTTTTAAATACTTCCAGCTGTGAACTTCCAACTTGCTTCCTATGGATATCTATGCCAATCTTTAAACTTCAAACATGAAGGGGATGTTTACATCAATAATGACACAATCACACATGCATGTAGTACACTGAGCCTCCTACAGAAGAAATAACACCTAAGTAGATGGACAAGTAACAGACACAGTCTTCGAGTTTTTAATTTTTTTTTTTGAGGTAGAGTCTCACTATGTCACCCTTGGTAGAGTACCATGGCATCACAGCTCACAGCAACCTCCTATCTTGGGCTTAAGGCAGTGGTTCTCAACCTTCCGAATGCTGCGACACTTTAATTTAGTTCTTCAAGTTGTGGTAATCCTCAACCATAAAATTATTTTTGTTGTTACTTCATGACTGTAATTTTGCACTGTTATGAATCATAAAGTAAATATCTGATATGCAGGATGGTCTTAGGTGACCCCTGTGAAAGGGTGGTTCAACACCCAAAGGGGTTGTGACCCACAGGTTGAGAACTGCTGGCTTAAGGGATTCTCTTGCCTCAGCCTCCTAAGTAGCTGGGACTATAGGCACCTGCCACAATGCCTGGCTGTTTTTTGGTTGCAATTGTCATTGTTATTTAGCATGCCCGGGCTGGGCTTGAACACGCCAGCCTTGGTGTATGTGGCTGGTGCCGTACTCACTGATCTACAGGCACCACCCTTCCAAGTTTTTAATTTGAAAGACATTTTGGTTTGGGTGCCGGCCACATACACTGGGGCTGGAGGGTTTGAACCCAGCCCAGGCCTGCTAAAAACAATGACAATTA
>NW_003852574.1:1476693-1478208 GCF_000181295.1 Otolemur garnettii | reverse complement strand
GGGCTGGGTTTGAACCCACCACCTCCGGCATATGGGGCTGGTGCCCTACTCCTTTGAGCCACAGGCACCACCCTATTCTTTTTTGAGACAGAGGCTTACTCAGTCACCCTGGGGTCAAGTGCCATGGTATTATAGCTCATAGCAACCTCAAACCCAAGCTCAATCCTTCCTCTTGGCTCAGCTTCTCAAGTAGCGAGGACTAAATGCACCTGCCACAACCCCTGGCTAGTTTTTCTATTTTTAATAGAGATGGGGTCTCGCTTTGTTTAGGCTTGTCTTCAAACTCTTGAGCTCAGGCAATCCACCTGCCTTGTCCTCCCAGAGTGCTAGGATTATAGGCATGAACGACTGAGCCTGGCCCTGTTTTCAGTTTTAATTCCAGAGTATTATAAGGGTACAAACGATTATTGTTTATTTTTAATCATTGCAAACGATTAATGTTTGCATTTGTTAGGTAAGATCCCTGTCATAGTTGTGTCCCTAACCCAGGAGGTGTGCCATATACCGTTACATTGTGCCCACTGAGACCATACCAATCCTCCTCCCTTCTTCCCCCAACTTGAATTGAATTTTTCTCCTGTGTGGGCCTGTATTAGTCTACTGGCTTCATATTAGTATTGAATACATTGGATACTTGCTTCTACATACTTGTGATACTTTTTTCTCGTTTGTTTTGTAATATCTGTTTTTGTTAATGTGAGTTTTTATTTTTTTTATTGTTGGGAATTCATTGAGGGTACAGGTTATACTGATTGCATTTATTAGGTAAAGTTCCCCCTATTATTGTATCTTGCCCCCAAAAGGTGTGTCACTCACCGAGACCGCACCCCCTCCCTCCTTCCCTTTTTCTGCTCTTTTCTTCTTCCACCCCCCGCCCTCCTTCCCTCTCTCTGTTCCTTCCTTCTCTCTGCTATTCCTTTCCCCCAACCCTCTCCCTCCTTCTCTCTCCTCTCCCATCCCCCCACCCCCACCATGTACTAAGTCATTAATAGTCCTCATATCAAGACTAAGTAAATAAGATTCATGCTCCTCCATTCTTGAGAAGCTTTACTAAGAATAATGTCTTCCATTTCCATCCAGGTTAATACAAAATATGTAAAGTCCCCATCTTTTTTAATGGCTGAATAGTATTCCATGGTATACATATGCCACAGTTTGTTAATCCATTCCTGGGTTGGTGGGCAATTTAGGCTGTTTCCACATTTTGGCGATTGTAAACTGAGCTGCAATAAACAGTCTAGTGCAAGTGTCTTTATGGTAGAAGGATTTTTTTTTTTCCTTTTGACTAGATGCCCAGTAATGGGATTACAGGATCAAATGGGAGGTCTAGTTCTGAGTTCTTTGAGGGTTCTTCATATTTCCTTCCAAAAAGGTTGTATTAGTTTGCAGTTCCATCAGCCGTGTAAAAGTATTCCTTTCTCAGGGTGGTGCCTGTGGCTCAAAGGAGTAGGGTGCAGGCCCCATATGTCAGAGGTGGCAGGTTCAAACCCAGCCCCAGCCAAAAACTGCAAAAAA
>NW_003852574.1:1474322-1475786 GCF_000181295.1 Otolemur garnettii | reverse complement strand
TCATGTCTCTTGCCCATTGAGATATAGCATTGTTGGCTTTTCTCATGTGGATTAATTTGAATTCTCTATAAATCCCAATTATTCAGCTTTTGTCTGATAAAATATGCAAATATCCTTTCCCAGTGCATAGGTTGTCTATTTTCTTTGGCTGTCTCCTTAGCTGTACAGAAGCTTTTCAGCCTCACTAAGTCCCATTTGTTCATTTTTGTTGTTGGAATTGCCACTGAAGTCTTCTTCCTGAAGTCTTTCCCCAGTCCATTATCTTCCAGTGTTTTTCCTATGCTTTCTTTGAGGATTTTTATTGTTTCGTGCCTTAAATTGAAGTCTTTTATACATCTTAAATCAATTTTCGTGAGTGGGGAAAAGTGCAGGTCCAGTTTCAGTCTTTTAGATGTGGATATCTAGTTCTCTCAGCACCATTTATTGGATAGGGATTAATTCCCCCAGTGTATGTTCTTGTTTGGTTTATTGATGATTAGGTGGCTATAAGATGTTGGCTTCACCTCCTAGTTTTCTATTCAATTCCAAATGTCTATGTCTTTATTTTTCTGCCGGTACCATGCTGTTTTGATCACGATGGCCTTGTAGTACAGCCTAAAGTCTGGTAGGCTGATGTCTCCAGCTTTGTATTTATTGCTAAGAACTGCTTTAGCTATATGGGGCTTTTTCTGGTTCCATACAAGATGAAGGATTATGTTTTCCAAATCTTGAAAGTACGATGTTGGTATTTTAATAGGGATGGCATTGAATTGGTAGATGCTTTGGAAGTATAGACATTTTAACAATGTTGATTCTTCCCAGCCATAAGCATGGTATTTTCTTCCATTTGTTAATGTCCTCTGCTATTTCTTTTCTTAGAGTTTCATAAATTTTCTTTATATAGGTCCTTCAACTCTTTTGTTAGGTATATTCCCAGGTATTTTTCTTTGAAGCTATGGTGAAGGGAGTTGTGTCCTTAATCAGTCTCTCATCTTGGCTGTTACTGGCATATACAAAGGCTATTGATGTGTGGACATTTATTTTATTTTATTTTTGAGACAGGGCCTCAAGCTGTCACCCTGGGTGGAGTGCCAAGGCATCACAGCTCACAGCAACCTCCAACTCCTAGACTCAAGCGAGTCTCCTGCCTCCACTTTCCAAGTAGCTGGGACTACAGGCGCCCATCACAATGCCCGGCTATTTTTTGTTGCAGCCGTCGTTGTTTGGCAGGTCCGGGCTGGATTCAAACCCACCAGCTCAGGTGTATGTGGCTGACACCTTACTCGCTTGAGCCATAGGCACAGAGCCAACATTGATTTTATATTCTGAGACATTACTGTATTTTTTTGACAACTTCTAGGAGCCTTGTGGTTGAGTCTTTGGGGTTCTCTAGGTATAAGATAATATCATCGGCTCGGCGCCTATAGCTCAACCGGCTAAGGCGCCAGCCACGTACACCTAAGGTGGCGGGTTCGAATCCCCAGC
>NW_003852574.1:1471372-1473695 GCF_000181295.1 Otolemur garnettii | reverse complement strand
CTCGCTTGAGCCCAGGAGTTGGAGGTTGCTATGAGCTGTGATGCCATGGCACTCTACCCAGGGGGATAGCTTGAGGCTCCATCTCAAAGAAAAAAAAAAAAAGAAATGTACCACCTATGCCTATACTCTTCAGTGTTCTAATTAGAAAAGGATGCTTGATTTCATTGAATGCTTTTTCTGCATCTACTGAGAGGAACATATGGTCTTTGTTTTTGCTTCTGTTGATATGGTGAATAACATTTATGGACTTGACTTGTGTATGTTAAACCAGCCTTGCATCCCTGGGATGAAACCTACTTGATCATGATATATGACTTTTTTGATGATAAGCTGTAATCTATTGGCTAGGATTTTATTGAGAATTTTTGCATCTATATTCATTAGTGAAATTGGTCTGACATTCTCCTTTTTAGTTGGGTCTTTTCCTGGTGTGGGTATCAGGGTGACGTTTGCTTCATAGAACGTGTTGGGGAAGATTTCTTCCTCCTCAAGTTTTTGGAATAATTTTGGCAGTATGGGAATAAGCTCTTCTTTGAAGGTTTGATAGAATTCAGGTGTGAAGCCATCCAGACCAGACATTTTTTTGTTGGGAGATTTTTTTATTGTTTCCTTGACCTTGGTGTTTGAAATTGGTCGGTTCAGGAGATCTATTTCTTCCTGGCTAAGTCTAGGGAGAGAGTGTGATTTCAAATATTGATCTCTTTTCCTTCACTGTCAAATTTCTGGGTATAGAGTTTCTGGTAGTATCCAGAGATGATCTCATATCTCTGTGGCATCTTTTATTTCCCCTTTCTCATTTCTGATTGAGGTTATTAGAGATTTTACTTTTCTATTCAGAGTTAGTCTGGCCAAAAGTTTATCTATTTATTTTTTCAAAAAACCAACTCCTTGTTTCATTAATTTTCTGCATGATTCTTTTGTTTTCAATTTCATTAATGAAATAATTTTGGATATTTCCTTTTTTTCTGCTGGGTTTAGGTTGAGATTGTTCTTCTTTTTCCAGTTCCATAAGATGGCTTGTGAATTTGTTGACATGCTTTCTCTTTTTTGGATGTAGTCATCTAAAGTGATAAATTTTCCTTTCAGGACTGCTTTTGCCACATCCTACGGGTTTTGGTAGCTTGTATCTTCATTGTTGTTTATGCTCAAGGAAGTTGATGATTTCCTCTTTTATTTCTTTCGGCACCCAACTGTCATTCAGCATAAGGTTGTTTAATTTCCATGACTTGGTGTGGGATCGAACATTTTTGTTGGAGTTGAATTCCACCTTTAATTCCTTATGGTCTGAGAAGATACAAGGTAAAATTTCAACTCTCTTGATTCTGTTGGTTTGTGTCCTAGGATATGACCAATTTTGGAGAATGTTCCATGGGCCGATGAGAAGAATGTATATTCTTTACTTTTGGGATGGAGTGTTCTATATACATCTATCAAACACAGTTGTTCTAGGGTCTCGTTTAAGTTCCTTATATCTTTGTTTAATTTCTGTTTAGAGGATTTGTCCAACTCTGTAAGAGGAGTGTTAAAGTCCCCTATTATTATGGTGTTATAGGATATCATATTGTTCAGACTAATTAAGGTCTGTTACAAGAATCTAGGAGCATTTAAGTTGGGTGCATTAATATTCAGAATTGAAATGTCTTCTTGTATTTTTCCCTTGACCAATATGAAGTGACCATATTTGTCTTTTTGACTTTAGTTGCTTTAAATTGATGTGTATCTGAAAATAAGATTGCAACAGCTCTTTTCTTCTGAATTCCATTCACCTGAAAAATTATCTTCCACCCCTTTTGAGGTTAGATGTGTTTCCTGCAAACAGCAAATGGACAGCTTGTGTTTTTTAATCCAATCAGCCAATCTATGCCTCTTCAGTGGGGAATTCAAGCCATTAACATTTATTAAGATAATTGCTAAGTGTGGTAGCATTCTATTCATCTTATTTTGTGAAAGTCCATTGCTTAGTTTTATCTTTTCTATCATTGTGGAAGCTAGGTTCTGTCCTTCAATTTCTGCGTGCTTACTTTGCTGTTGGTCCATTGTGATGGTTAGTGTGTAGAACAGGTTTAAGTATTTCCTGTAGGGCTGGTCTTGTGGCAAATTTCCTCAACATATGCATATCAGTAAATAATTTGATTTCTCCCTCAATTTTAAAGCTTAGCTTAGCAGGATATAGAATTCTGGGCTGGAAATTGTTCTGTTTAAGTAGATTAAAGTTAGATGACCGGCTTGGTGCCTGTGGCTCAAGCGGCTAAGGCGCCAGCCACATACACCTAAGGTGGCGGGTTCAAATCCAACCTGGGCCCGCCAAACAACAATGATGGCT
>NW_003852574.1:1466016-1471179 GCF_000181295.1 Otolemur garnettii | reverse complement strand
AAAAAAATAAAAAAAATAAAAAATAAAGGTAGATGACCACTGTCTTCTGGCTTGAAAAGTTTCATTAGAGAAGTCTGCAGTCACCCTGGTGGATTTGTCTCTGTAGGTCAATTGGCTCTTACTACTGGTAGCTTGCAGAATCTTTTCTTTTGTCTTGACTTTGGACAGGTTCATCAAAATGTGTCTTGGAAAAGCTCTATTAGTGTTGAGGTGACTTGGGGCTAATATCCCTCTGAAAGGAGTGTGTCAGAATCTTTGATGATATTTGGAAATTTTCATTTATAATATTCTCTAGTATGGCTTCCATTCCCCTGGGGCATTCTTCTTCTCCTTCTGGGATACCTATAATTCGTATGTTTGAATGCTTCACAAAGTTCCATGATTCTGCCAGTGAATGTTCTGCTTTCTCTCTCTTCTTTTCTGACTCTTTAGCTATCTGAGTTATCTCAAGAGCTTTGTCCTCTATCTCTGAGATTCTTACTTCTGCATAGTCTAATCTGTTGTTGATTCTATTGCATCTTTAAGTTGACTAAGTGACTGTTTCAGTTCCTTCAGCTCTGCTATATCCTTTCTATATTCTGCATATCATTCATCTCTTATTTGATTCTGTTTTTGGATTTCCTTTTGGTTATTTTCCACTTTATCAGCAATTTCCTTCATTGTTTTCGTCATCTATATTTTAAATTCCCCTTCTGTCATTTATAACATTTCTTTATAGGTGGAATCCCCTGCAGTACCTACCTCCTGGTCCCTTGGGGGCTGGGGGTTGCTCTGAACTGGTTTTTCATGTTGCCAGTATTTTTCTGCTGATTCTTCCTCATGAGTGTTTTCTTTTATCTGTTTCCTTGCCCTAATTTTCCTTTCACTTCCTCTTGCTCTTTAATTTACCATGACATTGGACTAAGATTTTGGTACAGGACCAAAAGGATGAGAAGATTGAAGAGCAAGAAGGGAAAAAAGGTTAAGAAAAAGAAAAAAGAGAAAGGAGACAGGGTGAGTAAAAGGGAATACTGACAAAAAGATGTGAGGCACAGAAAGAGGGAGACAGGAGTAATAAAGGTGTACAGTAGGGTTCTTTGACCCACCCTTAAAAACCCTCAACCTCTGGGGGTGCTGGGTTGGGTGGTTCCTTTGAGGTCAGCCGTCTCCAAATAAAGAGAAAAGACAAAAATACTAAAAATCAAACCAAACCAAACAAACAGAAAACCTTATGGCAGTGGTTCTCAACCTTCCTAATGCCATAATGTATTTTCATTGTTAAAAAGCAATCACATCCCACAGGTTGAGAACTGCTGCCTTACAGGATAAAATTGGGGGGAAACCAAATAATAGGGGCAGGAACACTAGCAAAAATTAAGCTCTTACTATTAAAGAGGGCAACAATGGAAAATTATATTTAAACTAGAAAAATGAAGAAAGAAAAGAAGAAAAAAAAGAAAGAAAAATCTAGAAGGAAAATGTTGACATTAAAAAAAAAGCAGTATATAAATCTTGCTGACTATTGTCTGGTGTCTGTGCAACAGGTGATCTTCTGGGGTATGAGGTGTTAATCACAATACTGATATAACTGTATGAAATGGAGACTAAAGGTCCCTGTTGATTTCTCAAACCCTGCTGGGTTGAAAGCCTAAATCTCTCCTCAGTCCACTTAAAAGACACTTTAAACTGTTAACCTTGGCTAGGCAGAAGCTTTCCTAGGAAAGCACTTATAGCTGGGATCTTTCCTGAAGTGGCTACCCACTTGTCCAGTGCTCCAAAACCAGTCTCACTGTATGCCCCTGATGGTCAAAGTTGCAAGGTAGCCTTTCTACTACCAAACCCTGAACCCTCTGCTCTTCCCCAGCTTTTCAGGCCTGGCCTTTGGCCTGCTCGGTCCACAAGATCACTCGCCCAAGGTCTCTCAGTCTGAGCCTAGCTCTGTGACCCTGAGGGCAGAGCCTGCAGGGCCAGATCTTCCACAATGGCTGTATGGGCTCACAGCTGAAGAATATTAGCTCCATTCCAGCTCCACAGCACAATCCAGGGCCTTAGCCAATGCTTAAAAGTCATCCACACTCTTGCCCAAGTTCTCCTAAGCCCACAAAAAACAAAACAACCCATAGGAAAGGACTTTCCTATTTGGAATCTTACTGCTGTTGTTGATACAGCAGTGGCAGCCACAACCCGAATGCAACCACTTGCCCATTCTCCACTACTTTTGTCCTCCTCCTGGGGTCCTGAAGTCTCTTGCTGTCTCCCTGTGTCCCCAAGGGGATGTTTCTGGGCAGAGCCCACAAGCCAGAGATGCCTGAAGTCTTTTCTCCCCAGTCTCACTGCACCTGGTTGCAAAGAAGCTGTTACGGCTGCCATCTTGCTAATGTGAGTTTTTAAAAACAAGCATCCATACCAGTGTGGGTGGCATGGGAGGAAAGGAGGATAGTGTGGTAGAAGGAATTCTGCTGTATTGGTAATAAAGTTCCAAGTTCATCCCATCATGGATTTCATAGTCCCATAGAGACATGTGGTCCTTAAAAATCATGTAGCACTTCTTAAGTTCAATCTTGTTCCAATGGATGCCAGTTTGGGCTGCAATCAGCTTCTTAAGGTCCCCAATGGTGTCATCATTGGTGTTGCATTTAACTCGGACCTTCTTCCCCAGACAGTCATTGTAAACAACCTCTATCATCCTGGCTGGAGCTCCCACCAATCCCGGAGCCAGGTCCTGCCAGCTTTCCCTGATTCCGGGCTCTATTTTTGTTTTGAAGCAGAGTCTCATTCTGTCACCCTGGATACAGTGCCATGCCATCATAGCTCACAGCAATCTCACTTGGGCTCAAGCAATCCTCTTGCCTCACCTTCTCAAGTAGCTGGGACTACAGGTGACTGCCATGACCCCAGTTAATTTTTTTCTATTTTTAGTAGATACAAGGTCTTGCCCTTGTTCAGGCTGATCTTGAACTCCTGAGCTCAAGCAATCCACCCACCTTGGCCTCCCAGAGTGTTAGGATCATAGGTATGAGCCACTGCATCCAGCCTAATTTTTTTTAATATTAAATCTTTATTTAAAGTTTCTGGAAAATGAGTTACTTTTAACTGACCTACTAATATGAAGATCTCAATTGCTAGACATGCAGACTGGTCAATAGGAGTTAACTTGCTCTACCATGTATGGGCTCTATGCATGTTGCCAGATTATTACGTTTCCTCCCATATGAAAATTTTTCTGGTTTGGCGCCTGCAGCACAGTGGTTATGGTGCCAGCCACATACACCAAAGGTGGCGGGTTTGAACCCAGCCTGGGCCAGCTGAACAACAGCTAAAACAACTGCAACAAAAAATAGCCAGGCATTGTGGCAGCAGCCTATAGTCCCAGCTACTGAGGCAAGAGAATCACTTAAGCCCAAGAGTTTGAGGTTGCTGTGAGCTGTGATGCCATAGTACTCTTCTGAGGGCAACATAGTGTGACTCTGTCTCAAGTTTTTCTTTTTCAGTTTTTGGGCAGGGCAGGGTTTGAACCCGCCACCTCCGGTATATGGGGCCTGCGCCCTATTCCTTTGAGCCACAGGTGCTGCCCCTAAAAAACCTTTTTTACCAAAAGTTTCATAAAGTCCTCCTTTACATCTCCTTATGGTACATACATCGAAAACACCCAACACTGACAGATACTTCCTTCTGTGCCAAATTTTGAGAACCTTCTCTAGGTTCAGTGCAATTAAATACATTAAGAACAAACTGACTTGGCGCCTGTGGCTCAAGTGGCTAAGGTGCCAGCCACATATACCCAAGGTGGTGGGTTTGAATCCAGCCTGTGCCCGCCAAACAACAATGATGGCTGCAACCAAAAAATAGCGGGCATTGTGGTGGGCACCTGTGGTCCCAGATACTTGGGAGGCTGCGGCAGGAGACTCGCTTGAGCCCAGGAGTTGGAGGTTTCTGTGAGCTGTGATGCCATAGCACTCTATCCAGGGGGACAACTTGAGGCTCTGTCTCAATAAAAGAACAAACATTCTTACCAGCTCTACTATGGGCCTTTCCTCCAATTGGCCTGTTACACCAGGACATCAAATCTCAAGAGATAGGTGACTTTCCAAAAGTCGCCTTACCTAAAAGTTACCAGGCTCCTTGTTCAGAGCTACTCATACATGATGGAACTTGAGGTATTACCTAACCCATTTCTTCATCTGCAAAATGGGAGAATGGAATATACCAAATTTGTGAGAATTAAATGAAAAAATGAACATGAAACATCTGTTACACTGTCCTGTCACCACCAGCGTTGTCCACTGCATTAACTCCTATGCCAGTGCATAGACACATGGTTGCTGTAAGTTAGTTAAAATACAAAGGGTGCCAAAAAAAAGTATACACATTTTAAGCAAAGCAAAAATGATTAAAATTGTAATACTGCATATATGCTGATCACAAAAGATAAATAAAAGTCACATTTGACTTCTGCAATTATAAGAGGTGTTCAAAGTGGTTATCAATGTCCAGACACTTCTGATTATAGAGAACTACTGCCTGAGCAGTGTTGACCAAAGTGTCCACTTATATCACTACACATGTCCTTTCAATTTCTTCCTGAAGTTCTACCAGTGTAGCTGGTTTTCTATGGTACACTGCATCAGGTAAGGTCTCCCATAGGTAGAAGTCAAGGGGTGTTAAGTCAGGGAGACCGCGGGGAAAACTCAACCACACCTCTTCACCCTATCCATTTCCTAGCAAGTTCTCCTCAAGGTAAGCTCTCACATCTTGGCGGAAGTGCAGAGGGGCACCATCTTGTTGGAAGTAAAATGGATCATCCCCCAAAAGTGTTCAAATTTCAGGTAAAATGGATGTGCATAGCATGTCTAGGTACACTTGACCGGTAACAGGACCTTCAAAAAAGAATGGTCCAATTAGTCCCCTAATGACAGCCCACACTAGATATTGAGGCCCAGTAAATAGACTTCTTTTTCCACATGTGGATTTTCTGGAACCTAATACACACAATTATGTTGGCTCACTATTCCATTCAATTTGAACTGTGCTTCATCAGACCAAAGCATTTTCCCCACAAACTCCTCATCCACTTGTACCATGTTTTGGATCCACTTATAATATCAAAGCCTGGCTCGGCGCCTGTGGCTCAAGCGGCTAAGGCGCCAGCCACATACACTTAAGGTGGCGGGTTCGAATCCCCAG
>NW_003852574.1:1458590-1464796 GCF_000181295.1 Otolemur garnettii | reverse complement strand
AGCTGGGACCACAGGCACCTGCCACAACACCTGGCTATTTTTTGGTTGCAGCCGTCATTGTTTTTTTTGGCAGGCCCAGGCTGGATTTGAACCTGCCACCTTAGGTGTATGTGTCTGGCGCCTTAACCACTTGAGCCACAGGCTCTGAGCCAACACCATCTTTTGAGTGAATGTCACAGTACACATTGCTACCATAATTACATTTAACCTTGGAAAGGTAGAGGTACTATAGATAATATCTCTTAAAATATGTATACATTTTTTTGGCATCCCCATTTAACTTTATTACTAGAGGCACTTTCTTATTGTAACTACATAGAGTGATAGTACAAGTTAGTTGAAATACCAGCACCAGAGCATCCCAGCTTCAATGGCTTGTGCCTATAGTTTTCAACCTGTGCTTAGAACTGATGCCTCTGCACCTCCACAGACATTGGAGACAAACTCCCAGAGTCCAAGTTCTGCTGAAACTGGGCTCTTGCTGCTACAGGCCAGTTAGGCCTGAAACCCACTACATAGTAGCAGTGGATCAGTCCACCCAACTGCATAGGACAAAGCTCAGCCTGATTCTTGTAAGACTTTGTTAAAGAGAATTTTCTCCAACTTTATCCAGGTTAATTCAAAAATGTAAAGTCTCTATTTTTTTTTTTTTTTGGAGTTTTTGGCCGGGGCTGGGCTTGAACCCGTCATCCCAGGGCTGGGCTTGAACCTGTCATCCCAGTATACGGGGCCAGCACCCTACTCCTTGAGCCACAGGCGCTGCCCAAGTCTCTTGTCTTTTTATGGCTGAATAGTATTCCATGCTATACATATACCGCAGTTTATTAATCTCTTAATGAGTTAATGAGCACTTGGGTTTATTCCACATCTTGGTGATTTTAAATTGAGCTGTGCTAAACAATCTAGTATAAATGTCCTTATACTAAAACGACTTTTTGGGTGGTGCCTGTATTCCCATGACATTCTACCCAGGGTGACAGAGTGAGATTGTCTCAAAAAAAAAAAAGAAAGAAAAGAAAAGAAAAGAAACTCTAATAGTTCAGGATAGCAAAGGGCAATTATTTTTACTCATGGAACCATTTCCTGAGATAGCTAAACTATTGGGCTATACACATATATTGTAATGTAGTTTGCATAATCATTGCTCAGAATAGCTCTCTGTGCCACCCCTTTTGGGCCAAAGAGAATAATGAACTAGGCTAGGGAGAAAAAACACAAGACGGCTCTGTAAGCCTACTGAAATCATGGAGCATTTATATCTGAAATCTATGACCTAGAATTAAAGATAGATTTTCTCTCCTCTGTCTTAATTATAAGCATTTCATATTCTTTTTTCTTTTTTAGAGACAGAGTCTGACTTTATCACCCTTCGGTAGAGTGCTGTGGTGTCACAGCTCACTCCAACTCCTTGGCTTAGGCAATGCAGTTTGTTGCAGTTTGGCCAGGGCCTGGTTTGAACCGCCACCTTGGGTATATGGAGCCAGTGCCCTACCCACTGAGCTACAGGTGCCTCCCATTTCATATTCTTTTTTTTTTTTTTGAGACAGAGCCTCAAGCTGTCCCCCTGGGCAGAGTGCCGTGGCATTACAGCTCACAGCAACCTCCAACTCCTGGGCTCAAGCGAGTCTCCTGCCTCAGCCTCCCAAGTAGCTGGGACCACAGGTGCCCGCCACAACGCCCGGCTATTTTTTGGTTGCAGCCATCATTGTTGTTTGGCGGGTCCGGGCTGGGGATTCGAACCCGCCACCTTAGGTGTACATGGCTGGCGCCTCAGCCAGTTGAGCTATAGGCGCCGAACCCATATTCTTTTTGAGAAAAAAAAAGAACAGTGCTACAGGTTTGTTTTTGTTTTTGTTTTTTGAAATAAAGTCTCAAGCTGTTGCCCTCAGTGTGGAATGCCATCCTCTTGCCTCAGTTTTTCTATTTTTAGTAGAGATAGGATCTTGCTTTTTTTGCTCAGACTGGTCTCAAAACTCGTGAGCTCAAGCAATCCATCCACCCACCTCAGCCTCCCAGAGTGCTAGGATTATAGGTGTGAGCCACCACTCCTGGCCTGTGCTATAGGTTTTTTAACTCTCTTCAGAAAAGTGTCAGGGAAGAAAGAAACTATCCAATGGTAAGAGTATACAAAAAGCAATTTGAAATTCCTTTTTTTTTTTTGAGACAGAGTTTTACTCTGTCCCCCTGGGTAGAGTGATGTGGTGTCATAGCTCACAGCATCCTCAAACTCTTGGGCTCAAGAGTTCTTGCTTCAGCCTCTGGAGTAGCTGGAACTGCAAGTGCCCAGTTATTTTTAGTAGAGCCAGGGGACTCACTCTTGTTTAAGCTGGTTTAAATTCCTGAGCTCAAGTCTTCCTCTAAGTCAGGCATCCTCAAACTACAACCCGTGGGCCACATGCGGCCCGCCAAGGACATTTATCCAGCCCACTGGGTGTTTTTGCTGCCACTGCCTGTCCTGCTTAGCAGCTGACTCATCCTGGGGCCTGCCGTCCGTCCCTCCAACAGTCTGAGGGACAGTGAACTGGCCACCTATTTAAAAAGTTTGAGGACCCCTGCCATACTGCTAGAATTATAGGCATGAGTCACTATGCCAGCCTAGAAATCCTTATATGCCACCAAATTAGCAATGATGGGCTTAATATGGAATGGTAGACACCAGTGTAAGTACCTTGGTGGAGTAGCAGATGGGGCCATTATTTCTATGAGCCTTGTCAACAGCTAGAATGGCTCTTACTACCACAATACAAACAAATAGCACTACACAACTAAATATGCATCTTTTTTTTCAGATTAATATAATGGCATAAATGATTAAGTTATACTGTTTGCATTTGTTAGGTAAAGTTCAGGTTGTAGTTGAGCCCTTCAAGGAGGGGTTGGGGGAGTGAAGTATGCACTGTATAATGAACACACATCTTAACATTGTCTTGATTTTGGTCCTTGCTATTTCTTTTATTTTCTTATACCTGTGCTATAAAAACTTCATGCTATTTCAATAGCAATTGCCCCAATTGAGGTAAGGGTCCAAACGTTAGACCATGTCTAATTTTTGTGGGCCCATGGGCCCAATGCTAGATACAGAGTTCTCACTCAGTTAATGTTAATACACAGAACTGAAATGACACCTTTTTTTTTTTTTAATTGAGATGGGAGTCTCACTCTGTTGCCCCATGCTAAAGTGCTGTGGCATCAGCTTAGCTCACAGCAACCTCAAACTCCAAGTTCAAGTGATCCTTCTGACTAGCTGAGATTATAGGCATCCAATACCACACCCAACTAACTTTTTCTATTTTTAGTAGAGATAGGGTCTTGCTCTTGCTCTGGGTGGTCCTTAAACTCCTGAACTCAAGAAATCCTCCCACCTCAGTTTTCCAGAGTGCTCAGGATTACAGGCATGAGCCACCAGGCCCGGCCAAGAAAGCCTTCTTGAAAAAACAGAGGTAACTGGGCAGCCACCAGAGCTCAGTGGGTAAGGTGCCAGCCACATATACCAAGGCTGGCAGATTCAACCCCAGCCCAGGCCTGCTAAACAGCAATGATAACTGTAACAAAAAAATAGCCAGGTGTTGTGGCGGGCGCCTGTAGTCCCAGCTACTTGGGAGACTGAGGCAAGAGAATTGCTTAAGCCCAAGAGTTGGAGGTTGCTGTGAGCAGTGATGCCATGGCAGTCTACCCAGGGCGACATACTGAGACTCTGTCTCAAAAAAAAAAAAAAGAAAAGAAAAAAACAGAGATACCCTACAGCCTCTTCTCCTTGTTTTCCTCTCCTGTCATTACTGCACCTTCCCATATTTGTTTTCTTTTTCCCTTTTGCCCATTTTCTAATTATAAAAATGATGGCTGAGGTGGGAGGATCATTTGATTCAGGAGTTCAAGACCAGCCTGAGCAAGAACAAGAACACCCCCCAACACCACTAAAAATAGAAAAATCAGCCAGCTGTTGCAGTGGGGGCGCCTATAGTCATAGCTACTCCGGAGGCGGAGCCAGGAGGCTTGAGAGGATTGCTTGAACCCAGGAGTTTGAGGTTGCTGTAAGCTAGGCTAATGCCAGGGCTCTGTAGCCTAGGCAACAGACTCTATCTCAAAAAGAAAAAGAAAAAAAAAGTGTGAAGGGAACTTCTTTCTAAGTAATCAGTGAAACCATAAGATTCTCTTAAGTATCGGAGAATATAACCAAAAGACTTACCCAGAGCCTGAGGGAATACTAAGCATGTCTTTGATATTCCAAACATTAAAATTCATTTCTTATGATTATCCCTATTTGAAAGAACAAAGGAATATTAATAAAGAAAATTAATGGTATAATTTTTCCAAAGATTATTAGTGATTATTATATGTAGGTGAAGATATTTCAGCAGTTACATTTGCAGTTACATTCATTTGGTGAAAATTTCTATTACCTATGTGCCAGATAGTTATTTTGTACTGCTAAATTGAGAAATTACCATCCATCTTAATACCAGGGAAAGACCAAAGTCGTCTGTGAAACAGTAAATTTGCCTTGCATCTTCTTCTCTTTTGCCCTTTTCTCTTAACACCCTATAATCTGCTTTCAGGAAAGGATCAATTAACCCCATCTTTCATTGCCTGGGCCAATAAATGACTTAATCTATTACCTCGTCCAAGAAAACCAGTTCTACCCAGGCCACAGGATACTGAAATGCAAAGTCAGCTGTGGAATTGGGGCAGTACAGAAGCTCTACAGGAAGGAAGAAGAGCTTTGGGCAAAAGTGTCTTCTTATACCTCTCACATAAGTAGTTGGCTACTCTGGTCACCAACAACCCAATATGCTATGTACTACATTTCATTATGATGATCATGTAGCCTAGACTTTAGAAACAAACTCAACTTTCCTTTTTTTTTTTGAGACAGAGCCTCAAGCTGTCCCCCTGGGCAGAGTGACGTGGCATCACCGCTCATAGCAACCTCCAACTCCTGGGCTCAACCGATTCTCCTGCCTCTGCCTCCCAAGTAGCTGGGACTACAGGCGATGCCTGGCTACTTTTTGGTTGCAGCCATCATTGTTGTTTGGTGGGCCCGGGCTGGATTCAAACCTGCCAGCTCAGGTGTATGTGGCTGGTGCCTTAGCCGCTTGAGCCATAGGAGCTAAGTCACAAACTCAACTTTCAAATTTTGTCTCCTTGATCTCACAAGAATATTCATATTTATGAGATTATATATTATCATTGTGGCATGAGAAAATATGCCACACATATGGCGGAATAAAGATCATTGACTATCAAATACTGCTCTAACACAAACCTAGATAAAATGAAACAGAAGTTCTGAATATAGACATTTTAATGTACTTTTTATAACTTAACCTTATTTAAATAAATCTGTACAGTGTAATTTTCTAAATTTCCAGAAAAATAGAGGCATTTGAATGTTTATAACCAACCACTTGTTTTGTAAGGATATTAAATTTGGGCAGTTCCTGTGGCTCAAAAGGGTAGGGTTCTTGGCCCCATATACTGGAGGTGGCCGGTTCAAACCCAGCCCTGGCCAAAAAAAAAGAGGAAATAAAAAGAGAAGATAAATACTAAACAAACAAACAAAAAAAGAATATTAAATTTAACTCACAAAGGCTGCATGTGGTGGCTCATGCCTATAATCTTAGCACTCTGGGAGGCCAAGATGGGTGGATTGCTTGAAGTTAGGAGTTCCAGACCAGCCTGAGCCAAAGAGAAAACCAGTTTCTATAAATAGCCAAGTGTTGTACGGGGCACGTGTAGTCCTAGCTAGTTGGGAGGTTGAGGCAAGAGAATCTCTTTGAGCCTAAGAGTTTGAGGTTGCTGTGAGCTATGATGTCACATTACTCTACTAAGGGTAACAAAGTGAGACTCAGTCTCAAAAAATAAATAAGAGCTTGGTGCCTATAGCTCAGCGGCAAGGGTGCCAGCCCCATATACCGGAGCTGGAGGGTTCGAATCCAGCCCCGGGCCTGCCAAAGAACAATGACAATTGCAAACAAAATATAGCTGGGCATTGGGGCAGTGCCTGTGGCTCAGTGGGTTGGGCACTGGCCCCATATAACGAGGGTGGCGGGTTCAAATCCAGCCCTGGCCAAACTGCAACAAAAATAGTTGGGCGCTGTGGCAGGTACCTATAGTCCCAGCTACTGGGAGGCTGAGGCAAGAGAATTGCCTAAGCCAAAGAGTTGGAGGTTGCTGTGAGCTATGACATCACAGTACTCTACCATGGG
>NW_003852574.1:1455747-1458396 GCF_000181295.1 Otolemur garnettii | reverse complement strand
CCATGGCACTCTACCCAGGGCAACATAGTAAGACTCTGTCTCCAAAAAAAAAACAATAAATAAATAAGTAAGTTAATTAATTAATTTAGCCCCCAGAGTCAAGGAGCTAAATATACTACCACTTACCAGTGGTACTAATATGCCACTAATATGTACCAAGCACAATGCTAGACTTTATATATGTCCATTTATTTATATCCTCACACTGATTTTGTGAGGCAGGTATTATCCCCATTTATAAGTTTGTGATCAATGTTTAGATAGGTTAAATCATTAGCTTAAGTCCTCTCCAATAATTATGGGTAAGTAGGTAATAAGCCGGGTCAGTAAAGGACCAAAACCCATGCTGTTTCAAATATACCATATATTCTGTTTCTCAACATTGGCTCTATTTCAGGCCCTTTTTAGAATTGAGCAACTGGCTTAGCACCTCTGGCTCAAGTGGCTAAGGCGCCAGCCTCATACACCTGAGGTGGCAGGTTCAAATCCAGCCCAGGCCCACCAAACAACAATGACAGCTGCAACCAAAAAATAGCCAGGCGCTGTAGTGGGCGCCTGTAGTCCCAGCTACTTGGGAGACGGAGGCAGGAGACTCGCTTGAGCCCAGGAGTTGGAGGTTGCTGTGAGCAGTGTGACCCCATGGCACTCTACAGAGGGTGATAAAGTGAGACTCTATCTCCACACACAAAAAATAATAATAATAAGTAGCAAGGCAATCAACTGAAAAGATATGGCTATAAAGGCAACCAAACCAAGATTCAGATACTGACTTTTTTTTTTTTTTTTTTTAGAGACAGAGTCTCACTCCATCACCCTCAGTAGAGTGCTGTGGTATCACAGCTCACAGCAACCTCCAGCTCTTGGGTTTAGGCCATTCTCTTGCCTCAGTAGATACTGACTCTTATACTTAAAAACTGTGAAGTTGGGCAAATCAGTTAACTTCTTTGAATCTCAGTTTCCACATGATAAGAAGGTAATATCAGCCGAGCTCAGTAGCTCATGCCTGTAATTCTAGTGCTCTGGGAGGCCTAGGCAATTGGATTGCTTGAGCTCACAAGTTCAAGACCAGCCTGAGCAAAAGCAAGACCCTGTCTCTACTAAAAAAGTAGAAAAACTGAGGTAAGAGGATCACTTAAGCACAAGTTGGAGATTGCTGTGAACTATGACACCACAGCACTCTACCCAGGGCAATAGCTTGTTTCAAAAAAAAAAAAAAGAAGGTAATACCTACCTTAAATAGTAGGGGTAGGAATTCAATATCATTAATATCTAGTGTCTGATATGGACACTGGTGCTTATTAGGTGCTTCTTAATTTTTCAAAGACTATGGCTTTACCATTTTCAAATGAATCCATGGTCTCCTGGGGCCTTCCACATTCCCCTACTTTCAGTTTAAATGACTCATTCATAACAGACAATGGCAAAGCGCAGGAGTTCACTCCTATAATCCCAGCACTTTGGGAGGCCAAGTAGGGAAGAGTGCTTGAATTGAGGCCAGGAGTTCAAGACCAGCTTTGGCAATATAGCAACACCCCCATCTCCAAAAAAAACCAGACCATAAACTCTTTCATTCATGTCAGTTGAGAATGAAGATTGTTGAAGGATTGGGACTAAATATAACAGTTTAGATAATTTCTTTTTATTTGTAGACTATCTTCCCTAACATATAAATTAATAAAATGCCTCACTGAGATGACAACTGAAATAAATTCATTTTAAAAACTGGCTACTGGCACCACGCCTGTGGCTCAAGTGGCTAAGGCGCCAACCACATACACCTGAGCTGGCGGGTTCGAATCCAGTCCGGGCCCGCCAAACAACAATGACGGCTGCAACCAAAAAATAGCTGGGCATTGTGGTGGGCGCCTGTTATCCTAGCTACTTGGGAGGTAGAGACAGGAGACTTGCTTGAGCCCAGGAGTTGGAGGTTGCTGTGAGCTGTGATGCCACAGCACTCTACCCAGGGTGATAGCTTGAGGCTCTGTCTCGAAAAAAAAAAAAAAGAAAAAACTAGCTACATTGGCCAGGCATGGTGGCTCATGTCTTTAATACTAGCACTCTGGGAGGCTGGGGTGGGTGTATTGCCTGAGCTCAGTTCCAGACCAACCTAAGCAAAGAGAGACCCCCAGTCTCGAATAAAAATAGAAAAACTAGTTGGGTATTGTTATGGGCACCTGTAATCCCAGCTACTTGGGAGGCTGAAACAAGAGGATCACTTAAGCCCAAGAGTTTGAGGTTGCTGTGAGCTGTGACTCCATAGCACTCGACCCCACGGCGGGGTGAGACTCAACCTCTTGAGCACAAATGATCCTATTGCCTCAGCCTGCCAACTAACTGGGACTACATGTGTCCAGTTATTTTTTTTTTTTTGACAGGGTCTTGCTGTTGCTCAGGCTGACTCACTGTTACACTGTTATTCTTTTAACTAAGCACAAGCCACCATGCCTGACTAATTTTTTTTTTTTTGGAGAGAAAGACATGATCTCAACTATGTTGCCCTGGCCAGTCCTGAGTGATCCTCCTGTCTCTGCCTCCTAAACTGCTAGAATTATACGTGTGAGCCACCAAGCCTAGCCTGAATTCTACATTTAAAGAAACATTTTTTTTTTTTTTTGAGATAGAGCCTCAAGCTGTCCCCCTGGGTAGAGT
>NW_003852574.1:1452412-1454085 GCF_000181295.1 Otolemur garnettii | reverse complement strand
AAAGAAAAGAAAAGAAAGAAAACTTTACCTATAGTTTTATTTTTTTAGCTCAACTCTTTGGGCTCAAGTGACCTCCTAGTTTTGAGGTGTTTTTTCTTTTTTGTAGTTCTGTTTCAAGTTCTTGGGCCAGCAAGTTTTGCTAATGAGAACTTTGTGACTTTCTTTTGCACTGGTGTATTCTAAAGTTCTTTCCCAGAAACAGCAGAGGCTCCTTGCAGCCATGAGATAAGGACAAAGCCTTACATGAACTGTTTGTTCAGAGAAGACAAGATAAGTGACATCTTACCACAGATTATACCCAAGGACCTATTGAGCAGCCTACTCCCCACATCCCACCTGCATACAAGGCTGAAAGAATGACCAATATTAATCCCTAGTTCATTACACTACTTACTAAAATCCCACTCCGGGAGAGGCTGCCACTGTTGGCTTTTTTTTTTTTTTGAGACAGTTTCAAGCCCTGGGTGTCACAGCTCACAGCAACCTCAAACTTTTGGTTTAAGTGATTCTCTTGCCTCAGCCTCCCAAGGAGCTAAAATGCCTGGCTATTTTTAGAGACAGGGTCTGGCTCAGACTCAGGCTGGTCTCCAACTCCTGAGCTCAGGCAGTCCACCTGCCTTGGCCTCTTATGTGTTGGCATTACAGGTGTGAGCCACGTCGCCCAGCCTACTGCCACTGTTTTTTGATCATGGGATGTATGTACTAAAATGATTTCTTACTGAGCTTATGTGCCCTATACTCCACCCCACACGTGTAATAACATTCACTTCATCATTATTCATTTCACCTCCAGAAAATACTGTGACCCTGTGAAATGAATAATGCATGAATAATCCATAACTTTCACCTCCCAGTTAACACACCTCTGCAATAAATCCTTTCTTCCTTGACAATCCACATCTCTCTTAGTAATTGGCTTTCTTTTTTTATTTTAGACAGAGTCTCACTTTGTCACATTTGGTAGAGTGCCATGGGGTTATAGCTCACAGCAACCAAAAACTCTTGGGCTCAAGCAATTCTCTTATCTCAGTCTCCTGAGTAGCCAAGACTACAGGTGCCCACCACAACAGTTGGCTCTTTTTCAGAGATAGTCTCACTTGGGCTCAGTCTTATCTCAAACTCGTGAGCTCAGGCAATCCAACCACCTTGGCCTCCCAGAATGCTAGGATTACAAGCGTGAGCTACTGTGCCCAGCCTTCTTGTAGGTTTGACAACAGTGATATGAGCAAGTCATCCCAGTCGCTAGGGAAGCTGAAGCAGAATCACCTGAGCCCAGGAGTTTGAGGTTACAGTGAGTTATGATGATTCCACTACACTCTAGCCAGGTGACATGGTGAGATCCTGTCTCAAAAAATAAGCACACACATGCACAAGAAAAAAATTAAAATAAAACTAGAAGCTTTCCCAGAGGATTAGGAACAAGACAAGGATGTCCCTATTCGTCACTGCTATGAATATACATACTCACAAGAAGTCCTAGCTAATGAAATAAGATATTAAATAAAAAGTATATAGATTGGGAAGGAAAAAAAACTATTTGTTCACAGATGACATGATTATCTATGTTGAAAATCTAACAGACTTGACAAAAACTTCTGGAACTACTAAGTGATTATAGCAAAGTCACAGGGTAGAAGGTTAAATATAATAATACAAAAAGTCAACCACGGCTC
>NW_003852574.1:1448204-1452174 GCF_000181295.1 Otolemur garnettii | reverse complement strand
TACCCAGGGGGACAGCTTGAGGCTCTGTCTAAAAAAAAAAAAAACAAAAAGTCAACCACTTTCCTATATACCAGTAATTAACAAGTAGAATTTAAAATTAAAACACAAAACCATTTACATTTACACTCTCAAAAATGAAATACTTAGGTATAACTCTGCCAAGATATGTATAAGATCTATATCAGGAAACTACAAATTGATGACAAAAATCAAAGAACTAAATAAATGGAGAGATATTTGTATTGGATACAAAGAGGAAGATTCAATATTGTCAAGATGTCAGTTCTTCCCAAACTGATCTATAGAGTTAATGCAATCCCAGCCAAAATTCCAGCAAGTTATCTTACAGATATATTGATAAACTAATTCTAAAGGATGTTTGGAGAAAAAAAAGACCCAGAATAACTAACACAATATGAAGAATGAGCCAGAAGACTGACACTACCAGGCTACAAGACTTATTATAAATCTATAGTTGAATCTTAAAGTCAGTTGATTAAAAAAATCTAGAGAAGGCTGGGCAGGGTGGCTCACACCTATAATAATCCTAGCACTCTGAGAGGCCAAGGCAGGCAGATTGTTGAGCTCAGGAGTTCAAGACCAGCCTAAGCAAAAGTGAGACCTCCAATCTCTACCAAAAACAGAAAAACTAGCCATGTGTCCTGGCACGTGCCTATAGTCCCAGCTACTTGGGAGGCTGAGGCAAAAGGATTACTAAACCCAAGTTTGAGGTTGCTATGAGCTATGATGCCACAACACTCTACTGAGGGTGACAAAGTGAGAATCTCTCTCAAAAAACCAAACCAAAACAAACAAACAAAACTATAGTTGTCAAGACAATATGGTTTGGGTAACAACAACAACAAAAAAATAGATAAGAGATCAATGGAAGACCTGGCGCTCATGCCTGTAATCCCAACACTCTGGGATGCCAACGAGGGTGGACTGTCCGAGCTCACAGGTTCAGCCTGAGCCACATCACAACCCTGTCTCTAAAAATGCCAGGCATTGTGGCAGGTGCCCATAGTCCCAGCTACTTGGGAGGCTGAAGCAAGAAAATCACTTGAACCCAAGAATCTGAGGTTGCTGTGAGCTATGATGTCATAGCACTCTACAAGAGGTGACAAAGTGAGATTGTCTCAAAAAAAAAAAAAAGAGAGAGATCAATGGAACAGAATATAGAGCCCAGATATGGACCCACACAAATATAGTCAACTGATCTTGACTGAGAAGCAAAGATAATACAATGGAGAAAAGAAAGTCTTTTGTCTTTTTTTTGCAGATTTTGGCCGGGGCTGGGTTTGAACCTATTACCTCCGGCATATGGGGCCCGGCGCCCTACTCTTTTTTTGAGCCACAGGCACCGCCCTGTCTTTTTATTTTTTTTAATTCACTCTCCATAGAGACTATCAAAAATTACCAATGCCAGCAAAAGCCATAGCTCAGTGGGTAGGGTGCCGTCCACATACAACAGGGCTGGTGGGTTCGAACCCAGCTCAGGCCTGTTAAAACAAAAAAATAGCCGGGCGTTGTGGCAGATGCCTGTAGTCCCAGTTACTTAGGAGGCTGAGTAGAAAATCACCTGGGCCCAGGAGCTGGAGGTTCAAGACCAGCTATTTTTTGGTTGTAGTTGTCGTTGTTTGGCAGGCCTGGGCCGGATTTGAACCCACCAGCTCCAATGTATGTTGTTAGAGCCCTAGCCACTGAGCTACAGGTGCTGAGCCAAGACCCTATCTCTTAAAAAAAAAAAAAATTAAAGGGAGGTACCTATAGCTCAGTTGGTAGGGCACCATGCAAGTATACTGAGGCTGGTGGGTTAGAACCCAGCCCAGACCAGCTAAACAACAATGACAACTGCAACAGTAACAAAAAATAGCCGAGCGGTATGGCAGGCACCTGTAGTCCCAGCTACTTGGGAGGCTGAGGCAAGAGAATGGCTTAAACCCAAGAGTTTGAGGTTGCTGTGAGCTGTGACGCCACAGCACTCTACCCAGGGCCACAGCTTGAGACTCTGTCTCCAAAAAAAAAAAAAAAAAATTTAAAAAGAAGAAAATGGGCTGGGTGAGGTGGCTCACGCCTATAAACCTAACACTCTGGAAGTTGAGACAGGAGGATTACTTGAGTTCAGTATCATTCCAATTTTAGTACATGTGCTGCTGAAGCCAGTACCGTTTGAGCCCAAGCATTCAAGACCAGCCTGAGCAAGAGTGAGACCCTGTCTCTACACAAAACAGAAAAATTAGTCAAGTTTTGTAGTGGACACCAGTAGTCCTATCTACTGAGGGCAAGGCAGGAAGATCTCCTAAATCCAGGAGTTTGAGGTTGCTGGGAGCCAAGCTGAGGTCAGGGCATTCTAGCCTGGTCAACAGAGTGAGAATGTGCATTCAAAAAAAAGAAAGAAAAGAAAACCAGCAATTCCAGTTAAATAGGATTAAACTGGAGAGATTCAACATATGTATGACAGAAGTTGAAATAACAATCCTTCTTTTGGCTGTCCTTACTTAGGCACCATGTCTATGTTTACCATATGGTTTACCCAAGCTTGAATATGTCCTTTTTTTTTTTTTAGACAGAGTCTCAAGCTGTCACCCTGCTAGAGTGCCATGGCATCATAGCTCACATCAACCTCCAACCTCAAACTTGGGCTCAACCGATCCTCTTGCCTCAGTTTTTCTATTTTTGGTAGAGATAGGGGTCTCACTTTTGTTCAGGCTGGTTTTGAACCTGTGAGCTCAAGCAATCCACCTGCCTTGGCCTCCCAGAGTACTAGGATTACAGGCGTGAACTACTATTGCCAGGCCCAATTTTATACTTTTTCTGTTTGTTTGAGACAGAGTCTCACTCTGTTGCCCCAGGTTAGAGTGCTGCAGTGTAAGCCTGGCTCACAGCAACCTTAAACACCTGAGTTTAAGCGATCCTCTTGCCTCAGCCTCCTAGAGTAGCTGGGACAACAGGCAGGCCACAAGAAACAGCTAATTTTTTTCTATTTTTAGTAGAGATAGAGTCTTGCTCTTGCTCAGGCTGGTCTCAAATTTCTGACCTAAAGCCATCCTCTTGCCTTAGCCTCCCAAGTAGCTGAGGCTACAGGCATGTACCACCACACCCAGATATTTTGCTATTTTTTTTGTAAAGATAGGGTTCTCACTCTTGCTCAGTCTTGAATTCCTGAGTTCAAGAAATCCTCTGCCCTCACTGCACTAGGATTATAGCCATGAGAGATCGCACCTGGCCTTCAATTTTATACTTTATTCTATAAAGTACTGAGTTTTCCAATATAAAGAAAAAGTATACTGCTTCTTGCTCCTGGTTGAGTGAATCAAGCCCCAGGTGCCCTCCCCACTGGTGGTAAGAGTTGAGATGGTAATGTTTGCTTTTATAGAGGCTGCAATTTTGGGCAGCAGTAGAAGTGGGGAAAACATGATGGGAGCAAAGTAGGAAAGTTTTTTATTAGCTGAATAAAGATAGAAAAGTGCATGGCAGTGCATTTGGGTCCAAAGAGCAAAATATGGCTAAGTGGTGGTTTCTCAGAATGAAAAGCAAATTCCTTATCTTCCCTCAGGCACTGGGTCTCTGATCTTCAGTCTTAGGGAACTAATTTCCTTTGTCTTGAAGGCCTATTTATTCTGTAAGGGCAGAAATAATTGTGTGCAAAGCAAGAACACAGAGAAAAGCAGCCAGATACAAGGCTGTTTTTTAGGGTTTTTTTTTTTGAAAAAGGGTTTCACTATGTTGCCCTCCATAGCATCATAGTTCACAGCAACCTCAGACTTTGGGTTTAGATGATTCTCTTGCCTCAGCCTCCCAAGTAGCTGGGATTACAGGCACCTGCCACAACGCCCAGTTATTTTTTTGTTGTAGTTGTCATTATTGTTTGGCAGGCCTAAGTTGGATTCGAACCCTCCAGCTCTGGTATATGTGGCTGGTGCCCTAGCCACTGAGCTATAGGCACTGAGCCCCCAATTTTTTTTTT
>NW_003852574.1:1446177-1447704 GCF_000181295.1 Otolemur garnettii | reverse complement strand
CCCAGGAGTTGGAGGTTTCTGTGAGCTGTGTGATGCCACAGCACTCTACTAAGGGCGATAAAGTGAGACTCTGTCTCTACAAAAGAAAAAAAAGGAAAGATGTGTCATATTCTTTGAGAGGAAAGTTAAACATCCCAAATATTAATATATCTCTCTAGAGATTTAAAACTTTATGAAATGGTCCCAATACAAATAACATCAGATGTTTTTCTGCAGATAAAAAGTTGATTATAAAGTTCATTTGTAAAAAATAAACAAGACTAGGCCAGGTGAGGTGGCTCATGCCTCTAATCCTAGCACTGCAAGGTGGGTAGACTGCCTAAGCTCACGAGTCAAACCAGCCTGAGCCAGAACAAGACTGAGTCTCTAAAAAAAATAGCCAGACAATATGGTGGATGTCTGTAGTCTCAGCTACTTGGGAGACTGGCAAGAGAATCAGGTAAGCTCAAAAGTTTGAGGTTGCTGTCAGCTGTGATGCCACAGCACTCTACTGAGGGAAACAAAGTGAGACTCTGTCTCAAAAAAAAAAAAAAAAAATCCCGTATGATGAATCCTGAATCCCCAATACCACTCTATTTGGTGATAGGCACTTTAAGGCTAAATGAGGTCATAAAGTAGGGCCCTAATTCTTCTAAAGATTGTGTCCTTATAACAAAAGAAAGAGAGACCAAAGTTCTGTCTCTCTCTATGTACAGAGGAAAGGCCAGGGGAGTATACTAGAAGAAGGTGGCCTTCTGCAAGCCAGGAAGAGCGGCCTCACCAGAAACCAACTTTGACAGCACCTTAATCTTCGATTTCTAGTCTTTAAAACCAAGAAAATAAATTTCTTTTGTTAAAGCCACACAACAGGTATTTGAGAAAACTATATACCATTCCTGAGCAATAGGAAAGATATATTGGGCTGGGTGTGGTGGCTTACGCCTGTAATCCTAGCATTCTGGGAAACCGAGGTGGGTGGCCTGCCTGAGCTCACAGGTTTGAGACCAGCCTGAGCCAGAAGAAGACCTTGTTTCTAAAAATAGCTGGGCATTGTGGTGGGCACCTGTAGTCCCAGCTACTCGGGAGGCTGAGGCAAGAGAATCGCCTAAGCCCAGGAGTTAGAGGTTGCTTTGAGCTATGTGATGCCACAGCACTCTACCACTCTACTGAGGCCAATAAAGTGAGACTCTGTCTCTACAAATACACACACACACACATATATATATATATATTAGCAAATCATGACTATGATTTCTGGCACAGAAGTAGAAAAGGCATTTGAGAAAAGTCAATATGAATTAATTTTAATAAAAGTTCAATGAAACACAAGATTGATGTACACTCCCTTGATTGAAAATATACATATCTCAGCCAAAAGCTAGCACCTTCCTTTATAGGGAAACAATGGAGGCCTTCTTCATAAAGTTAGGAACAAGACAAGGAGGCCCACTATAATAGATGGAATTGTTTGCTCCTAAAACCCATATGTTGGGCTCGGCGCCTGTGGCTCAAGTGGCTAAGGTGCCAGCCACGTACACCCAAGGTGGC
>NW_003852574.1:1442050-1446099 GCF_000181295.1 Otolemur garnettii | reverse complement strand
TGTAGTCTCAGCTACTTGGGAGACTGGCAAGAGAATCAGGTAAGCTCAAAAGTTTGAGGTTGCTGTCAGCTGTGATGCCACAGCACTCTACTGAGTGGAAAACAGTGAGACTCTGTCTCAAAAAAAAAAAAAAAAAATCTTAAAAATAAATAAATAAATAAATAAGACCATCCAGGAAATTTCTAAAAAGGAAGAAAGAAAAGAGGGAGAGGAAAAGGGGAAAGGGCCTACTTTCACCAGATATTAAGACATATGATAAAGCTTCTATAATTTTACAGCCTTCATATTGGGACATGATTAAAGAAACAAATCAGTAGAAAACAACATAAAACAGTAATTTAACTGAAAATGTAAATGCAATATGTGTAAGATAATGGTAGTATCTAAATTAAGAGGGTGCAAAAAAAAGTATATCTATTTTAAGGAAAAAGCTGTATTAAAATTGTAACACTCAAGTCACATTTGATTTCTGCAATTATAAGAGGTGCTAAAACGTGACATGTATTCACTTTTTGTTACCAGTATATATTGAGTATTATAATTTTTTTTGAGACAGTCTCACTATGTTGCCCTCAGTAGAGAGCTGTGGCATCACAGCTCACAGAAACCTCAAACTCTTGGGCTTAAGCAATTCTCCTGCCTCAGCCTCCCAAGTAACTGGAACTACAGGCACCCACCACAATGCCTGGCTATTTTTGTTGTTGCTGTTTTTGCAGTTGTTATTGTTTAGCAGGCCTGGGCCAGGTTTGAACCTACCAACCTCAGTATATGAGGCCAGTGCCCTAACCACTGAGGAACACACATCAAACCAGAGTATAACAATTTTAATACAGTTTTTTCCTTTGTTAAAATGTATATGCATTTTTTGGCACCTTCCATATGGAGAAATAGACAACATTTTAATAAGTATAGTTGGGATAACTATAAGTTAGTTGAATAGTTAATAGGAACAGTTATAAGAAAAAAGATAAAATTGAATCTAGTTATTACACCAAACAACAAAATATTCCAAATGAATCAGAGATAATGGAAAAATGAAACAATAAATGCACTGGAGAAAAATTGATAAATTCCTCTATAAATAGGGACAATTTTGACTCAAAAGCCAAAAATAATAAGAAAAAAGGTCAACAAATTTGCCTCCATACAATTTTTGTTTTTTGAGACAGAGTTTTGATTTGTCACCCTCAGTAGAGTACTCTGGCATCATAGCTCACAGCTACCTCCAATTCTTGGGCTCAAGTAATTCTTTTGTCTCAGCCTCCTGAGTAGGTGGGCTCACTCTTACTCAGGTGCCCTTGACTCCATAGAATTTTTTTTCATTAACAGAATGAATTGTTCTTGAGACTCCATAGAATTTATAAAAAGAAAATTTTGGCTGTACATGGTGGCTCACACTTGCAATCCTGGCACTTTGGGAGGGTAAGGTAGGAGGATTGCTCAAGTCCAGGAGTTTAAGACCAGCCTGAACAAGAGGGAAATCTTATCTCTACATAAAAATAGAAAAATTAGCTAGGCACAATGGCATGTATCTGTAGTCCCAGCCAATTGGAGAGCTGAAGAAGGAGGAGTTTGAGGAGTTTGCTGTTGCAGTGCACTAGTATGTTGCCACTGCACTCCACGCAGGGCTTCTGAGTAAGACCTTGCCTAAAGCAATAATAAATACCACTTTAAAAAAAAAAACAAAAACACTTTTATATCTAAAGACCTTATATTATTAGAAAATAGGTCAAGATGTATAAGCCAGCCCAGCGCAGCGGCTCATGCCTACAATCCTAGCACTCTGGGAGGCCAAGGCCGGTGGACTGCCTGGGCTCACAGGTTTGAGCCAGAGTGAGACCTCCTCTCTAAAAATAGCCGAGTATAGCTCGATGGCCATAGCACAGTGGTGAGGGCGCTGGACACATACACCAAAGGTGGCATGTTCAAAACTGGCCCAGGACAGCTTAACAACAATGGCAACTGCAACAAAAATTAGCCAGGCATTGTGGTGGGGGCCTGTAGTCTCAGCTACTTGGGAGTCTGAGGCAAGAGAATCACTTGAGCCCAAAAGTTTAAGGTTGCTGTAAGCTATGATACCACAGCACTCTATCAAGGGTGACAAAATGAAACTGTCTCAAACAAACAAAAAAAACCCTCTCATTAGGCTCAGTGCCTGTAGCAAGTGGTTAAGGAACCTGCCATATACATAGAGGCCGGTGGGTTTGAACCCGGCCAGGGCCAACTGCAACAACAACAACAAAAAAATAGCCGGGGTGGGGTGGAGGGGGGTGTTGTGGCAGGTGCCTGTAGTCCCAAGTACTTGGGAGGCTGAAGCAAGAGAACTGCTTAAGCCCAAGACTTGGAGGTTGCTATGAGCTGTGACACCATGGCATTCTACTGAGGGTGACATAATGAAACTCTGTCTCAAAAAAAAAAAAAAAAAAAAAAAAAAAACTCTTACTAATCACTTTTAAAAAGTGGGCAACCAATTCATTGAAAACTGGCAGAAAAACAATCATTGGGCAGCACCTGTGGCTCAGTGGGTAGGGCACCAGCCCCCCATACCGAGGGTGGCAGGTTCAAACCCGGCCCAACCAAACTGCAACAAAAAATAGCCAGGCATTGCGGCAGGTACCTGTAGTCCCAGCTACTTGGTAGGCTGATGCAAGAGAATCACCTAAAGCCCAGGAGTTGGAGGTTGCTGTGAGCTATAATGCCACAGCACTCTACTGAGGGCAACGAAGTGAAACTCTATCTCTAAAAATAAATAATTTATCTTACCTTTCTAGAATAAATTGTACCTGAGGACAACCAACAAACAGATGTGATAAAGACTCTGTCTCAAAAAAAAAAAATTTTATTTTCTTTTAGGCGGGGAGTGGTGGCTCACACCTGTAATCCTAGCACTCTGGGAGGCCAAGGTGGGTGAGTTGCCTGAGCTCACTGAGACTAGCTTGAGCCAGAGCCAGACCTCTTCTCTATAAATAGCCAAGCTTTGTGGCGGGCACCTATGGTCCCAGCTACTTGGGAAGCTGAGGCAAGAGGATCACATGAGCCGAAGCATTAGAGGTTGCTATGAGCTGTGACACCATAGTACTCTACCGAGGGTAAAATAAAACTGTCTCACAAAAAAAAAAAGAAATGTATTTTATTTATTTTTTTTTAGAGACAGAGTCTCACTTTATTGCCCTCGGTAGAGTGCGGTAGCATCACAGCTCACAGCAACCTCCAATTCCTGGGTTTAGGTGATAGCTGAGACTATAAGCACCCGCCACAATGCCCAGCTTTTGTTGTTGTTGCGGTTTGGCTGGGACCAGGTTCAAACCCACCTTCAGTGTAGGGGCCGGCGCATACCCACTGAGCCACAGGTGCCACCCAAGAAATGTATTTTCTTTTTTTTTTTTTTGGCTGGGGCTGGGTTAGAACCCACCACCTCCAGCATATGGGACTGGCACCCTACTCCTTGAGCCACAGGCACCACCAAGAAATGTATTTTAAATAATATTGTGATTTATGTTAAAATCAGAATCCTTTGGGGGCACCTGTGGCTCAGCGAGTAGGACACTGGCCCCATATACCAATGGTGGCGGGTTCAAACCCAGCACCAGCCAAACTACAATAAAAAATAGCTGGGTGTTGTGGCGGACGCCTATAGTCTCAGCTACTCAGGAGGCTGAGGCAGGAGAATCGCCTAAACCCAGGAGTTGGAGGTTTCTGTGAGCTATGACGCCACAGTACTCTACCAAGGGCAATAACATGAGACTCTATCTCTATAAAAAAGGGCAGTGCCTGTGGCTCAAAGGAGTAGGGCACCAGCCCCATACCGGAGGTGGGGGGTTTCAAACCCAGCCCCAGCCAAAAAAAAACAAGAATCCTTACTTTTTGTTTTGTTTTGTTTTTGAGACAGTGTCTTACTACTTCGCCCTTGGTAGAGTGCCGTGACGTCACAGCTTACAGCAACCTCCAGCTCTTGGGCTAGGCGATTCTCCTGCCTCAGCCTCCCGAGTAGCTGGGACTACGGACATCCGCCACAACACCCGGCTATTTTTTGTTGTTGTTGCAGTTTG
>NW_003852574.1:1434795-1441564 GCF_000181295.1 Otolemur garnettii | reverse complement strand
GCGCTGAGCCTACACATAAATTTTAAATAGCTAAAATAACTTAATATTTGTGTTTTGCTCTAAAACAGCAGTTCTCAACCTATGGGTCACGACCCACAGGAACTGTGGGGGCCACAGCATTAGGAAGCTTGAGAACCCCCGCTTAAAACAATGGAGATGGGCTGGGAAAGATGGACTGCTCCTAGGTTGATAATTGTGTTTTTTTGTTTGTTTTTTGAGACAGAGCCTCAAGCTGTCACCCTGGGTAGAGTGCTCTGGCATCACAGGTCACAGCAACTTCCAACTCCTGGGCTCAAGCAATTCTCCTGCCTCCGCCTCCCAAGTAGCTGGGACTACAGGCGCCCACCACAATGCCCAGCTATTTTTTGGTTGCAGCTGTCATTGTTGTTTGGTGGGCCAGGCTGGATTCGAACCCGCAGCTCAAGTGACTATGGCTGGCACCGAGCCAAGGTTGATAACTGTTAAACCTAGGTAACAGGTAACACTGAATTCATTTTATCTCTAATTTATATGTTTGAAATATTTCACAATAGAAAATTAATGAATTAATACATTATATTAAAAAGTAAAAATAAAATTTCTTTTTTTTTTTGCAGCTTTTGGCCAGGGCCGGGTTTGAACCCACCACCTCCGGTATATGGGGCCAGTGCCCTACTCCTTGAGCCACAGGCACTGCCCCTATAAAATTTCTTTAGTATAAATTTTTTTAATTTATTTTTTATTTTATTTACTTATTTTATTTTATTTATTTATTTTTTTTGCAGTTTTGGCTGGGGCCAGGCTTGAACCCGCCACCCCTGGATATGGGGCTGGTGCCCTACTCCTTGAGCCACAGGCACCGCCCAAATTTTTCTTAAACCTTGTATTAGCTGACAACTCTCAAAGTTGTTACCTCCTCCCAGATTCCTCCCTTGTACTCCAGAATCCTGTATTTAACTCCTGACATCTCTAATAACATACACCTTGGTGGAACTTAGGTGATTAGAGCATGAGGGTTCTGAGATAATGATTAATGTCATTATCTTAGGAGTGGGTTGTTAGAAAAGCAACTTCAACCTTCTCTGGTTCTGTCACCCTTGCTTGCCCTTTTGCCTTCTACCAAGTGATGACACAGCAGAGGCCCCCACCAGATGCCAGTACCTTGATATTAGACTTCCTAGCCTCCACAAATGTGAGAAATAAATTTCCTTTCTTTACAAATTACATAGCCTGTGGTATAAAATAAATTAAAATGAAAAACTGACGCCAAGAGTGAGGTTGTTGCTATAATATATGAAAATGTGGAAGCAGCTTTAGAAATGGGTAATGGATAGAGACTAGAAGAATTTGGAGCAGCTGCCTAGAAAAGGCCTATATGAAGGGTTAAGGGCAATTCTAGTGTGGGCTCAAGGATATTCCAGACCAAGGGAGAACATAAATTTTCTTAGGAGTTACTTAAGTGGTCACAATCAGAATGTTGGTAGAAATATGGATGGTAAAGGCCTTTTTTTTTTTTTTTTTGGCTGGGGCTGGGGTTGAACTCACCACTTCTGGCTTATGGGGCCAGCGCCCTACCCTTTTGAGCCACAGGCGCTGCCCTATAAAGGCCATTCTTATAAGGTCTCAGATGCAACTAAGGAACAAGGTGTCAGAACTGGAATAAAGGCCATCCTTCTCATACAATTTCAAAGAACTTCTATGAATGAAGTCTATGTCAAAGGATATTAAAGAAGGTGGAATTTAAAAGCAATACACTGGCAGAAGAAATTTCTTTTTTTTTTTTTTTGGGTGGCATCTGTGGCTCAGTGGGTAGGGCGCTGACCCCATATACCGAGGGTGCAGGGTTCAAACCCAGCCCTGGCAAAACTGCAAGAAAAATATAGCTGGGCATTATGGCAGGTGCCTGTAGTACCAGCTACTCGGGAGGCTGGGCAAGAGAATCGCCTAAGCCCAGGAGCTGGAGGTTGCTATGAGCTGTGTGACGCCATAGCACTCTACCAAGGGCAATAAAGTGAGACTCTGTCTTGAGACAGTGTCTCACTTTGTCGCCCTTGGTAAAGTGCCCTGGCATCACAGCTCAAAGGAACTTCAAACTCTTGGGCTCAAGTGATTCTCTTGCCTCAGCCTCCCAAGTAGCTGGGACTACAGGCACCCACCACAACACCCGGCTATTTTTAGAGATGAGGTCTCGCTCTGGCTCAGGCTGGTCTCGAACTCATGAGCTCAGGCAATCCACCCACCTCAGCCTCCTTAGAGTGCTAGGATTACAGACCTGAGCCACCATGCCTGGCCAGGCAGAAGAAAGTTGTTTTTTGTTTTTTGCTTTTTTTTGTAGAGACAGAGTCTCACTTTATTGCCCTCAGTAGAGTGCCATGGTGTCACACAGCTCATAGCAACCTCCAACTCTTAGGCTTAGGCAATTCTCTTGCCTCAGCCTCCCGAGTAGCTGGCACTACAGGCGCCTGCCACAACGCCTGGCTATATTTTTGTTGCAGTTTGGCTGGGGCTGGGTTTGAACCTGCCACCCTCAGTATATGGGGCGGCGCCCTATTCATTGAGCCACAGGTGCCACCCAGCAGAAGAAAGTTTTAAGCAAAATATTGAGGTGCTGTGTGACAACTAACTATATACAGTAAGATGTAAGAAGAAAGAAATTACTTGAGGAAAGAATTTATAATTAAAAGAGAAGCAGGGGTGGCGCCTGTGGTTCAAGAGGGTAGGGCGCCGGCCCCATATGCTGGACATGGCAGGTTCAAACCCAGCCCCAGCCAAAAAAAAAAGAAACAGAAAGAAGACTTTGAAAATTCTCCGCCTTGTCATGGAAAGGATGAAAAAGTGTATTTGGGAGAGCATATCCCAACCAATCCTATGGCCAAGCAATCCTTAGCTAAAGAGATTTGTACAGAGAGAAGAGAGCATCAAGACAAAGGGGAGAGAAGGCTAGGCAAGGTGGCTCACACCTGTAATCCTAGCACTCTGGAAGGCCAAGGCAGGAGGATCCTGTGAGCTCAGGAGGTTCAGATGAGCCTGACCAAGAGTGAAACCCCATTTCTACCAAAAATAGAAAATTAGCCAGGCATCATGGCACACACACCTATAGTCCTAGCTACTCAGAAGGCTGAGGCAGGAGGATTACGAGTCCAGGAGTCATCTGACCCCAGGAGTTTGATGTTGTAGTGAGCTATGCTGATACCACTGCACTCTACCCAAGAGTACCAGAGCAAGAGTCTTGTCACAAACAAACAAACAAAAAAGACTAGGGGAGAATCACCCCAAAGGCATTTCAGTAATCTTTGAGGCTGACTCTCCCATCAGAGGCTCAGAGTTCTAGGAGGGCATAATGCTTTGGGGCAATAGGCCCAGGAATCCTCAACAGTTTACTGCCCAAAGCTGCCTTGGGTCTCTGCTTCCACATTCTGGCATCGCATTCCTCAGCCACCCACACTCTGGCTCCAGCCAGTCCAGGTTTTGACCTGCTGCTCTGAAAGATACAAGCCATAAATGTTGGCAGCATCCATTTGGCACTAATTCTGTGGAAGGTACAGAATGCAAAAGTTGTGGGGGAACGGCTTCTTCCACCTGGATCTCAGGGGATGGCAAGACAACCTAGGGGCTCAGGCAAAGACTTGTCTCAGGGTAGAGCCAAGTCAGAGAGCCCCACCTAGGGTTATGCCAACCAGAAGTCAGGGGTCAGAGCCATCACAGAGTTCATGAGAGCTGCAGAAGTAAGGCCAACCAGCCTCAGAGAGCTGCAGGCATGAAACTCCAACCCTACTGAGTTGAAGTGTGGGCTGAGCCCAGCAAAGTCATTGGGACAGGGCTTCCCAGGAACAATTCACATAGGAAGAGTAGTGGCAGGGAGGGTTAGCCCATGAAGCCCAGAGGGGCATAGACTACCCATCTGACCCCATTTTCAACCCTGAAAAATCTTTTTTTTTTTTTTTTAGACAGGGTATCACTCTGTCATCTCAACTAGAGTGGCAGCAGTGGCCTCATCATAGCTCACAGCAACCTCCAACTCCTAGATTCAAGTAATCCTCCTGCCTCAGCCTCCTAAGTAGCTGGGACTACAGGCGCCAGCCAGAACGCCCCGCTGGGTTTTTTGTTTTTAGAGACGGGGTCTCCATCTTGGTGAGGCTGGTCTTGAACCCTGAAAATATTGAGGCCCCAGTGTGAGGCCCTCCAAGTGCCACTCCCTTTCTTTCACTGCATAAAAAAGCAAGTCCCTTTCTCAGACTTCAGTCCCCCTCAGACCGGGCCAAGCTCTCCAAAGGCTCTCATCTTCAGTCTCTTTTCAACTTGAGCACATGCTCTAAGCTCCTATCATTCCGATATCTTTTCCAGACGCCTCCACAGGGTAGTCCATAATAATAGTCTAAGATAAATCCCAGTGAATCTCTCTGTGCCTCTGATCACTCAGACTTCCCCGGTTGACTCTCTTCCTTGGGTCTCCCGGGGGGGGGGGGGGGAAGGACGCAGAATAAGGGGTCACAGACGCAGCGAAATCTGAGGAAAACTGCTAAGGACAAACGCAGAAGTCAAGTCCTCTTCAAGAGTCACAACGGCCTACCACCACACGGAAAGAAAGGCCGGTGAGAGCCTCCGAAGCCAGACTCAAAGTACTGGAAAACCCTGCGAGGTTCCCGGGAATCCCAAACCTATCTCCCTAAGTTCGACTACTTAAACCTTTTTTTCACTTTTCCCCACCTCCAGCACAGCCCACCGTGCCCAAGGCGCTCCTGTCCCCACCGCTAGCTGCCAGCACGCGCCGCACCTGGGTCTGACGGTACCCTGCTTCGAGGTGGCCTGGCGTCTCAGCGGCTGCCTACGCATGCGCGGCCCCGCCCCCAGGGCTGTGCTGACCAATAGGGATTCCTTCCCGTCTCCAGAGTCCGCCCCCGGCGCAACACGAAGCTAACGGTCTTAACGGTCTTAACGGTCTTAACCGTCTTAACCTTGCCATTTGCGCGCCCAAGCAGTCAACTTATATTGTACCACCTAACGCCGCACGAAACACCCATCCTTTGTGTCCCCTCATAGGATATACCCTCACCCCCACACACACTCATACCCGGTTGCCCACCTGCACCTCACCAGGCATCTTCACAAGCACAGATGTGCTCACTTTATGCGCTCCCTTGTCCAACTTATACCCTACTGCTTGTGCCAAGAACAGGGAGGCCCTGAAAGCCAGGGAAGGCGAGGTGCTGTCTGTGAGGGCAGCATATGTGAGTGAACCTGGTGGGGCCCAGAGCATGGCTCAGAGTAAGGGCAGGGCAAAGGGGAGAAGCTGGGGCGAGAGGCACTGTGAACAGATGGGAACCCAAAACTGGGGCCCCGGAGGAGACAATGAGGAGGCAAGAAGTCTGAGACTTCTGACCTGCTGAAGACTGGAGTAGCTTAGGGACGCAGACAGTGGATGTGGGATAGGAGGGACCTAGTTACCTCTGCCTCTGGTGGTTATAGATAATCTTGAAAGCAATGAAACAGGGTGAGATTACCAATGGAGGACTACTGATGGAAAAGAGATTGAACTGAGCTCCAGAACACAACAAACTAGAGGCCTTGGTGATCAGAAAAAGCAGCCATGGAATTGGAGCGTGTTCAGAGATGGGACAGGGACACCAAGAGAGTGAAGTGCTCTGAACTCACCTGGAACTGTTTCACAAAGGAGGATATCCGCTGTGACAATTGTTGATGTGTTGAGGAAGATAAGTGAGAATTTTGGATGACCTTGGCAGGAGTAGTTACAGTGATGTAGTGAGGACAAAAATCTGATTGGGGTATGGATTCAGAAAACCAGGAGAAGTGGTTTGGTACATCCATACAGTGGAAAACTACTAAGCAATAAAAAAGACCAATTGATACCCAAAACGACAAGCATAAATCTCAAAATAATTATGCTGAGTGAAAGCCAAACACAAAAGAATACATACTATACGATTCTATTTATATAAAATACCAAAACTGCACATCTATAACGCCAGAAAGCTGAACAGTGGTTGCCTGAGACAAATGAGAGCCATAAAGATTACAAATGGGAAAAAGAAAACTTCAGGAGTGAGGGACATTTTTGCTTTTTTTTTTGGAGACAGTCTCACTTTGTCACTCTTGGTAAAGTGCCATGGTATCTTAGCTCACAGCAACCTCCAACACTTGGGCTTGATCAAGCAATTGTCTTGCCTCAGCCTCCCAAGTAGCTGGGACTACAGGTGCCTGCCACAATGCCTGGCTAATTTTTTTTGTTTGTTTTTCTTTGCAGTTTTTGGCCCGGGCCAGGTTTGAACCCACCACCTCTGGTATATGAGGCTGGTGCCCTACTCCTTTAAACCACAGGCATCACCCAGCCTGGCTAATTTTTTAGAGATGAGGTCTTGCTCTGGCTCAGGCTGATCTCGAACCTGTGAGCTCAGGCAATTCACCTGCCTCAGCCTCCCAGAGTGCTAGATTACAGGTGTGAGCTATTGCACCCAGCCTCATATTTACAATTCTGATGGAAAAGGTTCATAGGTGTATACATATATCAAAATGTATCAAGTTGCACACTTTCAATATATACAATTTATTGTGTATGAATGAAATAAAAACATAGTGGCTCATGCCTGTAATCCTAGCACTCTGGGAGGCTGAGACCGGTGGATTGCTTGAGCTCAGGAGTTTGAGACCAGCCTGAGCAAGAGCCAGACCCCATCTCCCCTAAAAATAGTAAAACTAGCTGGGCATTGTAGTGGGCACCTGTAGTCTCAGCTACTTGGGAGGCTGAGGCAAGAGAATTGCTTAAGCCCAAGAG
>NW_003852574.1:1433133-1434300 GCF_000181295.1 Otolemur garnettii | reverse complement strand
GGCTGAGGCAAGAGAATCGCTTAAGCCCAGGAGTTTGAGGTTGCTATGAGCTGTGACTCCATGGCACTCTACCCAGGGTGATGGCTTGAGACTCAAGTCTCAAAAAAAGGAAAAATGCTATATATTCAGGGGTCCTCAAACTACAGTGTCCACTTGCAGCCCACTGAGGACATTTATCCAGCCCACTGGTGTTTTTGCCACCACTGCCTGTCCTGGTTAGCAGCGGACTCGTCCCGGGGCCTGCAGTCCGGCCCTCCAACGGTCTGAAAGACAGTGAAATGGTCCCCTGTTTAAAAAGTTTGAGGACCCCTGAATGGCAAACATATGAACTATGAGTAAAAAGCGTAAGCATGCATAGGAATGCAAAACCCACCACAATGCCTGGCTATTTTTTTGTTGTACTTGTTTGGCAGACCAGGGCTGGATTCGAACCCGCCAGCTCTGGTGTATGTGTCTGTTGTCTTAGCCACTGAGCTACAGGCGCCAAGCCTGGGAATTTTTTTTTTGAAGACAGTCTCACCCTGTCACTCTGGGTAGAGTGCCCTGGCATCATCTCAGCTCACAGCAACTTCAAGTTCCTAGACTCAGGTGATCCTCTTGCCACACCCTCCTTAGTAGCTGGAACTACAAGGGCCCACCACAATGCCCAGTTAGTTTTTCTATTTTTAGTAAAGACTGGGGTCTTCCTCTTGCTCATGCTAGTCTCAAACTCCTGAGCTCAAGCGATCCATCTGCCTTAGCTCCCAGAGGAGTTCTGGGATTCATAAGCTTGAGCCACCTTGCCCAGCTCTATTTTTGCATGTTTGTATCATTTTATAAATGGCATACTTTGCTGCACATCTTTCTACGATTTCACTTTTTGACTCATTATTTTTAAGATTTATCTCTCTAGATTCAAATGTCTATAGCCCATACATAGTAATTCCTATATTTCATTGTGTAACTATAGCCCAATTTTTTTCATTGTTTTATTGTTAAAGATAAACCACTTGGGCTACTGAGAGTTTTGCCTCTATGTAGATGGCTACAATGAACTTTTTTTTTTGTAGATGAATAAGAGAAAGGTTTATGTCTAAATAACATGTACATGGGGAAACCACAAAAATGATTAACCAGTGTCTCAATGATGGTCATAGATTGCTTTTTTCCATTTTTTTTTTTTTTTTT
>NW_003852574.1:1410057-1432858 GCF_000181295.1 Otolemur garnettii | reverse complement strand
AGACAGAGTCTTACTTTGTCCCTCTTGGTAGAGTGCCATAGCATCACAGCTCACAGCAACCTCAAACTCTTGGGCTCAAGCATTCTCTTGCCTCAGCCTCCTCACTAGCTGGGACTACAGGTGCCCGCCACAACACCCAACTATTTTTTAAAGATATGGTCTCGCTCTTGCTCAGGCTGATCTTAAACCTGTGAGCTCAGGCAATCCACCTGCCTTGGCCTCCCAGAGCGCTAGGATTACAGGCATGAGCCACCTCATCTGGCCTACAATGAACATTTTAATACCTATGATTCCTTGTGAGGGGACATACTAGGGTAGATTTCTGGATATTAGGGCTGGTGCCACTGATACCAGCAGGATCTGGGTGTTTCTTATTGTTGAACTTTTTAGAAGCTGATTGTAAGCTTCTTTCCATTAGTAAAGAGGATAAAACTATTCATGTCTCCTGTTACAAATGAAAGAAAATCAGTCACTTATTTTCCCAAGGTAGTTTGGAATTGAACCATCATGTCAACTCTTCACATTCTCCTTCTTATGCTCTTCTCTCTTTTTTTAAATTTGAGACAGAGTCTCACTTTGTTGCCCTCAGATTGCTGTGGTGTCGCAGCTCACAGCAACCTCAAACTCTTTGGGTTCAAGTGATTCTCTTGCCTCAGCCTCCCCAGTGGCTGGGACTATAGGCACCCACCACAATGCCCAGCTATTTTTTAGAGATAAGGTCTTGCTCTGGCTCTGGCTCTGGCTCAGGCTGGTCTTGAACTCATAAGCTCAGGCAATCCACCTGCCTTGGCCTCCCAGAGTGCTAGGATTACAAGCAGACTCTTATGCGCTTCTCTTATGCTCTCCTCCTTCACTCAGCCCTTGTAACATTCACCTATCATGATCTAGTCACCACAAACTCCTAAGAGATAAGTTGGCAGTCTTATTCTGAAGTAGCAATTTTATCCTGAGAGATACCAACCCTTTAACATTTCTTTCTCCCCCCCCTTTAACATTTCTTATGACTCCATGGAATGCTTTCTAAATTTATATATATCCCTGGCAATATGGATGCATAGTTTTCTAAATGCAGGATTTGCCTCTAAAATGTTCTTTAATATTTCATTGACTATAAGTCCATCAGACTCCAACATTTATGTTCCTATATATAAAGACTCTCCCGGATGGTTAAAGCCAGGGGCATATTTCTGTCATAAAGAAGAAATAGAGCAGCAAGGACAAAAAGGGCAACAGGCCAGGTGCTGGCTAAATAAACAGTAGCATTGTGCAGTCATAACCTCACTTTGTCACTAAGCAACAAGAAGTTAACCTCTGGAGATTCTCTTTCCTCAGACATCTCAAAAAGACAAGAGGAAAGTTTACCTTGTCCACTCCCTTCCTGGAAAGATGCAAAGTGCTTTAGTAGGCTCCTGGGTAAGAGTATGCTTTATAGTTAATCCCTAGGGTTATACTTGAAATCTGAGTGAATTGAGAAGGGTTTCATCCAGCATCCAGCCTGGTGGATGACCCTGAGCTGCCCACTTCCCCTCCACCATCCTAAAGTCACTCCTGGAGGCTGCCTTTTTTCCTGACACTATGTCCCCTTCCATGCATCCTGGTTTCCTACTAGCCAGATGAAACTCCTGGCCCTCTAGCCACCCCTATTTTATTTCCAGTTTATTGTTTGATCTCCTTATCACTCGCCAAACTTTTAGAGTTTGACTTCTCTTTAGTCTGGGAACATTTTGAAGGAAATCAATGTGTTTTGTTCATCTGTATTTCCCATGCCCAGTCTCATGCCTGGAATACAGGAAAGGTCTGGTAAATACTGTTAAACTGAACTGAATATGGAGCAAAGGGTTCTTGACAGATAGTAGAGGAATGGATGGGACAAGTGAAGTGACTCAAGTCTTTAGTGTAGTGAAAGGATATGGGCTTCTCAGACTTATTGATGGGCCCACTGTGATTGTCAGAGGTAGGCTCAGGACAAGTTCCTCTCATTAGGGTTATGATTGTGAAGGACCCATTCTCTCTAGGGAGAACACAGGAGAAAGAGGTTGGGCCATAGGAGTTCCCAGATAGGTGTACACTTAATGACATTGACACAATATAGCCCCTTCTTAGACCCCAATAGGTGCTCATTTCTGTCTTCTGCCAGTGCTTTTCTCTGAAATTCTCTCTAGAAGATACCCTCTGTTGGTGAAATTTTCCTTTTGGAAAGTTTATCCCTTGCTTAAGGGCTCCAGTGTCAGGATCTGCTTCTGACACCACTTGTCAGGGCCTGGGACTGGGCAGGTCTCAGGCCCAGCTTAGGTAGGTTCCAGACACAGACCGCTAAGCTACCTTGCTCACGAACAGTTTCTCTTAGGTACTTGAGGGCTATCTACTTTAGCTGGGGAGAGAGAGAGTATCTTAGAGTAAAGCTGTCTTCTTAGAACAGATAGATCTTAGTCTTTGGCAGAGCTTGGTAATTTACAGCAGAGAGACGCTGTGCTGGCGTTCAGCAGGCAGGAGAGGAGACAGAGTAAGCGTGTCTGTGATAGAATGTGCATGCTTTTTGTCTGCCTTCTCCAGCTTAATATAAGGCTGAGCTCATGCCTCTCAACACCACAGGTGTAGAGACTGCCAATCCACCAATGCTCTCATCTCGCGAGCTCTCTCATGCTTATTAGAACTAAATCTCTCTCCATGCCCTTTCCACCAAGGTGTTCCATTACAGGTATTTCTTATAACTCTGACTCCTCCTAGCCATAAGCTATACAGGCTGCTACACTCCAGTTTTAGGGGGTTCCCCTTATACTCCAGGATAGCGGAGTGTAGAGCAAATGAGCATTCACAACTTTTGTCAATAGACTCAGAAAGAAGATCCATTGCACCTTTACTCATCAGGAACCCTTGATCAAGGTGACAACAAAGGACACTTCTCAGACTCCTTAATGAAGGGCCACACCACTGGACAATGGTCTTGTCCACAAAACTCTGAGTGAATAGTACCCCTTCTCCGCATATGCATAGCCCTCCCAAGTGGGTCAATGCAGCTGAGGCTGTCCTAATGATGTATGGAGCAACTCCTGACCCCTCTCCAGTGGTGTACCAACTCCTCAGATTCTTTCTATTCTGACAGGAATTCCCATAAGGGGCTTCTGACCTAGCTTTCCTAGAACCTTCAAATGAGGCCCTAAGGTCTGGGACCCAGGGTGGAGGTTTGAGTGGATTTACACTCATGCCTTCCTTTTTATAGCACAACAGTGGCTTCTATGGGCACTACAGAAGCCAATTCAAGAGTGAAAGTGCTGGAGAATACCGCCTTGCAGCCAAACCACAGCCTCCAGCAGTGTTCCTGCAGCGATGTCAGGTATAAGGCTGCCCTCCTAGGACCCAAGAGTATCATCTCCAACCCATTTACAGCTGGACTGACACCTGGGACCAGCAAATCCATGGGACAGACATTATGCTTTGCTTCTGTTCCCTGAAATATTAGATCTTCTCCCTACAGACAGGGTGAAGAAGAGTGGGTGCCAAACTGAACAGTCTTGCTCACTGCCCCTTCTAAATGGAGGAAAGGTCAGGGCCCAGATGGGTAGTATGGGGCGAGAGCCCCAAGAACCCAGGAAGTAAGCTTGAATTTTGCTTACAACTGCCTCCAAGTTCAGATTCCTTGATGCCACAAAAGCCCATGGTCCAGCCCACAGCCAACCTCACGGTCCAGGATCTTCTGGCAAGAGGAGGCCTCCTTTGGTCAAGAAGTAGTGAAAGAGGTGGTAGGATACTAGCCTTCATGTTTGGCCAAGGAAACCTAGATTGGAAATGATGGCAGAGGCAGCCTGGAATGGCTGGAACAGGCTTCCAGAGAATAGGAGAGGGATACAGGAACAAAGGCCCTTCACTGCCTATAAGCCTGGAGACAAGGAGAGGCACTATGCATTGTAAGTCAGGGTCCCAACAGTTAAAAGCATACTCAAAACAGACAAATGCAGGAGGGTTGTATGTAGAGGCTTCAGGAAAAGGCAGTCTCACAGGCTGGTGACAACCAAGTTGTCAGTACCACTGGGCCAGTTGTCAGTACCACTGGGCTAAGTTGGCAGTACCACTGGGCAGTGATAATGGGTAAAGAGACAGAGTCATACAGGAGCTGAGCTGGTAGAGAATCAGGAGAAGAAATACCTCCCCTCTTTTTTCTCCATCTCCTCCCGTGGCTTCCCATTGGTCAGAGCAAAAGGAGCTTAGTGATGAGTGCATTCAGGTCAGCCTCTTGAGCAAGAGCAGGGTGGAGGAATGACCAGAGGGATCTAAAGGAGTGCCCAGAACATGCTACCACTGCACCTCTTGCTACCCAGACTTTTGCTATTTGGATTCCTCAGAATTGCTTTCCCAAGCTGAGAGCAGGGTCCTGGAACGTTGTAGAAACTGGACTTCTTTAGCATTTAACATTGGAAGGGCTACCCAGCACAGCCTACTAAGCCAGGTCCACATGCAGCTCTGGAGCATCCATCTGGGGCCACTTCACTTTTGTGAATGATGGGATTTGGGTACTGCAGGGACAGAAGCCACCCAGAGACTTCCTGCCGGATGTTTGTAATACCCCTCAGTGGCACCTCTCCTCTAGAGGCTAGAACACAATCTCAATCAGCTAACCCTGTTCCCCAGGAATAGACATGTAGGGAACATGTTTTGATACTGATCAAGTGAGAACTTGATACATTAAGAATTTACTATCAGCAGCAGCAGTCCCAAATAGCACAGACTGTGTGACTTGGGCTCAGATTGTATAGATAACAAGTCTCATGGCTCCTTCCAGGTCTACAGTTGTTGTTTTGTTCTTTTGTTTTTGTTTGTTTTTGTTGTTGATTCTGGTTTTGTTTAGACAGAGTTTCGCTTTGTCACCCTGGGTAGAGTGTAGTGGCATCTTAGCTAACAGCAACTTCAAACTCTTGGGTTCAAACCATTCTCTTAAGCCTCCTGAGTAGCTGGGACTACAGGTGTATCCCATGATGCCTGGCTAATTTTTTTTTTTTAGTAGAAATGGGGTCTCACTCTATGTTAGGCTGGTCTAAAACTCCCAAACTCAAGGGCTCCTCCTGCCTTGGCCTCCCAGAATGCTAGGATTACAGGTGTGAACCACTTTGCTGACTGGTCTAAAGTTTTTGGGTATTTTTAGAGACAGAGTCTCACTTTAGTGCCCTCAGTAGAGTGCTGTAGCGTCACAGCTCACAGCAACCTCCAACTCCTGGGCTTAGGTGATTTTCTTGCCTCAGCCTCCTGAGTAGCTGAGACTACAGTTGCCTGCCACAACACCCGGCTATTTTTTTGTTGCAGTTTGGCTGGGGCTGGGTTTGAACCCTCCACCCTCAGTATATGGGGCCAACGTCCTACTCACTGAGCCACAGGTGCCACCCATAAGTTTAGTTTTTGTTTGTTTGTTTGTTTTGTTTTTTCAGTTTTTGGCTGGGGCCAGGTGGTGAACCCACCACCTCCAGCATATGGGGCCAGTGCCCTACTACTCCTTGAGCCACAAGTGCTACCCTAAAGTTTTTTAGTTAATGGGACTGCTCAGGGTATGTGCACATTTTATTTTCTCATTGGCTAAGATGTACCAGGTTTCAGCTGGCAGATTGCAGCTATTGTTCAAAGCCTTTCCAAAACCTAGCATCCCACTCTCCTTTGGTTTGGGAACAGGTAAAAATTTTGTCCATGACATTCACATGCATTTATTTTTTTGTCTTTTTCATTTCTTCTTCTAAACAAGATTAATCTATTTCTAGCCTTCATTTGCTTGCCTCTTAGGAAATGTAATTCTGATCCTATTTGCATCTAAAATCAGATAAGAGTCTCAGACATTCGTGGTTGGGGCAGATTCTTCATCCACTGTGCCCCTGTTGTTACCCCATGCCTCAATCTGTCACAGAGGCTCTTCTCTCAGCATCCCACTGACTACAGACTGCCAAGCCTCCACAGGAACCTTCAGCCCTCCCATTTGTAAACACTTCCCCTTCCATGGAAACCTATCTCTTTCCAAGGCCTCTTAGGATAGAATCCCAGCCCTAGCCCCACCTGTTCAGAAACCATGGGTTTCACCACGTTGGTGGGAAAAGAGCCCTGAATGGTTTGGAAACAAAGAAGCAAATGATAATTCTCCATACTTGGAACTGCCTGGGTAGAAAGGAAAGGACTGTGTTTCTCTCCAGGCTCCCACAGTTGTGAGAGAACAAAACTCGAATCAATGGGAGTTAATGGATTATCCTGCCACCGTAGAAATAATGAATTTCCTGTCAGAGCTGGTCTCCAATAACAAAGTCATCTACATTTTAGGGCTGCGTGTACAATTCTGTATCTGAGGATAGAGATGGGGAGAAATTGAGAGGTCAACTGGAAATTGCCCCAGGTTCCCAGGTTTTTTTAAAATTGAAACTTGTATTGAGATGATGGAGATGATTATAGATTCACAGTTTTAGGAAATAATAAAGAGATCTTTCCACATTTTGCCTAGTTTCCTCCAATGGTAACTTTTTTCCTTTTTTTTTTTTTTTTTTTTGAGACAGAGTCTCACTTTGTCACCCTTGGTAGAGTCCCGTGGCATCATAGGTTACAGCAACCTCAAACTATTGGGCTCAAGTGATTCTCTTGCCTCAGCCTCCCAAGAAGCTAGGACTATAGGGTCCGCCATAATGCCCGGCTATTTTTTTAGAGACAGAGATTGCACTCTAGCTCAGGCTGGTCTCAAACTTATGAACTCAGGCTATCTGAGTTCATAGAGAGAGCTGGGATTTTAGGCACAATGGTAACATTTTGCAAAGCTATAGTATAATATCACAATCAGGATATTAACATTGATGTAATCACCAATCTGGTTCAGATTTCTCCAGTTTTAACTTACACTCATATGTGTGTGTGTGAAGACCTACACAATTTTGTCACCTGTGTAGGTTCCTATAACTACTACCACAATCAAGATATTGACCAACATCACAAAGATCCCTGGTGCTGCCCTTATATAACCTCCCCTACCTCCTTCCCACTTCTCTCTCCCCTGTCCCAAGCCATTGCCTTGTCACTAACATTTTCTCTGTTCTCCATTTCTAAAATTTTGTCACTTAAAAATGTTATGTGAGAGCCAAGCACAGTGGCTCATGCCTATAGTCCCAGCACTCTGGGAGGCTGAGGTAAGTGGATTGCTTGAGCTCATGAGTTTGCGACCACCCTGAGCAAGACTGAAACCCTATCTCTACTAAAAATAGAAAAACTAGTTGGGTGTTGTGGTGGGCACCTGTAGTCCCAGCTACTCACAGAGCTGAGGCAAGAGGATCTCTTGAGCCCAGGAGTTTGAGGCTACTGTGAGCTATGATGATGCCATAGCACTCTGCCCAGGGGAACAAAGTGAGACTATCTCAAAAAAATAATGTTATGTGAAAGGAATAATACCGCCAGGCACGGTGGCTCATGCCTATAATCCTAGTACTTGGGAGAATGAGATGGGTGGATTGCCTGAGCTCACAGGTTTGAGACCAGCCTGAGCCAGAGACCTCATCTCTAAACATAGCCAAGTGTGGGCAGTGCCTGTGGCTTAGTGGGTAGGGCACCGGCCCCATATACCAAGGGTGGTGGCTTCAAGCCCAGCCCCAGCCAAACGGCAATTAAAAAAAAAAAAAATAGAGCAGCGCCCGTGGCTCACTGAGTGGGGCACTGGCCCCATATACCGAGGTATACCGGGTTCGAACCTGGCCCCGGCTGCAACCAAAAAATAGCTGGGTGTTGTGGGAGGGGCCTGTAGTCCCAGCTACTGGGGAGGCTGAGGCAAGAGAATCACCAAAGCCCAGGAGTTGGAGGTTGCTGTGAGCTGTGTGATGTCACGGCACTCTACCAAGGGCAACATAGTGAGACCCTGTCTCTATAAAAAAAAAAAAGCCAGGCATTGTGGCGAGTGCCTGTAGTCCCAGCTACTTAGGAGGCTGAGGCAAGAGAATTAACTAAGCCCAGCAGTCTGAGGTTGCTGTGAGCTGTGATGCCATGGTATTCTACTAAGAGTGGCAAAGTGAGACTTTATCTCAAATAACAATGATGGTGATAATAATAATAATAATAATACAGTAGGCAACTTTTGGAGATTGGCCTTTTTTGCTCAGCATAATTTTCCAGAAACTTACTGAGTTGTTATGTGTAATCAGTTGTTTATTTTCATTACTGAATAGTATTCCATTATATGTATGTACCAGTTTGTTTAACCATTTACCTATTAAAGGATATTTGGACTAATTTCAGGTTTTGTGGCTCATACAAATATAAAGATGTTATGAATGTGTGCATATTTGGGGGTGAACATATGTTTTTGTCTTTCTGGGATAAATGCCCAGTAATACAATTGATAGGTCATATGGTAGTTGCATGTATAATTTTTTAAAGAAATGGCCAAATTATCTTCTAGAATAACTGTACCACTTTATAATCCCACCAGCAATGCATGAATGTTCCAGCTTCTCTGCACTCTCACCAACATCTGGTGTTGCCTCTATTTTTAATTTTAGGCATTCTGAGAGATGTATAGCAATATCTCATTGTGGGTTTAATTTGCATTTCCCTATTTAATGATGTTGAACATTTTTTCTTTTTCTTTTCAGAGACAGAGTCTCACTTTGTCACCCTTGGTAGAGCACTGTGGCATCACAGCTCACAGCAACCTCCAGCTCTTGGGCTTAGCAGATTGTCTTATCTCAGTCTCCCGAGTAGCTGGGACTACAGGCACCTGCCACATCGCCCAGCTATTTTTTGTTACAGTTTGGCCGGGGTCGGGTTTGAACCCACCACCCTTGGTATATGGGGCCAGTGCCATACTCACTGAGCCACAGGTGCCTCCCTCCCTTTTCATGTGTTATTTGCCATCTGTATATCCTCTTGAGTGAGTCTTTATGTTGTTTGCCCATTTTCTAATTAGATTGTTATTTTAATGTTGTGTGAGTTCTTTATATATTGTAAGTACTAGTTCTTTGTTGGATATATTGTTTATAAATATTCTCTTCCAGTCTATAGCTGTTTTTTCATCCTCTTCACATAGACTTTAACAGAGCAAAACTTTAAAAATTTTTGATGTGGTCCAATTTATCAATTTTTTCCTTTATGGCTCTTGTTTTATTGCTGTTTGTTTTTTAATTAATTTTTTTTTTTTGAGACAGAGTCTTACTCTGTTTCCCCAGGCTGGAATGCTGTGGCATCATAGCTCACAGCAACCTCAAATTCCTAGGCTCAAGTGAGCCTCTTAGAACTACAGGCACCTGCCACAACCCCTGACTATTTTTTCTATTTTTAGTAGAGACAGGGTCTCTTGCTCAGGCTGGTCTTGAACTCCTGCAATCCCTACTCAGCCTCCCAAAGTGGTAGGATTATAGTCGTGAGGCACTGTGCCTGGCCAACACTTGCTTTTGGCGTCAAGTGTAAGAACTCTTTGCCTCTCTCTAGATTCTGAAGATTTTCTTTTTTTTTTTTTTTCTAAAAAGGCCTGGGAGGTTTATTGTTTGTTTTGTTTTTTCCTTATTTCACATGAATTGTTTGCTTTTTTTTTTTTTAGAGACAGAATCTCACTTTATCATCCTCAGTAGACTGCTGGGGCATCATAGCACACAGCAACCTCCAACTTCTGGGCTTAAGCGATTCTCTTGCCTCAGCCTGCCAAGTAGCTGGGACTACAGGCACCCATCACAACACCCAGCTATTTTTTGGTTGCAATTTGGCCAGGGCCGGGTTTAACCCACCACCCTAGGTATATGGGGCTTGCGCCCAACCCACTGAGTCACAGGTGCTACCCAGGCCCAGCTATTTTTTGTTGCAGTTTGCATGGGGCCAGGTTTGAACCCCTCACCCTCAGTATACAGGGCCGATGCCCTACCCACTGAACAAGAGGCACCACCCAGAATTGTTTGCTTTTGAAAGGTCCTGGGCTTTTTTTTTTTTTAGAGACAGAGTCTCACTTTGTCACCCTTGGAAGAGTGCTTGTCGCATCACAGCTCACAGCAACCCCTAGCTCTTGGGCTTAGGTGATCCTCTTGCTCAGCCTCCGGAGTAGCTGGGACTATGGGTCCCTGCCACAATGCCCAGCTACTTTTTTTTTAATTGCAGTTTGGCCGGGGCCAGGTTTGAACCCGCCACCCTTGGTGTATGGGGCCAGCGCTCTACTCACTGAGCCACAGGCACCACCCCCAGGCCCTGGACTTTTAATCTCCATTGTGTCAGCTTGCTTTATGAGGAATGAGAGGTAAGGCTGTCAGCTTCCAACATTCTTAGAGCTTTTATTCTGTTTGGAGACTACCATGGGCTGTTTAAGGCAGGAAGTTCTAAAAGAGGAGGTTGTTAAAGATATAACAGGCTCTATGCTGAAGATTCAGCTTCAGGGATCTGAGATAGAGCCAGACCCTACGTTTTATCTGGGAATGTGCTGTCAGCCATTGCTCATACCTCCAACCCAGCCAAGCTTGAACGCTTTATGTCTGCAATAGGGGAAGCTAAGTGGCTGGGGAGGGCATGCTTCTGTGGGCAGAAGCCAAGCTTGAAGGCATAGAGATACTCTTGGGAGAGATTCCTGCCAAAGTCTGGAGGCCTAAGAGGTAGTCTTTTTCTGCCTGGGTATAGAAGGCTCTCTGGCCCCAACTTAGCCAAAGCAAATACTCTGGGGACAGGCTTTCTGTCCCTATCCATTGATTTAACAGCAAACATTTATTGAGTTCAGTTCCAAGCATTGTTCTCAGTGCTTGAGTTACAGAAGTGAGCAAAGCAGACAATAATCTTTGCCCACATATTTATGTTATAATGGCGGGCATCAGAAGACAGACAACATCATAATACATAATCATATAGTGTGTTAGGAGATGAAAAATGAAGAATTGGGGAGATGGGACTACTGGTATAGTGCTCAATGAAAGCCTCTCAAGAAGGAGGTGAGAGGAAACTATGTGGACAGCAGAAGGAACAGGTGGTACTAAGGCCTGAGGTGGGAAAACTTGGCATATCTGAGGAGCAGTGGAGAGACTAGAAAATCTGCAGGTAACAGAGGACAATATCATGTGGGTCTCACAGACATTATGATGACTTTGCTGTTACAAACAAGAAAAACTGTTGTGGATTTTAAACTATATGTAATCTGATTTATGTACTAACAATTATTCTGGCTGCTAAGAGGACAAGAGACTAGAGGGGCAAGTTTGAAAGGGATAGCAGGCAGAAAATTCTTTCAGTGGGGAAAGTGGCTTGGACATGCTGAGGAGGGCCTATAGTGAGCATGGTGAGGAGGGGTCTGATCCTGGGTACATTTTGATGGAAATATCAACACGATTTCCTGGCACATTCAATATGTGTGGGTATGAGAAAAAAGAATCAAGGGGACACAAGGTGTTTGGCAAGATCTAGCTGCCATGGCCTGGACTGATGAGGCTATACGCAAGAGTGAGTTTGATGGCCAGTGGCTCATTCCTATAATCCTAGCACTCTGGAAGGCTGAGTCAGGTAGATTGCCTGAGTTCACAGGTTCAAGACCAGTATGAGCCAGAGTGAGACTTTGTCTCTAAAAATAGCCAGGTGTTGTGGTGGGCAATAGTCCCAGCTACTTGGAGGCCAAGGCAAGAGAATTGCTTGAGTCCAAGAACTTGAGGTTGCTGTGAGCTATGACGCAATCGCACTCTACTGAAGACAATAAAATAACACTCAGTCTCAAAAAAAAAAAAGAGAGAGTTTGGGGGGTTGCTATTCCACAGTGAGTCTGTAGTTCAGTGAGAGAGCTTGAACTAGAGATACAAATCTCAGATTCCAGATGGCATTTAGGGCCAAGACCCTGGGTATCCTGATGAGAGAATAAGTGTGGACAGAGGGCACGAGAGGACTGAAGTCTTGAGCAATTTAAAGAGCCTAACATGAAAATCAATGAATGCTTCCCTGATGGCAGGATATCCTGGCAGCTCCCTCAGCCCCCTCCTCAATCAGTAGCCCCAGAGGCTTCCACTTCAAGGCAAGTTTTAGGATGAGATATCCCAGGAATCTGGGATATCCCAGACAAATTGCTTTAATTTGTCTTTGCCCTTTCAGTGTGCCGACAGTTTAGTAGTTCAAGGGTAGTGGCTCCTGGCAGCTTCCCTCCTTTATGGGCCCTGAGGTAATATCTAGGTGGGGTGGGGAAGGGAGTAAGCATCACTTTCCCAATTCACTTTCTTTCTCACTGTCTTTCAAGGAGCCAGCACAGCAACACTTCTTCTCCAAGCATGACAACCGCACTTCCTTCGATAAAGTGAGTGCTGAAAAGAGGAAGGAGAATGGGCAGTACCCCCAGTCTCAGTTGAAGTCAGGACAGAATAGGTGGTAGGATGGAGGGGATGAGACATTGAGGGAGGGCTCCTTACGCAGGCAGAGGAGTGACTATCTTCCCACAACCTTTCTCCTCTGAGAAACAGTCTATTTCCCAAATAGAGGCACTTCTGTGGTAGCTTCCTCCACCAACTTGCCTGACAATGTGCAAATATCCTGAGGCCACTGACTTTCTGGGTGCTTCACCCTGGAACAGAAGGCATCGCTAGGGAGGCAAGCAAGAAGGCCAGGTTATGGGGCAGGCATCACCAAGCAGACTTGAAGTTAGGAGGGGCCTGAGGAAATGCCTGGTGCCAGGACTGTGGGCCAAGGGCCCGTACCGTTGAGGAGGGCCCCTACTGCCTGCTGCAGGGAATTGGAAGGCGGAAAGACCTGGAGCGTCTGTGGCAGCGACACACCTTCCTGCGCTGGGCACCCTGTGAGAAGGAGTTTCGTCGTCAAGGACCCCTGGAATCTTCCTACCAGGCTGATTTCCGGCCAGGCTCAGGACTCACTGGCCTCCCCCAGCGCCTCGTCCACTTTGTGCAGGTCCAGCCTCCCCGTGCCAGCACCACGTACCAGCAAAACTTCTGCCAACCATCCCGGGGTGGCCACTGTGGTAGTGACAAGGTAGGGCCCCAGGCACCAGTCACGGACACACTGCCTGACCTCCCAGGGATCCCAAGACCCAAGCTGCTACAGCACTACCTTCATGCTGGGGTCTCTGAGTGTCTAAACTGGTCCAGAACATTAAACAGGGACAGCTGACACAGCAGCCTATCTACACTTGCAGAGGTCTCAGAAGCTGGAGAGCAGTTGTGTGCTGCCAGGCCCTGTGCCTGGCTCCCATGGCACTTGTGCCTATGGTGTCTGTGTGCTGGGCATGGGGGATGCTGTCCTGGGAGCCCTGACAATGAATGAGAAAGGATAAGAACTGCAGAAGGCTAAGAGTCCCAGAGAGTTTCCATGGCCACAGCAGATGGATTCCAGGGTCCCAAATACATTTCTGTTCTTGTAGCAAACCCAGCTGTGAGCTCCTTGTACTCAGTGTAGCTGCAGTGAAAGCAGAGCCAAAGGTCCCTAGAAGTGGGCAGAAAGGCTGGAAGAGGACAAGGATTGGCAGTTTCCTTCAAGAAGCTGCGTTCCTGAAGGGATTTGGTGGGTGCTCACACAGTCCTGCTCAAGAAATGGCTGCCCCATATCTGGGATAGTGGGAGACTTCCCTGGCCATAGCATCCACTGTATTACCCCTCCCTATGAGGATGAGCAGAGACCTTGAGGAGATACTATGTGACTCACACCTGGAAACTAACTTAACACTGTGGTCCTTGTTTTTGTTGCTATTATTTTCTTAACACTTCTTTAGTCATCCCGATTAGTGTCCCCTAACACTCAAGACAATAGGGAAGGGCTGTCATCTCATCATCTCATGTCACCAAAAAAGAATCTGAAACTTAGATGGGGTTAAGACACTAAATCACTTTGAGGGCAGAGACCAGATCCAAGAGGCTCCCTCCGGACTCTCATGCCTGAGGGCACTGAGGCCCCCAGAGGGCAGGGGTGGTAGAGGCAACATGAGAGTCCACACCAGGGCCATACACCATATTTTAGCAGCACTTTTACTTCTACATCCAAACTCCCTGGGTCCTCACAATAGCCCTGTGAGGTAGGAAGGGCAGTAAGGTTTCAGAGATCCCCATTTACAGATGAGGATGCTGAGGCACAGAGAGGTGAAATGACTTGCCCAAGGTCATACAACCAACAGTGTAGAAGGCCCCAAACCAGCATTCCTCTGGCAGTTCCTACATCTTCTCCATTCCCTCTGTGTCCCCCACCCTCTCTGAATTCTGGTCAACTACAGATGGGCACTGACCCTGTGGGGCATGAGGCCAGCTCTTCCTTCTCCCCACTTCCTGGCTGCACAAAGGGCCTAGTAGGTTCCAGGGCAAGAGTGGAGCTATGCATGGTCCATGAATGCATCGTGATAAAGGTAGGTACACATTGTGGGCATATGTATGTCCTACATTAAAGACAAAGGCTCCCCTAACCCAAGTCCCCAAGGCAGTTTTTCAAGTGCCCGCCCCTGTGCCTCTCTCATCCCACAGAGCCACAGTGAGTGTCCTCAGCAGACAAAGGAGCCATAGGCATCTGCCTCTGGCACTGAGCTGCTCTAGTAGACAGGTCTTACCAGGTCTTCAGACCCCATCACATAGACACAGTGCTTCCACAGCTTGACTGGGGCCCTGGGCCACACCCCCAATAACAAACAACCGGGGCCCAGCCTGTAGGCTAGAGCAGGAGCAGCGGGCTGTGGGCATGGCAGGCAGTGCCTCCCAGCGCCGCCGAGCAAGGCTGAAACTCTCCACGGATCCCAGAGGGCATGGCTGGTTTCCTGCAGGAAGAAAACAGAAATCTATAAGAGGCACAGGCTCTAAGACCTCCAATCCCTTTTGCTCCCTGAGCCAAGAGAATAGCCCAGTAGTTATCACCCCAGGATGAGGTGTCAGTGCCCTGTGGCTTCCTCACTGTCCCTGTTTATCATTTGTTCATTTATTCATTTATGTTTCTGTTTGTCCACTTGGCTTGGCACTCAGTGGTCACTGGTCTTGCTTCTGTCTCTTAAGCCCCTGCTGGTACAGAGCCCTTAGTTAGGCACCAGGGGATAATCTGAGAGCTAGGCCAGACAAACTATATCCTGCCTGCTTCATTGGTAGGGAAAGGAGCTCACAAAGCCCTGACTCTTACCTGGAGCCTGGAGAACAGAAGGTGGTGCTCATCCTGGGGCCTACTCTTTCCTATCTTGGGCCTCCCTCTTTTCCGTAGCCCCACAGAAACTTACCAAGGCCCCCAATGGCCACAATATGGCCCCCGAGGGAGCCGACCACAAAGTCAGCCCTCTTATCTCTCATGCGCAGGCTTCTAGGCAGCTTGGTCCATGACCCTGCAGAAGAGGGGAGGTCAGATCTAATCACATACCCAATATGCCCCTCCATCCCATGGAGAGTGGGAGGACAGCCCAGGATAGCCACTGCTCACCATGCTCCAGGTCAAACATCTCCACAGTGTTGACAAAGTGTGGGCGAGAGTAGAAGTTGTGGGGCCCAGGTTGCTGCAAGCCACCCAGGCTAAAGACACTGCCTTCAGCCATGGCACAGCCAGCAAAGGCCCTGCGGCTAGGAAGACTTGGGTGCCGGGTCCAGGTGCGGGCCTCCAGATCAAAGGCTTCAAAAGCAGTCACCGGGAGCTTGCCTTGGCGGCCCCCTGTCAATAAATTAGAGTACCTAGGAGGTATCCCAAAAGGCTTGGTGGGATCTTCACTCACCAGGTTGCTGATCTGCCTGGCCCAGCTTTCCATACCCAGTGCTGTGCATACTTGCACATGGATATTCCGCCCCACAGACCCTCAGGCATTGGGGTTTGGTTTTCCAATCCCCAAAGAACTCCCAGAGATCAGAGCCTTAGAGCAGGCATGGATCATCCCAGCAAAGCTTTTCTTGTTTTGCTATCCTTGACTGAGCCTGATCCCTACCCCAGCCAATCTATGGGGATGATGACTTGTGGACTCTGAGCCCCTTTCTCATATCTCCCAGAGGCCTTACCCAACACATAGATCTTGTTCCCGTGCAGGAAGGTGGAGGCCCCGTAGCAGGGTGTGGGCATGGAGGGTAGCGAAAGCCAGCAGTCCCGGCGGGGTTCATACACCCGTACCTGGGCCTGGGGTGCTGTATCAGGGCCCATTCCCCCCAGAGCATACACCATACCATCTGCATAGAAAAGAGTAGTTCAGACTGCACCCCAGCCTCGCCAGGGCACCCCACCATAATGCTGCCCTGGTCAGGGATGGAGACAATGTGTTTGTGGCGCTTGTCTGCAGCAAAAGAAACCTTGCTGCCTGCCTAGTGTGGGGGCTGGGAGAGCTGGGATTCCCATTCTGGCCAGGGCCCCTCTGAATGAAGAGCAGGAGGCAGCTGATCTAATTATAATCCGGTCTCTGTCTCCCTGGAGACACTATGGCAACAGAGCCTGCCATCCAAGCAGACCTGTGGTCAGACCTGGAAGCCACAAGGTGGGGGTTCCCCTGGGGAGAGGAGGTCGTGGGATGGCTTAAGCCAGGGGTGGGGAGGATGCATATGGGGACCTGCTCAGCATGAAGTTCAGTCTAGGAAATGGCTCTGGAGGTTCACCTTAACCCTGCACATGCCTCAGTCAGAAGGGCTAGGAGAGGAGCTTGGACCTGCAGGGTAAAGGGTCTAGTCACAAGCCTTCTCACCCTGGGACACCTGCCAGTACTTTTGCACCACAGTCTTTTTTGTCTGTGTGTGTCCACCCACCATCATGGTATGCACCACACTCTTAAACTAGAGCAGGTTCTTGCCCTCTGTTAGGCCCTTAGGGTCAGCTAGGGGCATGTTTGAGAGCCTTGGGATGAAGAGCCAGTCAGCTAGGGGCTTGTAGCAACTATGTCCCCAAGTCAGGTTGGTCTTCATCCACATCAAGCTCCCTGGTAAGTGAGGAAGGAGGAAAGGAGTCTAAGCACTTCCCCGGCTCTGAGCCAAGGCCCTGCTCCTTTCCCCCACCCCAGACTATAACCCCCAAAGTCATTAGGCCATCCTGTCCCTTGTCACTTACAAATGAGGAATGATGTAGGAAGGTGGCTGGGGCCTCCTATCATCTTGGGGGTTAACCTGGGCTCTGCCTCCCACCTCATAGCCAGAAAAGGCAGCTAATAGAAGGCTGCTAAAAGACCAGCTCAGAGCTAAGTTGAAGATGATACAGGAGAAAGGCCATGTCCAGGACATCCATGCAAAAATTACAGTTCTTATTTAATCTTTGAGGTTAAGGAACTAAGTCAAGAGAGAATGGAGGATATTGGGGCACCTGAGAGGCCTTTCTTGGGAGGCCACTCACCTCTCTCCACAGTTGCCACCCCCATGGCAGCTTGAGGGAGGGTGGCACGACGCTCCCAGCGGCCCTCATCAGCCAGGAAGGCCTCCACAGCAGCTACTGGACTCTGGACCTCATCCACACCGCCTACCACTAGCACCTGTTTGCCCAGAACCACAGCAGCTGCACCAGCCCGGGCAGTGGGCAGGGGCGCCAGTGCCAGCCATGTGTGGGAGGCCATGTCCAGTGTTTCAGCAGTGTCCAGGGGCAGTCCAGCCTGGCCACAGCCCCCAAACACCAGCAGGTGCCCATCTTGGTGTGCCACTGTGCCATATACCCGGCAAGTGGGCATGGGGGGGAAAACCTGCCAAACAAAGGCCCGGCTACCTCCTGCAGCCATGGCATTCACCATTAGTGGCAAGCCATGCTATCTGCTCAGGCTGCAAGCCTCACTGGGGAAGCATGATAGGGCCTCATGTTAATTCTGCCAGGGCCACGAGGGGATGTCTGACCAGTCCAGAGGCCTTGCCTTCACCTGGAGGAGAGAGGTAAAACAAAGAGTCAGCACCACTGACCATCCCCTCAGGAAACAGATTAGCAGCCTGTACCTGACATCAGGGCTAGCCCAAAATCACTGATGGAAAAGCAGGGGAAGATCCAGTCCCTCAGGCTAGGGAGTGAGGCCCTGAGGAGGCCCTCCTGGACTGGAAAGACCTCAGATACTCAGGAAACTTCCCTCTTTCCTATAAGGCCATGAGAGATTCTCCTCCCCTCCCACTGATCTAATTACTTGGAGCAACTGGGTCAAATCTGGATCTAGATGGGAGTTAAGGTAACTAGAACAGGACTCTCCATCCCAGGCCTCTTCCTTTCCCTTCAACAATCCTCACTCTGGGCTCAGCCACCGTAGCACAGTGGTTACGGCACCAGCCACATACACCGAAGGTGGCAGGTTTGAGCCCAGCCCTGGTCAGCTAACCAACAATGACAACTGCAACAACAAAAAAAATATAGCTGGGCGTTGTGGCAGGCACCTGTGGTCCCAGCTGCATGGGAGGCCAAGGCAAGAGAATTGCTTGAGCCCAAGAGTTTGAGGTTGCTGTGAGCTGTGACGCCATAGCACTCTACCTAGGGTGACATGGTGAGACTCTGTCTCAAGAAAAAAAAAGAAAAAAAAATCCTCACTCTGGTTCTGCATTAGTCCTACTTTTATCCTCTCCTTACTGGCTCCCAGTGTGCCCTGGGCAACCTGGGATCCAGCCATCAAGGTTCCCACACTACTATCAGGGGCCAAACTCCTGGGTATCCTTAAAACACCCTTGGAACCCATTCCACAGGGTTCATCCATTCCTACCAGCAAAAGGCCAGGGTCAAGGGTATCTGGTGTGGAGGCTAAACACCAGGGTTCCACACTTTTCCCTTAAGGTCCACTCCCCCCCAGGGGTTTGCTCATGTCCAGCCCTGAGAGGCCAGACTCCCTGGTGTCCTGATTTGGGGATCCCATGAGCACAGGACTCTAGGTTCAGAGTCCAGGGCTTTATCAGCAAGAATGAACAGCTAGACATTGGGTCCTCTCATGACAGATCCTCCAAGTTCCCCAGTCTTCCCTTTCCCTCTGGGGCTACACTCCTGGACCTCTGGCAAGAGGGCCTCCTAGCCTCAAACTTCCAGCTCACAGAGGCAGGGAGCACAGGGTATGGGCGAGACAGCTTGGGTTCTGCGCCCCGCGCCCCAAACTTCCCCTGAGCACTGCTCCCGCTAGACTCACCAGCTAGGGCTCCGGTGCCGCCAGGGCACGGGGTCTGTCGTTCCACCTCCGCTGACGCCGAATCTGTCTGGGGGTGAAGCCAGGATCCAGCGGGGCTCCCACTCGGCTTCAGCGCGGGGCGGGGCTGAATCAAGTCCGCCCCACCTACCCACCCACCCCCCGCCCCTCCGACTCAGAGAAACCTCCTCCCGCCTTAACCCTGCACATGCCACGGCCAGAGCAGGGCACTCCGACCCCGGATCACATATAAACCGACACGTGGACACTGGGCCTACCAGGATTTAGGGGCCGACCTGGGTGGGGGTAGAAATGAGGCAGTGATGAGCTACACAAAATGTGTATGGCGAGGGGTCGTTCTGAGCTGGACCCGGCCTGCATACGTCATCTATAAAGCCGACCAGCCCAACCTACCGCAGGAGAGGCCTGCGCCCCAAGCTCCCAGGAGACCAGCGACGGGCTTCTCGGCGGCGCCCCCTGGAGGGCACTCGGCATGAGTCCTGGGCCTCTGATAGGGATGACCAGGCAGAAAGGGTACAGAATAGGTCTTATAGAGCACACTGAGGCTATTGGAGGGTGGAGGAGCAGACAGTGCCAGCCTCAGGGCCCAAAAGGCTCTTCCACAAGTCTGGGGTTGGGGGAATTCTTGGAGGGAGGGGTAACTCTGAGCAAGGGATGAACTAGAAGAGTTCATCTAGCGGAACTCTGAGGTGGGTCTATAGCCTCATCCTGTAGTGCCTGAGACCTGAGCTACTCTGTAGTCCAAGGTTCTTTTTAACTGTCCATCTTTAGAGTCCTGGGCATGTCTCTAGCCAACTCTGGGCTCAGGCCAGAGCTAATTCTTGTGACAGGGGCCTACTAACCTCAGACCCATATCCTGGCCCTGCCTCTCTTCTGAGCATTCAGAGTATGAGCTAAGTCTTCGAAATGAGGGCTCACTTGTACTGGTACCAGGGGAAAGAGGTCCTTTCAGTTGTCTGTCTGTCTTGTCCCCCTTTCATGGACAGAGCTTGTCTTGGTTTCCCCAAAGCAGACCTGGAGACAAAGATAGAAGTACATATAGTTAGTGTGGGAGGTAATTCCAGGGCACCAGCAGTGGCAGGGAGACAAGGAAAGCAACCAGTAAAGAAGGTATCATCAAGGGCATTGCCTGTGGCTCAGTGTGCAGGGCGCTGGCCCCATATACTGAGGGTGGCGGGTTCGAACCTGGCCCCAGCCAGCTAAAACAGCAGTGGTAACTGCAACAAAAAATAGCTGGGTGTTGTGGCGGGCACCTGTAGTCCCAGCTACTTGGGAGGCTGAGGCAAGAGAATCACTTAAGCCTGAGTTGGAGGTTGCTGTGAGCTGTGATGCCATGGCACTCTACCCAGGGCGACAGCTTGAGGCTCTGTCTCAAAAGAAAAAAAGGAATCATCAAGCAAGTTACCATTATAAGCAACTGGGACCAAATCCTGCTGGGGATTCTGGAAGCCAGTGTAGAACATGGGCCCACAGAGCAGAAGAATTGAGGTGCTCATTCTCAAATCCCCATCAGTCATGAGTTGAGAGCTGTTGAAGGGCATTAATTCCCTGGCCTCCCTGACTTCTGACCTCCCCAGAGTGTGGGTAAATCCTTACCAAACACCTTTCAGGGGCTGGAAGTTGGAGTCAGAGGGCCTAGACAGAAAGGGTGGTGGTCCCAAGGCTGGTTATAGACTGCATAGACCCTGACTAGAACACCTCCAACCTCCTATTCCACTTCACCTGGGACTTGCCACTCACTTGGGGCACTGGTGTTAACTCCCAATGGGATGCTCATTCTGCCCTGAAGACCTCTTTACATTTACCACTGTTCTCTTTCCAAGCTCTCTCCCTCTCCTTTCCAGCAATTAAGCACTTACAAGCTGCCTACCTTTAGATACGATACTTCCCAGCACCCCAAGACTGTCACCCCTTCTTTCTCTTCAAACTCTTTTTTTTTTTTGGTAGAGACAGAGTCTCACTTTTTCGCCCTCGGTAGAGTGCAGCGGAGTCGCTCCTGCAACCTCCAACTCCTGGGCTTAGGCAATTCTTCTGCCTCAGCCTCCCAAGTAGCTGGGACTACAGGCGCCCGCCACAACGCCCGGCTATTTTTTGTTGCAGTTTGGCCGGGGCTGGGTTTGAACCCGCCACCCTCGGTATATGGGGCCGGCGCCCCACTCACTGAGCCACAGGCGCCTCCCTCTCTTCAAATTCTTGAAGCCACTTACCCTCACAGGCTCCACCTCCTTATTACCTGCCACCTCAGTCTGCTGCCACTGCTCCCCCCAAATTGCTCTTCCAAGAGGCACCATAGAATACCATATAGCTAAAACTAGGGGGTCCCTGTGGTCCTTGTCTCAACTAAAATCTCGCTGCATTTTCAAAATTTCACTCTGTGTGACCTCAGTTTTCTCCCCTTGCTTGTCCTGCCTCTTGAAATCATTTTTGGGCCCAGCTTCCTCTCTCTCGCTCTTGAGCAGTTCCTCAAAATTCAACATTGATCTTAGCACTCTGGGAGGCCAAGATCAGAGAATCCTTTGAGCTCAGGAGTTCAAGACCAGCCTAAGCAAGAGTGAGACCTCATCACTACTAAAAATAGGAAACTTAGCCAGGCATTGTGACAGGCACCTGTAGTCCTAGCTACTTTTGGAGGCTAAGGCAGGAGGATCATTTGAACTCAAGAGTCTGAGGTTGTTATGAGCTAGGCTGATGCCCTGGCACTCTAGCCTGGGCAACAGAGTGAGACTATCTAAAAAAAATTCAACATTGGCTTTCCTCCCTGGCATAATTACCCCGCCCCCTCTTGGGGCACTCCCCTCCCAAGCCACTATCACTAATATCTAGATCTCCATCAGATCTCTCTGCTCAGGTGAAGGTGGGTCCAGGGTCCACTTAGGGCTATACAAGATGCCAACCTGAGAGCAAGGGATAGATCTTCGAATCATCCTATATTCTCTCTCCACTTTATCCTATATGGTCCCAGTTATGCCTATAGGGTCAGCATCCACCAAAGTCAAAGTCAAAGCAGGTTGTGTGCTCTAATGAGTGTTCCCAAAGATTTCTATTTGGGGCATACTGGGCACCAGAAGGAAGAAGGGTGACCCTTCTCCCTTCTCAGGGACTAAGTACCCCAATCTCTACCGCCATGCTCTCCTCAGTTCTTATATCTGGAAGAGACATACCCAGAGCATAGACTTACCCTTCTTCTTCCTCCATTTTGCCCTGACCTTTTGGCTGGACATCAGAGGAGGAGGATCTTCTTTTCAGTGCATACCTGGGTTGGTTCCATCTCTGGTGGCTGGGGTTTACCATTTCATGGAAGTGGCTTCTGTTGACATAGCTGAAGCTCACATGCACACAGGAGGCCAACACTGCTGGCTTCAGAGAAGCCGTAGAAGACATTGGAGTAGATCAGTCCTGAAAGAGGACAGCCAACCCTCAACCATGGACAGGGCCAGGGAAAGGGGTCATCCACAGTTGGGGGCTAGGAGCATTAAGGAAGGACTTCCTGCTTCTACTCCATACTTGAGACCCCACTCTTTCTTTCTCCGTAACAGGACTAGAGGCTAGAAACACTGACCCTGGAGGATCAGGAGATTTTGTAGTTCCTATCGGATACCCTGGCTATGTTTGAAGACACTGAGGAGGGCGGTGCCTGTGGCTCAGTGAGTGGGGTGCCAGCTCCATATATCGAGGGTGGCGGGTTCAAACCCAGCCCCGACAGCAACAACAACAAAAAAAATAACTGAGTATTGTGGTGGGCACCTGTCGTCCCAGTTAGTTGGGAGGGTAAGGCAAGAGAATCACCTAAGCCCGAAAGCTGGAGGTTGCTGTGAGATGTGATGCCACAGCACTCTA
>NW_003852574.1:1405528-1408808 GCF_000181295.1 Otolemur garnettii | reverse complement strand
GCACCTTAGCCACTTGAGCCACAGGCGCCGAGCCAGGGGGTCTCACTCTTGCTCAGGCTGGTCTCAAACCTGTGAGCTCAGGCAATCCACATGCCTCGGCCTCCCAGAGTGCTAGGATTACAGGCATGAGCCACCACACCCAGCCTGAATTTTTCTTTTTTTTTTTGAGATAGAGTCTCACTCTGTTGCCCAGGCTAGAGTGCCATGATGTCAGCCTAGCTCACAGCAACCTCAAGTTCCTGGGTTCAAGCTATCCTCCTGCTTCAGCCTCCAGAGTAGTTGGGACTACAGGCATCTGCCACAATGCCTGGCTAGTTTTTCTTTTTTTAATAGAGATGGGGTCTCGCTCTTGCTCAGGCTGGTCTTGAACTCCTTGGCCTCCCAGAGTGCTAGGATTACAGGTGTGAGACACCCCGCTTGGCCCATTTGGTTCAATTTTGACCTGTGTTCTCTGATCTGGTGCTGCTTGGACATTGGGCCCTGTAACCACAACCCCTTCACTGGCCCCAGGGCAAAGGTAGAAAAACGGAGGTTCCAGACTCCTAGGCAAAAGGACAGGGATTCCGGACAGTGTACAGACTGAAGGCAGGACTTCCTACTTTTGAGGGACTGTCTCTCCACTATACCTGTGTACACGTGCCTGGGAAAGCTTATCATCAGACTCACAGTGGTATACTGGGACTTACAGACAAGAGATGGACAGCCTTGGGCTTATGTGCAGCACTTGAGATCATTTCATATACAGTCGGTCCCATTTAGGAAGAAATAAAGGGCTGCTGTCCTCAAAGTAGGACACTGCAAAACAAAGAAGCTTTCAAGACAGTCCCTGTAAGGGGGCACTCCTCTTTCACACTGTGGTCAGATGCCTGGACCAGAAGTGGGCCTAGTCAGTGGCTGAGGGAGAACTAGAGGGTGAAGAATGGCCTGAACCTTGCTAGAAGCCCCTCTCAGATGTTACTGCACTACCAGGAGTCCTCAGAGAGGATGTTAGATGACCCTTAATTCAGTTTTAGTCAATCTCCAGGATGTCCTCCCTGGGACTACATCCAAGGGCTCCTCTGTTCTCAGACTCATGCACAATAACAGATAGGTTTGAGCAGTCCCCGAAGCCACCACCTCCACCTCCAGGCAGCCCTCCCTGGTACCTAATGTGCTCCGCCCTTAGACTTTGGGGCGGAATGGGGTCTCGGGGGTCAAGGGTCAGTAGGGAGGGCTGGATCCCGGAAGCGGAAGCATGGCGCATTTCCGGCGCGCAGCGGGCGGCCATGTTGGAGCAGCTGAGGCGGCGCAGAGGCGCGTCTTGGGTCCCCGCGGCGGCGCCGGTAGGTTGGAGCCGCGGGCCTAGCCGCGCCGCGGAGGGGCGGCCCGCGAGGCGGCAGGGTGGACGGGCCCGCGGCCGACTCTTCGCGGACCTGCGTCGTCCGCCGGCTTGGCTGAGACCCTACCCCCACCCCCACCCCACACCTAGTGACTCCACCCTGGGGCTGCGCGGTCCTGGTCTGGCTAGCTCTGCTCGTCCCGCACATTTTGCTGCCGCCGTGATCCCTGCCTCCCCTCCGCGACCTGGGCCCTAGAGACGCGGACTCCCAGCCTGAGGCCCCGATCCGCCCCCGCCCCTGGTACGCCTGGATGGCGCCTCTCCCGCCCCCACCTTCCGTCAACATCCCCTGTCTGCTCCGGGGGCACGTGTGAAGGGGAAGTTGGGGACCTGGCAGCAGTCTCTGTTTACGAAGTTTCTTGAAAGCCCAGAAGATTTTTCCCGAGGGGATGACCCAAGCTGGGCGGAAGAGCCTCAGGTTACCCCCAGTGTCTACTGGAGGGTGTGGAGGTTCAGGGGGGAAATAGATCCTTCCCTGTTTATTATACAGTTGACTGCCCTGGGAACCATACCCTCCAGATAAAAAAATTAATAAAAGAACTAAAGTCATGTGCAAGGGTTGTACTTGGAGAATGGCCTCTGGGGAGGGGAAGTGCCTGAGAAACCTGAGGATCCTAGAATGTTTCCAAACAAAGAGCCCCTGGGTACTTTCTCCAGGGAATTCTGAAGACTTCATCTGCTCCATTAGGGCATTGAGAAGAAGCTGCACAGACAGGGCTCATGACACCAGGGACCTGCCTTATCCCAGCTGATGTTTTAATGCTCCCCTGAGGTTGGGAAATTGCCACCTGCCTCTTGGAGTCCTCACCTGTCATATTGAGTGTTAGGTATTAATCATGATCAATAGCCAGAGCTTCTTCAAAAAAGCCTGGAACAAGTTGAGTGTTCCCAGGCAGCTTTACTTGGTCTGTACTGAGGTCTGCATTCCTCCACGTCCCAGGAAGGAAGGCTCAGACATCTAATGTCTAGTTGACTCACCATCCTATATGGAGCTTTTGGCTCCCATTTTCCTCAGACCTGGAGCTCTTAGTTTAGCTGCCTGGTTCCCTGGAGATATCTCATTAGCACCTTTTACTCATCAGCTTTTTACTTCTGTTGAAGAAAAGTTGGTGGATCTTTGCTGGAATTGGTCTCCATGTGTCTGAAGCTAGGAATTGGGCTGCCGAGTAGCCTGTCTGGGGACTGTGAAGGCAGAACTTATGGTGGGCAGGGAGATTTCTCTATCTCATCCCACTTCTGTACCTGAACAACAGCAACTGGAGAAACAGAAATGGGCATGGACATTGAGTGTGAGTCTGGGCCCTTTGGCTAACATTCAAGGTTCTTTTTTGCTCTGCCCTCACCTGTTTTTCCAACTAGACCTCCATCTGTGACCCAGACCCCAACCCCAACCCCATATCAAGTGTGCCTTATTCTTACTTGAGAACCATTGCATTGGCCGTTCCCCATTTCCATCTGGTCCTTTCCAGTCATCAATCACATCCTAACTAATTACTGCTTCTCCTGGGAGTCCTTCCCTGACCCACTGGCAAGCTGAGTTGACCCTAGACCCCATACCAAGTGTACTTTATTCTTTTTTACTTCAGAGCCATTGCATTACCTGTTACCCATTTCTATCTGGTACTTTTCCTTTTATCACTCATATCCTAGCAAAGTATTGCCTCTCCTAGGAATCCTTTCCTGACCTATTAGCAAGCTAGGTGGGTGCCACCATACATTCCAAGAACCTTAAAGGTGGCTTTGTCTTGTCTTATGGACCGGACTTCTTGAGGATAGGGCTATTTGCCTGTGTTCCCAGGGCTGAAGTTAATACTAGGTTTCTGGCCTCAGAAAATACAGAATTGCATTAAAATATAAAATTGAGTTAAAATTGAAAGACAAGGCTTGGCGCCTATAGCTCAT
>NW_003852574.1:1403869-1405196 GCF_000181295.1 Otolemur garnettii | reverse complement strand
TGAAAGACAAATCTTAGCAGGAACCCAGCAGCAGATTCACTGGTCCTGTGGCTCTAAAGTACTTCTGAGCATGTATCTTTAAGAAGCTGCCATCCCCCTCCCCCACCGTCTACCTTAATGTGGTAAGAGGATTGGGAGACCAAGGTATTATAGCAGGGAATGCACTCTGGCCAGGCCCCTTGGTATTATGGAGAGTGGGGGCCCTGATTGACTTGTCTACCTGTTGTGGCCCCTTATCTCAGTGTTGCTCTTATTGACTTTTTTCCTCTTGCCTTGGAGGTGCCGAGCACTGGTTTGTGGATATCCAGGCAGATCTGCAGTGCCTAATGCCATGAGTGTGGTGGTGCAGCATGTGGAGGAAAAAGCTGTGCACTCCTGGTCGCGTATCTCCACGGCAGGGAAGAAGGCCCTGGAAGAGGCGCTGCTTGTCTTTAACCCTATGAGCCAGGATCTCAGTGCCACAGAGGCCCAGCTTGTGGCCTTTCTGCAGGGCCTGCGAGATGATGGCTTCCAACCTACCATCCTGCGCAGTGGTGACGTGTATGGCTATAGTTCATGCACAGCCAAACCCCCAAGCCAGACAAAGCTGCAAGCTCGTGCTCCCAATCCAGCTACCACATCACCTCCAGCCAGTGCTCCTGGAACTGCCATGCGGTTGCCTGCAGGGCGGGCCACATTACTCTCTATGCCACTATCTGGCAGACTGGCCAAAGCATCCACACCAGCCCTTGCCAAACATGCTACCACCAACCTGCTATTGAGCTCCCTGAAGCAATCAAGTGCCAACCGTGTCCGGGGTACAACAGTGGGCTTCCCCACCCACCTCTATCCAGGGGTCTACCCTGCCATGAGGCTCTCTGTTGTCCTTGAAGCCCTGGTTCCACTCAAGACTCCTATGCCCTGTTTGGGTGCCAAACACAAGGCACAGTCACTGAGGTTCTCACTTGCAGACTCTCTGAAACTGCGGAAAGGTTCAGGGAAGGGTCCAGGGAAGCCTCTGTCCAAGGCTCCCAGAAAAACCACAAAGAGGGGCCCCAAGTGTCTGACTCATAAAGGCCCTGGTGCTGGACCCCAACAAGGCACTGGGTACCAGAGCAAGACCTACAAAGTCACCGGGTCACTCAGTGGCCTGGGAATGAAGGGGGGTTCTGCCCTGGGTACCAAAACAGCCCCGGCCAAGGCAACTCAAATACTGGCCAGAGCTACTTGTACGAAGGCCAAGGTGGCTCAAACGCAGGCTAAGACTGCCAAGGCCAAGGCTGCACAGGCGAGGGCCAAGGCTGCACGGGCCAGGGCCAAGGCTGCACGGGCCAGGGCCAGGGCCAGG
>NW_003852574.1:1397981-1403722 GCF_000181295.1 Otolemur garnettii | reverse complement strand
GGGCCAGGGCCAGGGCGGCACGGGCCAAGGCCAAAGCATTGCAGGCCAGAGCCAAGGCCAAGGTGGCTTTGACTCAGTCCAGGGGCAGAGGCAGGCCAAAGAGCTCTGCTCCGGCCAGAACTGCAAGGAAGGGCCAGAACAGCTGCCCCGAGACTTTTGGGCAGAAGAGGAAAAGGGCCGAGGAGGCAAAAGATCTTCCTCCCAAGAAGAAAACACGGCTTGGCCCCCAGTCTAAGGCACAGCTAGGGCCTGGAACAGTGAAGCTGCTAAAATGTCATGCCATTAAGATAGATAAGCGCTCCTCGGATGATGAGGTGCGGCAGCGGGCTCAACGGATCCTCCAGATGAACCTGTCTCCTGTAATACGGCTCCAGCCATTGCTTCCATATTCGGCACCCTGATTCCTTCACACAGCAATGTTTGGGGAAACAGCCCAGCTATCTGTGTGGCCAGTGGCACAGTGTGCTATGTCCAAGGACTCCACAACCTCAAGGACTCTGGATACCTCTCCAGGGTCCTGACAGCCACCAGCCTCCTTTCAGAAACTGGAGGATGTAGGGTGGGGTGGGTGGGTGGGAGGGATGTTCTTATGGCGCAATGCACTGTGACTTGTTTTTCAAGTTGTATGTCCACTGTTCCATCTATCACGTTTTATACCTTTCCACCTTCCAGTCTCCCTGCCCACCCTCCATGGTCTTTTGTGTGTGTGTGGCTGCCGGCAGGTCAGTTTGAGCATATAGGGAAAGTGGCCCCAAGAACAATCCTGCAAGCTTTCTTGCACGGGGGGTTGTAGGAGGGGGCAGCTCCCAGACCCCTTTGGAGAAATGAGGGGAAACTCAGGTGCTGGCTTCTGTGGTTGTGTGAGAGGCATACCCTTAGGGCAGAAGTAGAGCTACTGTAAGGTAAGACACTGCCCTTTTAGGCTGTCCTGAGTTGTTATCCAGACAGTTCCCATGAAGGAGAACAGTAGATGGTTCCATTGGGAGCCTTGCAGCCAACAGGTTTTTAGGCCAGGGAAGGGAGCCTTTGTGATATTGCTCCCTAGGAACCAAACAGATAGCCTGGCTGAAACCTTGGGACTTCGCCTGGGCTTGTCTCCCATGTGGCCAGGCCTGAAGGGGTCAAGGCACCTCTCGCCTTTTGCTTTGGAAAGGAGTGACTAGCCTCAACGTGGTGGCAAAGGGCTAAGTGTTCAGTCAGACCACGGAGCCTGCCGTGACTGACCAAAGTATTTTCTCTTTGGTTGGGTGGAATACTTGCAATAGTGGAGCCAGAAGGGTTTCCACAACTGCTGCCTCAGCATGCTTTCTGCATGGATTTCAAGTGCTTTCTACTCTCAGATCCTGCCACACACCATGCTACCCTATATGGGCCTGTATGTTTCAGACATTGGGCCTTTTTTCTTTGGAGAGGGGGCTGGGCCCTAGGCCCTTGAATGGGAACTTAAGTACCTCGCCTACCTGCAATACATTGCTGGCTGCCTAGGCTGACTGGCAGCCACTAGGGTGGGCAGAGAGGGGATACAGTCCCTATAGGTTCATAGAGACAACAGCTTTTCAGGAGTAAGGATGGGACCATCTTTTTTTTTTTGAGACAGAGTCTCACTATGTCACCCTCAATAGAGTGCTATGGTATCACAGCTCACAGCAACTTCAAACTCTTGGGCTTAAGCAATTCACTTGCCTCAGCCTCCCAATTTTTTGGTTGCAGTTGTCATTGTTTAGCAGGCCCAGGCCAGGCTGGAACCCGCCAGCTTTTCTATCTGTGTCCAAGTTGTGCTCAGTTGTGGAGAAGGGCGAAGTTGGGTGTACTTGTTGGTACCCCATCCCTCCTGCATCTAGTGGCTGCTATTTATTTAACATCCTTCCTCTGGTTGTGTCTGCCCTTGGTTCCCCAAGCTGGGGATTCCCTTGCTTTTAGCTATTCTGTGGCCTCACAACCCTGCATGCTTCTTGCCTCTGACAGTTCTGCTTTCATCTACAGCAGCGGTTCTCAACCTGTGGGTCGTGACCCACAGGAACTGTATTAAAGGTCCACGGCATTAGGAAGGTTGAGAACCACTGATCTATAGTGTGAGTGTGGGGAATGACCTGAGGGGTGCACTCAGTTCCTCAAGTACCACTCAGCATGGGGTCCAATAAGCATCCTCTCTTAGGTCTGATTCCAGCTCCCAGCACCCAGGACTCCCATCTGGATTGGGTCTTCTTCCCTTTCTGCTGCTCCTGCTGCTAATAGGTGAGGGATTAGCTCTTTCCCAGAGAGCCAGCCAGAGGAGAAGGAAATACTGAGCTTTCTTGTGGGGTAGGATTATGTGGAAGGTGTCTGTAGGATTTCTTATTTGACCCTGCATCTCCTAGATCAGGCTCCTGGAACGGTTGCCCAGGAAGTGCCAGATACACTTTCCCCACCTGGCTGCTCAACTGGTAGTTGCTACCTGCCCAACAGCAACCTGGTGGTTGGCCATGGCCTTCAAACTTCATCCACCTGTGTCCTCCTTGGCCTCAAACTCGACTGTACTGTCTGTCATCTGCAGGTGGGAGGGAGCATGAGAATTCAAGACTAGTATCTATGGGGTGACCTGGGCAGGTTTGGCTCTGTGGGGGAGCTAGAGAGGGGCCTGTACTGTGAAATTTTGGAGTAGAGGTCTGACAGTGAACCTCCACTCTAGTCCTGGGTCCTCCTCCAGGACTCCTAAGAAGTGCCGCTTCTGTGACTCGGGACCAGGGAGGCTGTGACATTGAGAATGATCTCCTGAAATGGCTATGGTGGCAACAAGACCTGGTGGCAGGCAGAGAGTGAAGAGGGTGCCAGTGTACCCATGTGGTATGGGTCTGGAGTGAGCTAATCAGGGCCTGGTCACTCTGATTAGCCTTCATAGCTACAGGTATCCAACACATTACCATTCAGCTGGATCTAGAGCAGGCATCCTCAAACTACGGCCTGTGGGCCACATGCGGCCCACCGAGGACGTTTATCCCCCCCGCCAGGTGTTTTTGCCACCTCTGCCTATCCTGATTAGCAGCCAACTCATTCTGGAACCTGTAGTCCAGCCCTCCAATGGTCTGAGGGACAGTGAACTGGCCCCCTGCTTAAAAAGTTTGAGGACGCCTGATCTAGAGGGTACCTTCTACTTTACCCACCTCATCATGACATTGAAGGTACCCAGTTCCCCAACCTGAAGGCTTGCAAGTAAGTGCTGACTCTTGCCTCCTTACTTGGTGTCCTGGTGATCCAAGGATGCCTCTTGTTCCCGGACGTTGTGCTCAGCAGCTCTGCTGCTTGTGCACTCTAGTAGACCACGGCCCCTTCCCGCATGTGTGCCAATAACTTTGCCCACAACTGCTCATGCCTCTTTCCCAGATCCTTCCTGCCTCAGTACAAGGGTCAGTGACCTCATCTGTGACCAGTGTTATTGGGACCTTGAGCCTTTCTCTGAGGGTGAAGTCAGGCCCAGGGAAAAGAGGGATTGGTCCCTGGAGTGAAATCAGAAACTCAAGTCTCAGGTAAATTTCAAAGTTCTGGACTCAGCTGTTCCAGTGGAGGCCTCTGGCAACCATGAGTTTCAAGGTAATCATCACCAGGCCCAATCTTGTATGTTTGTGTTAGGACAGAATCCAATACTCAGTGGGGGGAAGGACAAGCAGGCAAGCCAGCTCAGTCTCCCAGGGTCATTCCCTAGCTGTGCCCCATCATGGTCCTTTATTGTGGTCCTTGTGGCCTCTCTTCCCTGTCTTATTATTGTTCGCCTATACCTGTGCCCAGTGCCCCATCACTGAACCCCTTTATGAGGCCCCATCATGGTCCTTCATTCCTGTCTCCATCACTGTCCTCCATCTCTGCTCCTATCTCTACCCCTCATAACTCTCCCCTTTGTGGGCCCTCATTGCTGCTTCTATCATTCTGTCATGGTCCTCCTCTCATTTTCCCTTATTAGATTTCATGACACTGGCCTCAGTTGGTACCCTTCATCCCTGCGGTTGCCTCTAGATGGCACCAAGACAGCTCTAGATGTGATCCCTTCCTTGTAAAGAAGTTTTGTTAAAAGAGAGCCACATAAACATAATCCAGGAGGGAAGCCTAGAGCCAAGCCAAGAGAGTACTAGACCAACACAAACCCCAAACTATCATTTTCTCTATATCCACTGGGTACAGTCTTACTAATTGACTGTGGTTACCAGCTGCTCATCCTGAGACCTTATAATAGGACTACAAGCTGCTGTTGCTTTTGCCTACAGAGGAAAGATGTAGGAGGTAGCCTCAGCTTGGTACCTGAGGTGCGCCTCTTTCCCAGATCCTGCCTCTGGACCAGGGTCAGTGACCTCATCTGTGACCAGTGTTATTGGGACATTGAGCCTTTCTCTGAGGGTGAATCCGGGCCCAGGGCAAGGGTGAATTGGGCCCTAGAGTGAAATCAAAGGCTCAAGTCTCAGGTAATTTTCAAAGTTCTTACCTAAGGTAAGGAATAGAGAGAGGAGCCATGGACCCATCCCTTCATCTATGTGTTCATTCGTAAGTGACAAATTGAGCCCCATTCCCTGTCAGGCACTTTCTGGGCAGTTCTGGATGGGAAACAGAATAAATATCTGTCTTCTTGGAGGTGAAATCAAAGTAAGAAAAAACAGTTGATAAATAATCAAACTACAGGCATGCATTGTTTAATGACAGGGATCCTTTGTGAGAAACATTCATTAGGCAGTTGAATCATGTGATCATCAGGCTTACACAAACCTAGATGGTATAGCCTACTACATACTCTACTATACTATATACATACTCTATATACATACTCTACATACTCTACTATATGGTAGAGCTTCTTGCTCCTAGGTTACAAACCTGTATAACATGTGACTGCTGAATACTGTAAGCAACTATAATACAATGGTAAGTATTTTTGTATCTAAACACAGAAAAGGTAACAGTAAAAAATAGGGTATAAAAGATAAAAAGTGATACACTTATATAGAGCCCTTACAATGAATCAAGCTTGCAGGACTGGAAATTGCTCTGGGGAGTCATGGAGTGGTGAGTATATGTGAAGGCCTAGGACATTACCATACACTACTGCAGACTTTGCAGCCACTGTATACTTAGGCTACATTAAATTTATTTTAATTATTTTCCTCAATAACTTTAGCTCACTGAAACTTTTTTTACTTTATAAATTTTTAATTTTTAAATTTATTGACTCTTATAAAATCACTTATTTTAAAACAAACACATTGTACAGAAATATTTTTCTTTATATCTATAAGCTTTTTATATTAAAAAATACATATTTTGGGCAATTCCTGTGGCTCAGTGAGTAGGGCGCTGGCCCCATATACCAAGGATGGCAGGTTCGAACCTGGCCCTGGCCAAACTGCAACAAAAAAATAGCCTGGGCAGTGTGACAGGCGCCTGTAGTCCCAGCTACTCAGGAGGCTGTGGCAAGAGATTTGCCTAAGCCCAGGAGTTGGAGGTTGCTATGAGCTGTGATGCTACAGCACTCTACCGAGGGTGATAAAGTGAGACTCTGTCTCTTAAAAAAAATACTTCTTATTTTGCCAGGCACAGTGACTCACGCCTGTACTCCTAGCACTCTGGGAGGCTGAGGCGGGTGGATTGCCTGAGTTCACAGGTTCAAGACCAGCCTGAGCCAGAGTGAAACCTCAGCTCTAAAAATAGCTGGGCGTTGTGGTATGTGCCTGTAGTCCCAGCTACTTGGGAGGCTGAGACAAGAGGATCATTTGAGCCCAAGA
>NW_003852574.1:1397677-1397928 GCF_000181295.1 Otolemur garnettii | reverse complement strand
AAAAAAAAAAAATTATTTTTTACTTTTGTTGAAAACAAAGAAACACATTAATTTAGGCCTATACTGTCCTCTCTTATAATAACAATACCTTCTGGAATAGCTCCTGAGGGACCTACCTGAGACTGTTTTACAGTTAACTTTTTTTTTTTTTAAATAAGCAGAAGGGGGCAGCACCTGTGGCTCAAAGGAGTAGGGCGCCGGCCCCATATGCCAGAGGTGGTGGGTTCAAACCCAGCCCTGGCCAAAAACTG
>NW_003852574.1:1394273-1396867 GCF_000181295.1 Otolemur garnettii | reverse complement strand
GGGAGGCTGAGGCAGGAAACTTGCTTGAGCCCAGGAGTTGGAGGTTGCTGTGAGCTGTGATGCCCCGGCACTCTACCCAGGGGGACAGCTGGAGGCTCTGTCTCAAAAAAAAAAAAGAAAAAAGAAAAGAAAAAAAAATATTATGTACTCTACATAATTGTGCTGTACTTTTTATTTATTTTGTTTTTTTGGAGACAGTCTTACTCTTGTCACCCTGGGTGGTGTGCCACGGTGCCATAGCTCACAGCAACCTCAAATTCTTGGAATCAAGTGATTCTCTTGCCTCAGCCTCCCTAGTATCTGGGACTACAGGTGCCCACCACAATACCCGCCTATTTTTTGTTCATTTGTTTGACAGGCCTGGGCCAGGTTGAAACCCACCAGCCCTGGAGCATGAGGCCGGCCCCCTAACCACTGGCACCCAGCCAGTGTGCTGTACTTTTATACTGACAGTACAGTAGGTTTGTTTATATAGCATCACCACAAACTTGTGAGTAATCTGTCTCCCTATAACGTTATGATAGCTACCACATCACTAGAAATTTTTTGCCTCCATTATAATCTTAAATATGGGTGATTGTAATACTTTAGGTGGTTTGGCTGGATGATAAGCAGATTTAGTTTGGATGATGGGGTGGGAAGTGGAATCCTTCATGCATTGGAAAATCAGGTTACAGATACATGGTGATGACAGAGAAGTATACAAGAAGGAGTGGCATGTGCAGGTCTCAGTTCAGGAATTACATCTGAACAGAAGAAGGGAGATCCTTATGTAGAGATGGTATCATCACCATGGTCAGGAGCTGTGGTCATTCCAAGGTGGCACACCCAGGGGAGCAGAGATGGGGGGACCCCAAAACATGAGTGCTGGGGAATGTGACTACAAGGATGCAGAGGAGAGAGAAACCACCACCACCCCCATTCCATCTCCTCCTCCCTAGCCATAGAGTGGTGAGGACCAAGGCCTGAGGTCTGACCATCTATGTCTCCAATACTCCTGCACTTGACTTCTCCAAACTGCACACGCTGCACAGACTACTGGAGGGACACAAAGGACACACTTTCTGCTACTATGCTATGAGCTCATGGCCAGAGGAAGTTGCCTGTGCCATGGCCACACTTTTTTTGGGGGGGTGGGTAGAGACAGAGTCTCACTTTATTGCCCTCGGTAAAGTGCCATGGCATCACAGCTCACAGCAAACTCCAACTCCTGGGCTGAGGCAATTCTCTTACCTCAACCTCCCCAGTAGCTGGGGCTACAGGTGCCTGCCACAACGCCTGGCTATTTTTTTGTGGCTAGGGCCGGGTTCAAACCCACCACCCTTGGTATGTGGGGCCAGCGCCCTACTCACTGAGCCACAGGCACCGCCCACACCCTCTTGAGTATAGACCTCCAATGGGATAGGTCTACCTCTATGGGAGAGGTATCTTGTGGTTGGTGCAGTGGGCAAGCTGGGACACTGGGGAAGATCTGTCTTGCCCTCTTCTCTGCTAGTTACATGGGCTTTGTGTTTGCTGCCACCATAAAGCTGGTGCACACTTAGGTGCTACCTGGACCTGCATCAGGACTTCCCAAGGCATGCAGTAGAGCCTAGGCACCTGCACACCTGCTGGGGTAGATGCCATGCCCTACTCTGGCCATACCTGCCATTTGTCAGCCCACCCTACATCTACCTTTCTACCCCAGAATAGGCATGCCTACAGTTGTCACTTTGATATGGCTGTGTATCTGTTGCCTGGCAGTGTGAGTGGAGGTGTATATGATGCATGTCAGCAAAACACAGCTGGGTGCCACTGCCAGTCCTTCCACCACAACCTCCAGGAGGATCCCCATTCCTAGATCCTCCAACCCCCAATCTCAACTCTGACCATGCTCCTTCAGCTCCATGGTGATTTCGGATCTAATTACATCCTTAACCTCTGACTCTTGATTCAACCTGTGACTGTAACCTTGTGGCTGCCCTTCAGGGGATTTATGTATGCTAATACAGATGAGACCATAGTTGCTTTTCTGGGCATTGTTGCTTCAAAGCCAGCACTGTGACACCTGCCAGCCTGGTTGCTATGGCTTGACTCCCACCCAACCTAAGGATTGCCAGCAAGAGTAACCCTCAGGGTGGGCTCCCACCCCTTGTATCCTCCTTGCTCTGACTCCAATCACTACTCTGATAACACATGCACCCTACAGCAGTCCCATTAGCAACCTGAGAGCCTTAGCCTGAAGGTACAACTCTGGGGTCAGGTCCCTGACACTCATGCCTATGATCCCGCTAATGGTACCTGTCACTGCAAATAATTTGTCTCTGGACAGGACTATAGCCATTGTCTGGTAAGCCTTACCTACCTTCTGATTTGACCTTGACCTTAGCCACTGAGCTTCCTGGAGCTAATGAGTATAAGGCTATAATTATCATGACTATAGACCTATCTTGTACATAAGTAGATGCCCCTCATGGGTTATCACCATCAACACTATCTTGGTTAACTGAACTAGCATATACCCTGAGATGGGAGCGTTAGGAATAAAAAAAGGAAAAGTGATTAAATATGTTGTAATAGCATTGTACACTGGATTTTTTTTTTTTTTTTTTTTT
>NW_003852574.1:1385440-1392635 GCF_000181295.1 Otolemur garnettii | reverse complement strand
AGACTCACTTGAGCCCAGGAGTTGGAGGTTGCTGTGAGCTGTGATGCCATAGCACTCTACCCAGGGGGATAGCTTGAGGCTCTGTCTCAAAATATATATATATAGAGAGAGAGAGAGATAGATAGATAGATAAGGAAAAGGTTAAATCTCGGGCATCAGCTAAAATCACAATAGAGAACAAATGATTAGAAATATTTCATCATTTTGAAACAAACCATGTTCCATACAATGATGCACTAAAAATTGTGGGATACGCACTGTCCTTACCAGGAACTAATGCTGTGACTGAACGCGTTTTTCTACGGTAAATAAAGTGTGGACATCAGAAAAATCACAATTAAGTGTTGAGACTTTAAAAGCCATTTTATGTGTGAAATATAATTTAACAAATTCTTGTGAAAAATTTCATGACCTTTTAAACAACGACAGCAATCTACTAAAAAAAATTCACTCAAATGAGAAATATGCCAAAGAATAAAATAATACTATACATAGTTTTTTAATGTATTATATTTGTAAATTGTACTTACGTTGAAATTTAAAAAAATATATTACAATACTATTTTTGCGTTCTATGAAAATTTTTGTTGCTTCACATAGACCAAATTTTTAATTAAGAACCCCCCCCATCAATGGTGTCCCACTTTACCGATGTTAAAATCTGGTCCCTTACCTTTGTTTAACTTTTAATTAACCCTGGCTATATCCTCACTTTCTTACTGCCCTCTGTGAAGCCATGCAGGAGTGCACCAGAGTATATTCCCTATTAGTGCAGGTAGAAGAGCATTCAAACCCTACACTCACCCCTTCCCCACAACAGACAGTCCCAGTATATGACCTCCCAGTCCTCTAACCCCTCTCTTCCTGTCCAGATCTTTCACCCTCACCCAACTACTCTCTCTTGAAACCCAAATTCTGAGGTTACCCCCAGCTATAGAGTAACCCCTGTGACTGTGACTTTGGGAGCACCTACATCAATAAGCACCTGGGAGGACCTGAGAGTCAAGGTGAAGGGCAAAAATCAGGAGTTCACCCTGCTCCCTTTTCACCCCTCTGCTCACTCGGGTATTCTGTAGGAGAGGGTCTCTGTCTATGCGCCCCCACCTCCATGGCTACCACTGCCATAAGCTCTAATCTGTATATTTCTGTGCTGCCCTTGACCAGGCCACAGTGAAGGCCAAACTTGGCCAGCGTCTCCAGTCAGCTGACCTCTGGCTGTGAGTCAGAGGAGGGCTGGAGACAGGAAGAAATCAAAGCTTAGATGTTGGGGCTCAGAAGAGGGAGTGAATGTCTAGAGCAGTGGTTCTCAATCTTTCTAATGCCACTATGTATTTTCATTGTTACAAAGCAGTCACAACCCACAGGTTGAGAACTGCTGGTCTAGAGAGAACTGTTTGGAAGAAGAGGCTGAGCAGGGGTGGAAACATTAGGAAATACAAGTATCAGCATGTCAGAGTTTTAGTGTCTTGGACAGAGGATATATTATTCCCAGGACACTGTAGGAGAGAACTAAGCCAGAATGTTGAAGGACACTGATGACTTGATTCTTCCCAGGGAGCCCCCTGGCATATTCTTTTCCACTGTAACACAAACTCCAGGGACTGTCCTTGGCCTGCTCTAGTCTAGACTTTGGAGACACCACAACTCTCCATGTGCCCTCCACCCTGCCTGATGAGACAATCACAGCCACCAGCTGCACAAGATGAGGAGTCTTAGAAACAAGATGAGTCACAGGTTACTAGGAAATTAGGAAGGAAGAGTGCACTAGGGATGTAGATACTTGCGTTCTTGGGGGAATGGGAACCTAAGTCCTTAGTGTCCTAGGTCCTGGAGTAGCCTGGATCTAGAGTTTGTATCTCACATCCAGGACCTAGAAAAGCACTTTTCCTTGCATCAGGGGTCTGGCTGTGTACTTTGGACTGGCTTGGACTTTGCACATGTGGTCAATGGGGTCGACCTCTTTCTGCTAGTGCCCATGGTTCCTTGTGCCCTGGAGTATGACTTTGTCCTGTGCAGTGAGACCCAAGTCAGTGGCATGATGCCTGGAGTGTGGATGTGAATGGGTGGTGGGTAGGGCAGCTCTGTGACTGCTAACCCCTGACCCTAGGAACCTGAAGTCTATCAGGCATTAGTTAGTGTCTGTGCTCAATCCTGCCTAACAGCATTCACTATGTCCATCTCCTGGCCTCAGAGCAGCTGTTCTAGGTGGCCTTGCCCCATGCACGCTGGTAAGTAACCTGTAACTCCCAATCCTATGACTCCCAATATTAAGACCCTATTATTCAGCTCGGTGTACCCCATGCATGCATACAGGTAGGTAACCTGTGATCCCCAACCCTGTGACCCCCAATATCATGACTTCGTTATACAGCTGAGCATGGTGACTCCCATCTGTAATCCCAGCATTCTGGGAGGCCCAGGCAGGAGGATCCCTTGAGCTCATGAGTGCAAGACCTAGGCCAGGCATGGTAGCTCATACCTGCAATTCTAGCACTCTGGGAGGCCAAGGCAGGCAGATTGTCTGAACTCACAGGTTCGAGACCAGCCTGAGCAAGAGAGAGACCCCCTTCTCTAAAAATAGCTGTGTGTTGTGGCAGGTGCCTGTAGTCCCAGCTACTTGGGAAGCTGAGGAAGGAGAATCACTTGAGCCAGGAGTTTGAGGTTGCTGTGAGCTATGATGCCACTGTCTCACAAAAAAAATAAAAGTATCTATATAAAAATAAAAAAGGAGTTCAAGACCAGCCTGATCAAGAGTACGTCCCTAGGCTGGGCATAGTGGCTTACACTTGTAATCCTAACACTCTGGGAGGCTGAGGCAGGTGGGTTGCCTGAGCTCACAGGTTCAAGACCAGCCTGAGCCAGAGCTAGACCCTGTCTCTAAAAATAGCCAGGTGTTGTGGCAGGCGCTGGTAGTCCCAGTTTGGGAGGCTGAGGCAAGGGGATCGCTTGAGCCTAAGAGTTTTTGTTCTTATTTTTTGTTTTTTTTTTTGAGACAGAGTCTCATTATGTTGCCCTCCGTAGAGTGCTATGACGTCACAGCTCATAGCAACCTCAAACTCTTGGGCTTAAGTGATTCTCCTGCCTCAGCCTCCCAAGTAACTGGGACTACAGGTGCCTGACACAATGCCCGGCTATATGTTTTTTGGTGTAGTTGTCATGGTTTAGCTGGCCTGGGCAGGATTTGAACCCACCAGCCTTAGTGCATGTGGCCGGCGCCGTGACCACTGTGCTTCAGGTGCCAAGCTGAACCCAAGAGTTTGAGGTTGCTATGAGCTTTGATGCCACAGTACTCTACAAAGGACTACAAAATGAGACTGTCACCAAAAAAAAAAAAAAAAAAGAGTGAGACCCACATCCCTACAAAAAACAGAAAATTTAACTGGGCATGGTGGTACACAACTGTAGTCCCTGCCATTCAGGAGGCTGAGGCAAGAGGTTGCTGTGAGCTATTATGACACCATGGCACTCTAGTCCGGGGCAAAAGAGGGGAACTCTGTCTCAAAAAAAAAAGGACCCCATTATGCTGCCAACACATTTAAAACAATACCCCAACCAAGTGGAAAATCTCCAGAATGGAATATCATCATGTCATAGAACAATCAAAACAGGGACTTCGTTTAAAACTAGAGCAGGGGCTCGGCGCCTGTGGCTCAACCGGCTAGGGCGCCAGCCACGTACACCTGAGGTGGCGGGTTCGAATCCCCAGCCCGGACCCGCCAAACAACAATGACGGCTGCAACCAAAAAATAGCCGGGCGTTGTGGGCGCCTGTGGTCCCAGCTACTTGGGAGGCAGAGGCAGGAGACTCGCTTGAGCCCAGGAGTTGGAGGTTGCTGTGAGCGCGATGCCATGGCACTCTACCCAGGGGGATAGCTTGAGGCTCCGTCTCAAAAAAAAAAAAAACTAGAGCAGGATTTAAGAAGGTGTTTTTTTTCCATTCATGATAAAATGTTGGGTCCAAAAACTGCACAATAGGGCAGCGCCTGTGGCTCAGTAAATAGGGTTCTGGTCCCATGTACCAAGGGTGGCAGGTTCGAACCCCCCAAACTGCAACAAAAAATAGCTGGGTGTTGTGGCAGGCACGAGTAGTCCCAGCTACTCAGGTGGCTAAGGCAAGACAATCGCCTAAGCCCAAGAGCTGGAGGTTGCTGTGAGCTGTGACGCCACAGTACTCTATGGAGGGCGAAAAATAAAACTCTGTCTCTAAAAATAAATAAACAAAAAACCAAAAACTGCACAATAGAAATGGGGCATCATCCCTAGTACCACATGATCATGACCTTCTCATCATACCTCTGCCTTTCTTGCAGAACTGTGGTTCTATCTAGACCTTTTTGCTTTGAACTGGAAACACAGTACTCGTCTATGACAATGAAGCTGTGGTAGACTAAGTAGGTGTGGAACCCTCGGAGCATTCCATCCTTCTGGATTTGGTGAGGTACTAGGGGCTCCATCCCACATCTGGCAGAGACATAAATTATAGTAGGACAGGACTGATGTGTTGGGGCTGGGGATGGGATCACAAAGGCCTACTTTTACCAAGAGGATTAAGATTTACATAGGTAGAAAGTGTAGGCAGAGGAGTCCAGGTAGGGAAAATAGCACATGCAAAGGGTAGAAGGTAAGAATAGGCAGGGCTGGGGCAGTGCCTGTGGCTCAAAGGAGTAGGGCCACTGGTCCGTGCCGGAGGTGGCGGGTTCAAACCCAGCCCCGGCCAAAAACTGCAAAAACTGCAAAAAGAAAAAAAAAAAAAAGAATAGGCAGGGCCAGACTTCACAGGACATTTGTGGGCCAGGAGAGAGGCTTGACCTTTATCCCAGAGGAAGTGGGGAGCCATAGAAGGTATTTGATCAGGGAAGAGATATGGGGAGAATGCATTGTTTGGGGGAGGCCCAAATGGAGGTTGCTGAAATGGAGAAGGAGAAGAAACCTATTCAAGGGCCAGGCACGGTGTCTCATGCCTGTAATCCCAACACTTTGGGAGGCTGAGGTGGGTGGATTGCCTGAGCTCACAGGTTTGAGACCAGTTTGAGCCAGAGCGAGACCTCGTCTCTAAAATAGCCGGGTATTGTGGCAGATGCCTATAGTCCCAACTACTCAGGAGGCTGAGGCAAGAGAATCACATGAGCCCCAGAGTTTGAGGTTGCTGTGAGTTATGACACCAGGGCAACAAAGTGAGACTCTGTCTCAAAAAAAAAAAAAAGAGAGAGAGAGAGAGATTAGGAAAAAGAAAGGAGGGAAGGGGCTATGAGGGCCAATACTAGGAAGGTGGCAGGTATTAGTGAGTGGGGCTGGGTTCACTGCCCTCTGTCTGTGGCCCTCCTTGGGGGTGAGCTCCATGAGTATGTACCCTTGACTTAAGGGGCTGAAGGATAAGGGTTACAAGAACACCATGAAGTTCATGTATCTAATCTTGCTATTCCTCCTGCAAGCATGTGAGTGCTACCTGCAGTCTTCACTGAGCACTGAATGTGCCCTGCTGGGTGGGCAGTACCTCTGCTGTCACTGTAATGTTGGTTGTACCTATAACCATTATGGCCTGGAACATATGGCTTCTGGCCCACCAGCTGTAGCAATGAATCTTCTGAACTGTTCAGGGCCAGTGGGCATGGGGTCAGGGGCCAACCATCTCCTTTCCCCGCATGGTTTGATCACCTTGTCTCCCCATAGAGTGCTGCTGCCATGCTGAGGGTACCCCAGTGCCATCTGTGACCCTGTGAATGGGCAGTGCATGTGCTGAGCAGGACATGCTGGTGCCAATGTTACTGGTGCTTTTATAGCCAGTGGGGCTTCTCTCATTGCCAGCCCTGTGCCTGCAATAGGCATTCTGAGTTGTGCCACCCACTTGCATGTGTCTGCCAGGCCTGCCATGGGGCATCATGGGCGAACACTGTGACAGGTGAGCACCATCATTGGATGGATTCGGAAGGAATTCTGCGTTGGCCATGCCCCATTCTATCTGCTATTATGGGGACCCCACCCTGGGCTCAGGTCTGCAGCGCCGGCCCTACCTCCTCTGTCCTGGGCACTCTGTTTTGGCCTTTTTTTTTTTCTTGAGACAGAGCCTCAGGCTGTCGCCCTGGGTAGAGTGCTGGGGCATCACAGCTCACAGTAACCTCCAACTCCTGGGCTCAAGTGATTCTCTTGCCTCTACCTCCCAAGTAGCTGGGACTACAGGCACCCTCCACAACTACCAGCATTTTTTGGTTGCAGCCGTGGTTGTTTGTCGGGCCAGCCTGGATGCGAACCCACCAGCTCAAGTGTATGTGGCTGGTGCCTTAGCCACTTGAGCCACAGGCACTGAACCTTGTTCTGGCCTTTATCATGGGAGTTCCTGCCATACAGACAGCATGAATTGGGCATGTCCTGTGCCCCTGTGCACCTAGCTATGCAGGTGAGGCATGGTTGGCAAAACCACAGCTCTGGTCACTTGTTCACAATCCCATCAGGTGCACATGACACATCTTTGCCAATGCTACCTGTATGCTGAGCTGTGCACCTACTTTCAAGGAATTCCTATTCTGGGTAGGAAGGGCCAAATTGGGGGATAACATGTATGGACTTTGTAAGCCAGGAAAATGGGCTATAACATAGCTATTGTGTTCCTCCTGGCCAGACCTCAGACTTTCTAGTTGGGTACCTGGGACCCATAGGCCCCAAGGGTACAAGAAGACACTTGAGACAAGTTACATATACCCCAGTCCCTCCAGGCCTCTCCAGGCCTCTACTATGACTACTGCTCCTCTGGCTAATTTGTGCATCCCTGGCCAGGAGGATACCCAAAAGAAGTCAATGCTGGCCCTGACAGTACAATAGCAATTTCAATTTCCATAATCCCAGCTACCATGAGCACTGCTGATACTATCTGCACCATAGCCATGGCCCTGCTCTGCCCACTGTAGGCCTGGCTTTCATGGCAATGCTTTACACCCAGAGGGCTACCAGCATGAGTGTGGGATTGGGTGCCTGGCAATATCCCAGGGTATCTGGGAGCTCTCCCCTCTGTAGACCCTATCAAGTCGTTCTGGTCCCCAGGCTGCAGCTATGACCCTCAGGCACTGTCACAGTGCAGTGCATATCTGGGGCTGAAACCAGTTTCTACAACCAGATCTGCAGGCAGTGCCCATGCCACCCACATACACTGGATTAGAACCACAACTGCGGTTCAGCGCCTGTGGCTCAAGTGGCTAAGGCGC
>NW_003852574.1:1373186-1385080 GCF_000181295.1 Otolemur garnettii | reverse complement strand
AAAAAAAAAAAAAAAAGAAACCTGATGCGGAGAGCCCTGGAGCTGTGAGCCCTGCAGGCTGCCATGCCCAACACACTTGGCAACCAATGTGTCACCCAGTGAGTGAGACCATGTTACACATAGCACGTGATAGTAGATAGGTATGAGCTAAAATGTGTCTGCCTATGACAGGGTATGACTTATGGCTGGTGTGAGTGTCCATATGACTACCAGCACTGGTGTATGTTGCTGTGAATAGCTGTCTGAGGCTTTGTTCTTATGTGATATTAACTGTGAGCTGATGGTGGGAACTGGGACTGCATGTGCCCATCCTCTCATTCTGTGGAGCATTAGTGTGGTCAAACCACTGTGAGTGGGTCATGGCAAGCAGGTGAGCATAGTGGGGGTGAAGGTGGGCTAGGGCTGGAAGGAGGCTGAGAAGACATAGGTGGAAGGTTAGGATTGAGATCTGGTATAGACAGAGAGGGATGGCCACCGGAAGCAAGCATTTCTAGGAGGGGAGTGGTAGAATGGTCAGTGATGAGGCCTGCAGTATGTTCTTGTGTCCTTGGTGAGGAGAAGGTGAGAGCCAGACTCGGGGAGTGAGGGAGACATTGGGGTGAGGGCCTGGAGACAGTGAGTGTGCAGTTTAGGACACGAAGGAGCACAGGACAACAGGTCAGGAGATGAGAACCAAGTGGGGCAATGGGAAGTGAAGTTTGGTGATATGGGAGGCGGGGAATGGCCAACGAGGCCAGACCAGAGAAAGCAAGAAGAGAGAAACCCTTAGCCAATTGTAAATGTGGATGCTGCCTGGGGCAGGAGCAGGGCTCCTCTAAGAACTCTCAGCCTTTTCCCTCTCCTGAAGGAGGGTCTTTGGTGCTACTGACTAGCTTGTACTTTCTTCCCTTGGACCTGCCAGATAGGGTTTGGGGACTGCGTGTGGTCCTGGTGTCAGGATGGGTATTTGAGTGACTCTGACCAAGAGTGCCAAGGTGAAAGAGGCACTTGCATAATGCACCACCAGGGATGAGGTTGCCCTTCAGGGGCCACTTGATGTGGAGTAAAGAGGGAATGGATGAGGTCTTCCTGAGAAACAGTACAGCACATTAGCACATTACTGCTGTTTCTCCCCACCACCAAGATTAAAGAAATGCTCATTAAAACAGCTATAAAATCTGGGTGGGGTAGCTCATGCCTGTAATCCCAGCACTCTGGGAGGCCAAGGTGAGTGGATTGCACCTGGAAGCCATGGCCCAAGAGATGGCTGCCCTATCCTTGGAGATGCCTGGGTGGTGTGTTGGGGGCCTGCAGGTCTTGGAGAGGATACTACAGCAGGCATAGGCACTCCTGGAGTCTCCCTCTCTTCCTGTGTGGAGCAGCAGCTTACAGAGTGAACAGCTGAATACAGTCAAGGGATCCAGGATCAGGAAGGAGGGTGGCTCTGAACAATTTTCCAGGTCAAGATTCAGAGGGTCACAGGTTGGCCCATCTGAGTCCTGGGTCTGGGAGTAAGGGAGATTTCCTTGTGTGAGGAATCATGGAGCAAAGGGCATCTCTGGCCAGACTAATCCATGTCCCAACAATGACTTTGTTGGCCTGGACACTGCAGGCCACAGAACAGGTTGTAGCAGAAAGAGAATGATGCGTCAGGGGGCAGCATGAATACCTGGAAGTATTATTCCCAGAGTTTGACTGTCAAGAGCTTGATCTGGCCCAAGAGGGTCACAGGTAGGACCAATAAATGAGTGGGCCACAGGCGAAGGCAGGACACAGGCTGTGACAGGAAGAAGAGACCACATGCCCTTGTGTATGTGGGAGACTCAGGAGGCTAGTTGATCTTGTTCCAGGAAATTAAACCCTACCTAAGTTACTCATCTATTTAACTTCCATCACCTGCAGATAATGAGGCCCAGGCTTCTTTAGCTGCCCTACTTTCCCAGGAGGTCATGCTTGAAGTCCACGCCATTGCCACAGTTGGAGGACCAGACAGCATCTTGATACAGTCAAGAAAGGTCCAATAGTAGATGGAGTAGCTACTGTGGGGGCCAAGCCAGCCCACAGGGATAGCTATGAGGGGGCTGAAACTGAAAGAACTGGTCAACAGCATTCAAATGCTATACCTGCAGTTTCTAGGTCTCAGAGTCAGAGTAGTGGATTGGAGCTATGGGTCACTGGGGGTTTTTGCCTAAATGAGGTCTATCTCCTGGGGTGGGCTGGGTGTTGGAGCAATAGATCTGGGACATGTATTCCTCACTAGATTATCCATCTTGTTTGCAGGAATGCAGGGGTCAAGGAATTGGTCTGGTCTGTGTTCCTATGCCCTATAAGGTCCCCCCTTGCCCTAGGACCATACTCACTGCTCAGTGGGTTCTGGTAGCCTCTCACAACTCCTCCTCTAGCCTGGACATAGTAGTCACAGTCTTGGAGCAGCATCAGCAATGGGGTACAGAGCCATGGAGTCTGTGAGTAGGAGCCCTAGAGGGAATTATAGGAAACCATGACTTGCAGGAGACACATTCCACATCTGACCCACCCTTACCAGCTGTAGTAAACTAGTAGGGGTGGGTCAGATGTGGAATCTAGGCCACGATAAGCTCTATGGGAATCTAGGCCCAGAAGACATGGCATCATGTCTAGCACACCACTGGGTAAGTTGTATCAGAGGCAGGGTAAGTGAGAGGTTAGGGGCAGGGTCCATTGGGTCAGGGATCAAGGTTCAGGGTTCAGGTCCAAGATTCCTACCCCATTTCTCACAGACACAGGTGCAAACCAAGGGTGGAGCTGGTGTCATGGTGTAGGCTGGTGATGCCCCTCTCGCAAGTGGGACTGCAGCAATTGCCCTCCTATTGGGTCAGATCCAGGGTATTCTCCTTGCACCAGACAGCACGAGCTAGAAGATCCTTAAAGCTGAAGATGTCCTACATCAGGCACAACAGACCAGGTGATGGGCCAGGAGGCTGAAGGTAGAGATTAGGGTGGCCAGGAAAGGAATATCCAACTGAGCATCTGTGGCCTTCAGGAAAGGTATAGCCAGGGCCAAGGACCAAGCACTGTGTTCCAGTGGGTGCTGGCTAAGTTGGGAACTTATTTGGGGGCTCAGAGCAAGGGCCAGGGTAGGAAAGTTGTCACTTGAAGGTCTGGAGGCCAATGTACAAGAAGCAATACCCCACTTGTCCTCCTCAGCTCCCTTGCATCCCTTGTTCAACGACTACTGTGATTCCCATCCTCCCTGAGATCCTTGACCCACTATGATACCACAGTGCTACTAAGTATCCTGACCAAGGGAACAATCAACTTACTTGCTCCCCTACTATGTCGCCTCGGTGAGTCCCCAAACTTTGCCCTCTAGGTAACTGGCACCTGGCAGCTGATGTGGCCCCAGTCCTGGAGCATCTGTTCAGTATAGCTGAGGTCCTCAGAACATCTTTTGCCCTGAGTCACAGCAGGCCCAAGAGGCAGAAGAATGGGCAGCATGGGCTGAGGGCATGGCTGACAGAATGGGCAAATTGAGATGGGGGAACAGTAGGTGTTAGGGTCTCAGGAATCTCTCCTACACAGTGGGAAGTGGGGTTTAAGCTGGAGTTGACTATACTGAGCTCAGATAAGGTCTCAGTTCCCAAACCCCCAATCCTCTAGGAACCTAGGGCAGTGATATATTTGGGGCAGTAGAGTCTAGGCGGGGTGGAGTTTTAGGTCCATCCCTGCTCTAGGAGTTGCAGGTGGTCTGGCTGAGTGGGGCGGGGCTGCAAGAGGGCACAAATGGTCTGGTAGCCATGGTGAAGGATGCAGGAGAATGGGTACAGCAGGCACAAGCTAAGGCCCAAGATCTCCTGAAGAAGATGCAGAGAAGCTACTGAAGCTGCCTCGAGGGTACATGGCTGGGCCCAAGTAGGGTGGCACCAGGCGGGGTTAGAGTCAGAACAAGGGTCTTGTGGATGTGTCAGGACTGGGTCTAGATCAGGTTCAGACTCATGTAGGGAGCAGGGCTGGAGCCAAAGTTCAGAACAGGGAGTCCGCTGTTGATTAGGATCAGGGTTCATATAGGGTCAGGGCTGGAGTCAGGGTAGTGACAGATATTAAGGTCAAGGTCGGAAGTTAGGGCCCGAGGTCAGAGCCTGGCTCAGATGACCTGATCCTTAGAGATGAATAAGCAGGCAATGGACAAGAAGGCAACCACCCTGCAGGCTCTGGAGCAGTGGGTACCAGAGTGGCTTAAGTACATGAGGTGGGGCATCAACAAGTATGCCACCTGTTGACTGCTATCTATGTATGCCAACTCTTGGGTGACTCAAAGTGACCCCAGAGTGACCCACAAATCTCCTGATCTTGAGATACCAGTGATCCTACTGAGTGCCTACTAACGCTGAGTGATACCCATGTGATCCCATGATGTTCCCTAATGGCTTTCTGTCCTTGAGAAAGCAGAAGGATCATATACTCCCTGAGGCCATCTAGTGCCCCAACTCTGACAAACCTTTATCTGAATGATCTAAAATTCTGAGTTGGTCAGGTGTGGTGACTCACACCTATAATTCTAGCAATCTGGGAGGCTGAGGCGTGGTGAGCATCCTTTGAGTTCAAGAGTTCAAGACCAGCCTGAGCAAGAGTGAAATGCCATCTCTACTAAACAGAATGCTCCAAGCTGGGCATTGTGGCAGGCACCTGTAGTTCCAGTTACTGGGGAGGCTGAGGCAGGAGCATAGCTTGAACCTGGCAGTTTGAGGTTGCTGTGAGCAATGGAATGAGACTCTGTCTCAAAAAAGAAAATATAAATAAAATAAAATTCTGAGTCATCTCTAGTATCCCTGAGCCTCCCATGTAGATTGGTGACCTCTATTCAAGATGACTAGAATAAACTCCCAGTGACTGAAAGTGCGGCAGATTGGCTGCCCCTCCCCCCCCCCCCCCCCCCCCCCCCCCCCCCGCCCCGAGCCTTGTGAAGAGGGGCGATTCCTCTGAGGAACTCCCAGCTTTCTTCCCTGAGCAGGCAGCTCCAGGTACTCAGCTAGAACAGCTGTGGTGGTAAGCCTGACTCCTGTCCTGAAGACCTACCGACTCCATGCTCCCTCCCTACTCCCTAGTCCCAGGGGCCTGGGTGGGGTCTGTGTGCCTGCTGGCCTCCAGCATTCCAACCCTGGGCTCCAGTGCTCCGGAGAGTTGGAAAGCCTGGAGTGGAGTAGATAAATAGCTACAAGATCTGGATTTGCTGGCTCTTGTTCTGATCCCGTGTCCTCCCCCTAGTGCCCATTATATATACTGGGAAACTGAGGCAGCATTTTTCATGCCCACTCCGTAGTGACTAGGACAGGCAGAGATCTCCAGAGTTGTGCCACTGTGCCTGGGGCTTTAGAGGACTTTCTCCATCTCTCTTCCATCTGCATTCTGTCCTATCCCTAGAGCTGTCCTAAAGCTCCCAAGAGCTCTGAATAGAGGAGTTTGGGGCTTCTGCTTGTGCCCTCCTGCTTTTCTGCTGATGCTGGAGTCCTGGGGTTCAATAGTTGAGATGACAGTGATTTCTATGGCATCTATGACACCAGGGGAAAAGGCTATAGGCTCCTAGGCCCAGCATTGGATATCCCAAAGATCAAATCCTCTTACTGGTTCCTGCCATCCCTGCAACTCTGTGGGTTTCCTTCTGTGATGGTCTTTCTAAAGCACCAAACTCCCTACCTTCCCCTGGCCTACATATAGATCTGGATTTGGGGGCATAACAAAGATTTGTGGGTGAGGTGGTAGTGGCCAGTTCCTGGGGTGAGGATTGTTTCTGAAGGGCAGGGGTAAGATCAGGGTGGAGGCTCTCTGCCTGGTATTTCATTCCTGCCCCAAATCTGCTCCATGCTTTCCTTCCTGCCGTGCTTCCCAACTTTGCTCCAAGTTGCTGGACTCTAAGCTGGTGGAGGGACCGCTGAACAGACCTGGGTACAGACTGAGGGCCTGTAAGGAAACTGGCCAAGGACCTACACAGGTAGAGTCAGCACGGGACCCCAAAAAGGGATGGAAAGGCTTAGGCCCCACACCCTTTATTTTTCTTCATCTCTGTTTCCTTCCTTTTCAGGATGAAGCGAGGGAGGGGACAGCCTGTGCTCTGGGAACTTCAACTGGGCCTACTGCTGAGTGGTAAGCAGGCCTGGTGAGGGCTGGGGTTAGGGATGCAATGGTAGGGGCTGAGGTAACTGCCTCTGGGGCACATGGATTGGACTACCAGATGGGAGCTCAGCAGAACTGGCTAACCCACTGTCTCCAGTGCTGCCCACCACACTGGCCCAGGCCCTGGCCCCTGATGTGCCCAGCTGTTCAAGGGGAAGCTGCTACCCAGCCACAGGTGACTTGCTGGTGGGCCGTGCTGACAGACTGACTGCCTCATCCACCTGTGGCTTGCACAGTCCCCAGCCCTACTGCATCGTCAGTCACCTGCAGGTGTGGCTGCGGACAAGGAGGGAGGCCAGTCAGGGTAGGGCTGGCACTGCCCAAGGCCCTAATTCTAACCCCCACCCAACCCAGGACGAAAAGAAGTGTTTCTTGTGTGACTCCCGACACCCCTTCTCTGCTCGAGACAACCCACACAGCCATCGCATCGAGAATGTAGTTACCAGCTTTGCGCCACAGCGCCGGTCAGCCTGGTGGCAGTCAGAGAATGGTGAGGCCATGGGTAGGACAAGTGAGCAGGGCTGTCCACCAGTAGCCTCAAGCCTTTGACTTCCGATTCCTGTCTCAGGTATCTCTGAGGTCACCATCCAGCTGGATCTGGAGGCTGAGTTCCATTTCACCCATCTCATTATGACCTTTAAGGTGTCTGCATGTCTGGGAGTCTACCCAAATCACCCTGCTTGACTCCCCATTACCCCTGGACAGAGCCCTAGCTGATTAATCCAGACTCCCTGAGCTCATATGTTGTTCTCTGGCTTTATGAAAGCCTCCTTTGTCCTAACCTTCCACTGCCTTATACTTCTAGGCCTTTGCACATCCCCTTTTGTTGCTTCAGTCCCAGGCTGGGTCACATGCTATCCCTTGGGCCCCATAACCCCTGAGCCCTCCCCATACCTCCCCATTGGAAGTGGCTACCCTTGCTGGTCATTGTCTGACTTCCACCAGTAGCTCCCATCTTTTGGTGAGATTCTTGAGGATTGAGCAGGGCTCTTAAAGGCTTTGGACTAGGCTTGGGTCTGGTGTCTGCTGATCAGCCATGCCCCTCACCCAGACATTTCGCCCTGCTGCCATGCTGGTGGAGCGTTCAGCAGACTTTGGCCGCACCTGGCACGTGTACCGATATTTCTCCTATGATTGTGGGGCCGACTTCCCAGGAGTCCCACTGGCCCCCCCACGGCACTGGGATGATGTAGTCTGTGAATCTCGCTACTCAGAGATCGAGCCATCCACTGAAGGCGAGGTGAGAGCTGAGATCTAGGCTGGGGTCCAGAAGGAGGGGATGATGGGTCTGAGGCAAGGTGCAGTGTCTTAATCAACTCCCTGCCCCTACAGGTCATCTATCGTGTTCTGGACCCTGCCATCCCTATCCCAGACCCCTATAGCTCTTGGATTCAGAGTGAGTGCTCCACCCTTTGAGCTTGGCATGGTCTCAGTGTCCGGCTGGTGACTATTTGGGGCCTCAGTAACTATTTTGGGTTCTTCCTAGGACAGGTGCCAAGCCCAGTTTAGCTTGGGTGGCAGTAGACAGGAGGTCTCTAAAGGTGACCTTGGCAGCTGTAGCCCCTGGTAGGCATGGGGCAGCAAGGGCCTGCCTGACCAGTTGGCTCTAACCCTACCCTCAACTCAGACTTGTTGAAGATCACTAACCTACGGGTGAACCTGACTCGTCTACACACCCTGGGAGACAACCTACTTGACCCACGGCGGGAGATCCGAGAGAAGTATTATTATGCCCTCTATGAGTTGGTTGTACGTGGCAACTGCTTCTGCTATGGACATGCCTCACAGTGTGCACCTGCTCCAGGGGCACCAGCCCATGCTGAGGGCATGGTAAGGGAATTTGGATAGCTGGGATAGGGCACCCTATCCCAGTGGCAGACAATGGCAGGCAGGGCTGAGCAGTGCTAATAACCTACCTGTCCAACTCCACAGGTGCATGGAGCCTGTATCTGCAAACACAATACTCGTGGCCTCAACTGTGAGCAGTGTCAGGATTTCTATCATGACCTGCCCTGGCATCCAGCTGAGGATGGCCATAGTCATGCCTGTAGGAGTGAGTGATACCTTGGCCCCCATGGCTACAGAACTCTGCAGCCTGGCTGTGTCCTGGGTAAAACTTAGAGCTGGGAGTTAAACCCAGACTATGTCCAAAGGGTATCCAGGCCTTGATGACCCTGGGGAGCCCATCAATACTCCTCTACCATCTTCTCTGGGTTGGGGCCCAGGATAACACTGAGCCCTGGAAGTCCATGAACCTGTAAATACACATTCTGGTTTATGTCAGGGATCTAAGGTATCACCAGGGCCCTCTACACACCTTACTGTCAGGATCTCACCAGGGTCCTCTACACACCTTATCCTCAGGATCTGACCTCTCAAGTGGTCTTTGCCCTGCCCTTCTTCTCCCACAGAGTGTGAATGCCATGGGCATACCCACAGCTGCCACTTCGACATGGCCGTATACCTGGCTTCTGGCAATGTGAGTGGAGGCGTGTGTGATGGATGTCAACACAACACAGCTGGGCACCACTGTGAACTCTGCCGGCCCTTCTTCTACCGAGACCCAACTAAGGACCTACGGGACCCAGCTGTGTGCCGCCGTGAGGCTGGGATAGAGCATGGTGGAGGGAAAGCTGAACATGGGGCAGGAACCTGGGAGCCAGACTTCCATCCAGATTGTAGGAAATTAGGATGAGAAGCTTGGGGTGGGGCCAGACCAGGGATGTGGGGTGGGACTGAGGAGAGGACTTATGCTGGGCTAATTGGAGTACAGTAACCCTATACCTCTTTTTGTCCTTAGCTTGTGATTGTGACCCCATGGGTTCCCAAGATGGTGGTCGCTGTGATTCCCATGATGACCCTGCACTGGGTCTGGTCTCAGGCCAGTGTCGCTGCAAAGAATATGTGGTGGGAAATCGTTGCCAGCAATGCCGTGATGGCTTCTTTGGGCTCAGTGCCAGTGACCCTCTAGGCTGCCGTCGTATGTGCCTCCTGCCCTAACTCCTATGTTGACCTTTAACTCCTGGCCTCTTACTCCTTACTCAACTGAACCTAAGCACTGCCAGAGCTTCCCAAAAGCTCCCTCTTTCCCTGCAGGTTGTCAGTGTAATACACGAGGCACAGTACCTGGGCATACCCCTTGTGACCCCAAGGGTGGAACATGTTTCTGCAAACGTTTAGTAACTGGACATGGCTGCAACCACTGTTTGGTGAGACTGGAGGGAGCTAGAGCTCTGGGGTCAGGATTTGTCCTTAAAGCACCAAACTTGGGGGGTGATGTCCATGCCCCATTGTGTGGGTGCTGAGAACTTAGAGAACCCTCATGTCCAGGAGGCCAAGGGTGTGGAGTCCATGTTTTTACAAAGGGGTGGCAGAGACTGAAATGTGTGGTTGGATTCCGTGCTGGGTGGCAAGAGGATCTACTTCTGCCTCCCAACAACTCTTTTCCCCCAGCCTGGCCACTGGGGCCTGAGCCATGACCTGCTTGGCTGCCGCCCCTGCGACTGCGATGTAGGTGGTGCCTTGGATCCTCAGTGAGTGCTATAAAGGGGGCCTGGGAAGGGCTGAAAAAAGATTCTGGGCAGGAGAGGGCATTCTCCTTGAATAACCACAGTGTCCCCCCAGGTGTGATGAGGCCACAGGTCAGTGCCACTGCCGCCAGCACATGGTTGGGCGACGCTGTGAGCAGGTCCAGCCTGGCTACTTCCGGCCCTTCCTGGACCACCTAACTTGGGAGGCTGAGGATGTTCATGGGCAGGTTAGGAGTGCAGCAATAGAGGGAGTTATATGGGTGGGACTATAACTAGAGACTCAAGATTATAGCCAGTAGCTTGTGGGAGTTGGGGAACAATTACCTAGCCTTGAGTGAGGCCTTGGCAGAAGAAATGGATTTGGGGCTATCTGTGACAGAGGTAGTAGTACCTTACCTAAGTCTCCGTCCCTGGCTTCATTACCTCCCAGGTGCTTGAGGTGGTGGAGCGCCTGGTGACCAACCAGGACACTCCGCTGTGGACTGGCTCAGGCTTTGTGCGGCTGCAGGAAGATCAGATGCTAGAGTTCCTGGTGGCCTCTGTGCCAAGAGCCATGGACTATGACCTGCTGCTGCGCTTAGAGCCCCAGGTTAGACCCTGTGACATCTGACCTAGAGCTGAACTCTAATATGGGAGCATCTCTTCCATTATCCCATTTTTGCAGGTCCCTGAGCAATGGGCAGAGATGAAACTGACTGTGCAGCGTCCAGGGCTGGTGCCTTCCCACAGCCCCTGTGGGCATGTGCTGCCTAAGGATGACCACATCCAAGGGACTCTGCAACCAAATACCAGGTGAGGGCACTGATGGTAGCACCCAAAACATTTGGGGTTTGTGGGGCCAATTCTAAGCCCCACTGGGACTTAGAACTGGGACACTTGGAAGACCCCACAGCTCATTCATCTATTCCTTCCTTCAAATACCTCCTCCTGAGTGCTGTTTGCCTGTTAGGCATGACCTCAAGTCACAAGGCCAAGGCAGGAGTTAATGGGAAATCATCCATTGTTACTATAGAGAGGACCTGTGGTGGTAGGGTGGTGGCATCAGAGCACTCTAAGCAGATATGTGATTGTTCTGATTAATGTTTTATTACATTTAGGGTAATATTTATTTTATCTATCTTTTGCATCACTTCTTTTTAAAGGTTTGGTCATGTAAAATACTCAAACATAGAAGTAGCGAGAATACTATAATGAACTTGGCTGTACCCATTATAGACATTTTGCCAACTATGACGTGTGTTTTGTTTTTTTTGAGACAGAGTCTAAGTTGTCGCCCTGGGTAAAGTGCCATCGTGTCACAGCTCACAGCAACCTCAAACTCTTGGGCTTAAGCGATTCTTGCCTCAGCCTCCCAAGTAGCTGGGACTACAGGCACCCGCCACAATGCCCAGCTATTTTTGTTGTTGCAGTTTTCATTGTTTTAGCAGGCCTGGGTCGGGTTTGAACCCACCACCCCCGGTGTATGTGGCTGGCACCCTACCTGCTGAGCAATGGGCCCCACCATGTGACTTGTGTTTAGCAAAGATTCCTCTAGTTGCTGAGTGGAAAATAGACTTAAGCAGCCAAGATGGAACCTGGAAGATCTCCTAGAGCAGTGTTTTTCAGCCATTTTTTTTTTAATCTCAGGGCACACTCAAACCTATAGTTAAACTTCTGTGCACACTAAATTATGTAATCAAAAAAAAGAGTAAAAAAAAGCATATACTTACTATGCTTTGAACTTCTTTTGAAAATAATTTAATTCATGATCTTTATTTATTTATTTTTTGAGACAGAATCTCACTATGTTGCCCTCAGTAGAAGGCTGTGGCATCACAGCTCACAGAAACCTCAAACTCTTGGGCCCAAGCAATTCTCTTGCCTCAGCCTCCCAAGTAGCTGGGACTACAGATGCCTGCCATGACACCTGGCTAATTTTTGGTTGAAGTTCTCGTTGTTTAGCTGGCCTGGGCTAGGCTTGAACCTGCTACCTTTGGTGTATGTGGCCACTGCTCTACTTACTGAGCTATAGGTACTGAGCCATAATTAATGATCTTTAAAAATTTTCTTTTTTGATACAGAGCCTCAAACTGTCCCCCTGGGTAGAGTGCCATGGCATCACAGCTCACAGCAACCTCCAACTCCTGGGCTCAGTGAGCTTCCTGCCTCAGCCTCCCAAGTAGCTGGGACCACAGGTGCCCACCACAATGCCTGGCTATTTTTTTTTTTGTTTCAGCCATCATTGTTGTTTGGCGG
>NW_003852574.1:1370463-1372803 GCF_000181295.1 Otolemur garnettii | reverse complement strand
GGCCATTTTTTGGTTGCAGCCATCATTGTTGTTTGGCGGGCCCGGGCTGGGGATTTGAACCCGCCACCTTACGTGTATGTGGCTGGCGCCTTAGCCGATTGAGCCACAGGCGCCGAGCCTGATTCTCATGTCTTAACCTTCCAAGTAGCTGGGATTACAGGTGCCCACCACAGTGCCGAGTAACTGGGATTACAGGTGCCCACCACAATGCCTGGCTCTTTTTAGAGATGGTGTCTCACTCTTTCTCATGCTGGTCTCGAACCTGTTAGCTCAGGCAATCCATGCCGTGTCCTCACAGAGTGCTGTGATTACAGGCGTGAGCCACCACACCCAGCCTTACCTTTAAAATTGTTTGAGGCTGGTGGCACCTGTAGCTCAGTCGATAGGGCACCGGCCACATACACTGAGGCTGATGGGTTTAATCCTGCCTGGGACGGCTAAACAACAATGACAACTGCAACAAAAAAATAGCCAGGCGTTGTGGTGGGCACCTGTAATCCCAGTTACTCGGTACTGTGGTGTTGTGGGTGCCTGTAGTCTTAGCTACTTTGGAGGCTGAGGCAAAAGAATCACTTAAGTCCAGGAGTTGGAGGTTGCTATGAGCTGGGTGATACCATGGCACTCTACGAAGGGCAATAAAGTAAGACTCTGTCTCTACAAAAAAAAAAAAAGAAAGAAAGAAAGAAAGATGACTCTAGGATTTTTACCCTGGGTATCTGAATGAGGGCGGAGCTCTTTAATGAGATGGAGACATAGGGAGGAGCAGTGCTTAGATGCTTAGACATGGGGGAGAAGGCCAGTGAGTTGTTGGATTTCTATGTCTGAAGTTACTGAGAGGAGTCAATTGGAGATATAAATTTCATAAATTTCTTTTCTTTTTTTTGAGACAGAGTCTCATTTTGTCACCCTTGGTAGAGTGCTGTGGCATCACAGCTCATAGCAACCTCCAACTCTTGAGCTTAAGTGATTCTCTTGCCTCAGCCTCCCAAGTAGGTGGGACTACAGGCACCCACCACAATGCCTGGCTATTTTTTGTTGCAGTTGTCGTTATTTAGCTGGCCTGGGCCGAGTTTAAACCCACCTCCCTTGGTATATGTGGCTGGGTGCTGTGACCACTGTGCTATGGGCGCTGAGCTGCAGTTGTCATTGTTGTTTAGCAGGCCTGAGCTGGGCTTGAACCACCAGCTTTGGTGTATGTGGCCATCACCCTACTCATTGAGCTACAGACGCTGAGCCTCTTTTTGTTTTTTTTTTTTTTTTGAGACAGAGTCTCATTCTGTTACCCAGGCTAGAGTGCTATGGTGTTAGCCTAGCTTATAGCAACCTCAAACTTTTGGGTTCAAGAGATCTTCCTGCCTCAGCCTCCTGAGCAGCTGGAACTACAAGTGCCGACCACAATGCCTGGGTAATTTTTTCTATTTTTGGTAGAGATAGGGTGCTTGTGTTCAGGCTGATCTTGAATGCTTGAGCTCAAGTGATCTTCCCGCCTCGAGTGCTAGGATTACTGCACCTGGCCTGGAGATATAAATTTGGAACTCATTAGCAAAGAGTGACCAGATGAAGGAATGAGAACCAGAACCAGGTTTTGGGGGTACTTTAGTGTTAGAGGCCAGAGAAGCAGCAGGAACAAGGGGAATGGAAGTTGAGGGGAACTAGGAACATGGATCAAGTCTAGAAGCTAAGAGAAGAGTTTCTGCAGAAGGACGGCATACGTTTCTAATTTTACATGCTGCTTTACACTTGGTAAGTATAGAAAAACTGAGTGCAGTGGCACATGCCTGTCATTCTAGCACTCTGGGAGGCTGGGGCAGGTGGATTGCATGAGTTCAGGAGTTTGAGACCAGCCTGAGCAAGAGCAAGACCTGGTCTCTACTAAAAATAGAAAAATTAGCCAAGTGTTGTGGCAAGTGCCTGTAGTCCCAGCTACTTGGGGGCCCGAGGCAAGAGGATTGCTTAAGCCAATGAGTCTCAACCTGTGGATCGCGACCCACAGAAACTGTATTAAAGAACCACAGCATTAGTAAGGTTGAGAACCACTGGCTTAAGCCCAACCCCTTGAGGTTGCTATTAGCTATGATGATGCTCAGCCTTCTCTCCAGGGCAAGAGAGTGAGACTGTGTCTAAAAAAAAAAAGAAAGGCTCGGCACCTGTGGCTCAAGTGGCTAAGGTGCCAGCCACATCCACCTGAGCTGGTGGATTCAAATCAAGCCTGGGCCCACCAAACAACAATGACAGCTGCAACCAAAAAATAGTCGGGTGTTGTGGTGGGCGCCTGTAGTCCCAGCTACTTGGGAGGCGGAGGCAGGAGACTCGCTTGAGCCCAGGAGTTGGAGGTTGCTG
>NW_003852574.1:1356840-1369751 GCF_000181295.1 Otolemur garnettii | reverse complement strand
AAAAAAAAAAAAAGAATAGAATAGAGAAGTAGCTTCTGGGTGTGTCTGCATGGAGGTCCTTGGTAACCTTGGCACAAGATGCAGCAAATGTTCCACTGGAGTAGGATGCTAGAGTGGAGGCACTGACTACAGTGGTCTCTTTTGAAAAATGTGTTGAGCAGGAGAGCAAAGATGAGGTGACATCTAGGGGAAGATTTAAGGGATTGAAGGACAGTTTTGGGGAGAGGATGAAGGGACCTGAGTATGGTTTTGCAGGCTGATAGAAGTGACTTAGGAAGCAGAGAAAGAGAGAGGAGGTGACAATCCTAGTGAAGAGCAGGTTGTAGGCTGAAGTGTGAAGAGATTGTTGAGGAAAAATAGCAAGTTCTTGTACCAGGGAAATGCTGTGGGGTTACCAGGCTTTATGAATGTTTCCAGTGAAACTGATCCATACAAGTGTATGATTCCAGCAAGCCCTATTTATTGGAATCTTTTGTACAGATTCTCTGTTAGGATTCCCAGCTGTTTCTTGGCCTGGCCTAGCCCAGTCCAGCCCAGCCCACCCCAGCTGTAGTTTCTGCTTTGGCCAATCGTTTAGTTGCTGTGAGTAAGATACGATAAACTCAGATGATGAGTATGGGGACCTTGGGTGAACCTCCCATACCTGTCTTCACTTGCACCCAGGTACATGGTGTTTCCCAGTCCTGTCTGTTTTGAGCCTGGCATCTCTTACAAGCTACATCTGAAGCTAGTACGAACAGGGGGAAGTGCTCAGCCTGAGACCCCTTACTCTGGACCTGGCCTGCTGATTGACTCGGTGAACAATTCCCACTCACTCATACCAACCAAGATGGCAGGGCACGTGGGGCTGGGACTAGGGTGGTAGTGGAGAGGTCTGTGACTGAAGAGGCAGACTCATGGCTGGGGTAAGTACTCTGTCTATGCCAATGTGGTCCTAGGTCTGAACTGTACTCTTCTTTGCTCATCCCTTCAGCTAGTGTTGCTGCCCCATGTCCTGGTGCTAGGGATGTTTAGTGGGGGTGATGCTGCTTCCCTGGAGCGCCGTGCTACCTTTGAGCACTACCGCTGTCATGAAGAGGGTCTACTGCCCAGCAAGAACCGTCCCTCTGAGCCCTGTGCTCCCCTCCTCATCAGTCTGTCCACCCTGATCTACAATGGTGCCTTGCGTGAGTGTCTATGATGTGGGTTGATGGGGTAGAGGTGGGGGCCCAGCCTGACTTGAACTTACTCCCCTCCCACAGCTTGTCAGTGCAACCCTCAAGGCTCACTGAGTTCTGAGTGCAACCCCCATGGTGGTCAGTGCCTATGCAAACCTGGAGTAATTGGGCGCCATTGTGATCTCTGTGTCCCTGGCTACTACGGCTTTGGCCCCACAGGCTGTCAAGGTACTTTTCTGCCCCTTGTTCCCTCCTGTTCTTTTCTCTCCTTTCCACTACTATTCTCCCTCTGCCCTCTGGGCCTGCTTCTTCTTTCCTCTAACTCAGCCTTGGACCCCATATTCTCAATCCTTTGTCCCTTGCAGTTCTCTTCTATTCCCTGACCTTCCTACCCTGACCTCACCCAGACTCCCCTCAGCCCCTTCCCCTGGCTTAGCCTCTTCCCTGCCCTCAGCCTGCCAGTGTAGCCCTGAGGGGGCACTCAGTGGTCTGTGTGAAGGAACCAGTGGACAATGTCCCTGCCGAACTGGTGCCTTTGGGCTTCGCTGTGACCGCTGCCAGCGTGGCCAGTGGGGATTCCCTAGCTGCCGGCCATGTGTCTGCAATGGGCATGCAGATGAGTGTGATACTCACACAGGCGCTTGCCTGGGCTGCCGTGATCACACAGGGGGTGAGCACTGTGAAAGGTAAGCCTGGAGCAGCTAGGAGTAGGTCAGTGGGTGGGCAGGTTGCTCAGGGATAACACATCTCTTCCTTCCCCTCTCTGCAGGTGTATTGCTGGTTTCTATGGGGACCCACGACTGCCATATGGGGGCCAATGCCGGCCCTGCCCCTGCCCTGAAGGCCCTGGGAGCCAACGGCACTTTGCTACTTCTTGCCACCGCGATGAGTACTCACAGCAGATTGTGTGCCACTGCCAGACAGGCCACACAGGTGAGTGGATGGGGGCAGGCATGGGACCAGGGTAAGGTGGCTAGGCCAAGTACTCATGGCTTCCCCTTGACTGTGGGCAGGGCTTCGGTGTGAAGCTTGTGCCCCTGGGCACTTTGGACAGCCATCAAGGCCAGGTGGCCAGTGCCAACCATGTGAGTGCAGTGGAAACATTGACCTCATGGACCCTGATGCTTGTGATCCCCACACGGGCCAATGCCTGCGTTGTTTACACCACACTGAGGGGCCACACTGTGCCCACTGCAAGCCTGGCTTCCATGGGCAGGCTGCCCAACAGAGCTGTCACCGTGAGTATGGAAATGGATGGCTGGGGGTGGGGTCCTGCTGCTTGGGCTCTCCTTGACTACTGTGTTCATCTTGGCTGACACAGGCTGTACCTGCAACCGGCTTGGCACAAATCCCCAACAGTGCCCATCTGCTGATTCGTGCCACTGTGACCCAAGCAGTGGGCAGTGCCCATGCCTCCCCAACGTCCAGGGTCCTAGCTGTGACCACTGTGCCCCCAACTTCTGGAACCTTACCAGCGGCCATGGTTGCCAGCCTTGTGCCTGCCACCAGAGCCGGGCTAGAGGCCCTACCTGCAGTGAGGTATGGGACCTTACTGCTGATCCATGGGTAGATGGAGCAAGCTGTCTGCCTTGTCTTGTGGGCTTAGCCTCTGATAGAGGCTAACTCACGACCTGTTCCTCCCCTAGTTCACAGGGCAGTGTCACTGCCATGCTGGCTTTGGTGGGCGGACCTGTGCTGAGTGTCAAGAACTCCACTGGGGAGACCCTGGTTTGCAGTGTCGTGGTGAGGGAGTCAAGGGGTCCCTGGGTGGATGGAAGACTTCCCAGGATGTCCCATGGGAGTCCTAACTCCATGGTCTGTCCTTTCCTATAGTCTGTGACTGTGACCCTCATGGAATAGACACACCTCAGTGTCACCGCTCCACGGGTCACTGTAGCTGCCGCCCAGGTGTGTCTGGTGTGCGCTGTGACCAGTGTGCCCGTGGCTTCTCAGGAGTCTTTCCTGCCTGTCATCCCTGCCATGTATGCTTTGGGGATTGGGACCGCGTGGTACAGGACTTGGCTACCCGTACACGGCGCCTGGAGCAGCAGGTGCAGGAGCTGCAGCAGACCGGTGTGCTGGGTGCCTTTGAGAGCAGCTTCTGGAACATGCAGGAGAAACTGGGCACAGTCCAGAGCATTGTGGGTGCCCGCAACACCTCAGCTGCCTCCACTGCACAACTTGTGGAGGCCACAGAGGAGCTGCGGTGCGGATGGGCCTCAGAACATCTGGTGGGATTGGGCAAAGTTCCAGTGGATCAGGCTGAAGTCTCTAAACATTCCCATCCCCTACCAGTGCAGGCGTGAAATTGGGGAGGCGACTGAGTATCTGACTCAGCTGGAGGCACAGCTCACAGATGTGCAGGATGAGAACTTCAATGCCAACCATGCACTAAGTGGTCTGGAACGAGATGGGCTTGCACTTAATCTTACGCTGCGGCAGCTCGACCAGCATCTTGACCTGCTTAAGCATTCAAACTTCTTGGGTGAGTTGTTGGCCAACTGAGCAAGTGGACCAAGGTCAATCTTCAGCTAACTTCATGTTTCTGCCTTACTTAGGTGCCTATGACAGCATCTGCCATGCTCATAGCCAGTCTGCAGAGGCAGAACGTCGTGCCAACACCTCAGCCCTAGCAGTGCCTAGCCCAGTGAGCAACTCCGCAGGTATCCGGCATCAGACAGAGGTGCTGATGGATGCCCAGAGGGAGAACTTCAACAGAAAATACATGGCCAACCAGCGGGCACTGGGCGAGCTCTCTGGCCGAACCCGGAACCTGAGCCTGAAAGGCATAAATGAACTGGTAAGGTGCAAGCGTGGGGAGGGACGGTTGGATGTGGATGTTCCTCCTGTGAGCCCTGCCCTGTTCTGTGCAGGTATGTGGGGCCCCAGGGGATGCACCCTGTGCTACAAGCCCTTGTGGGGGTGCTGGCTGCCGAGATGAGGATGGGAAGCCCCGCTGTGGGGGCCTCAGCTGCAATGGTGCAGCAGCCACAGCAGACCTAGCCCTGGGCCGAGCCCGGCACACACAGGCAGAGCTGCAGCGGGCACTGGCAGAAGGTGGTGGCATCCTCAGCCAAGTGGCTGAGACTCGTCGGCAGGCAGGCGAGGCGCAAAAGAGGGCCCAGGTGGCCCTGGACAAGGCTAATGCTTCCAGGGGACAGGTGGAGCAGACCAACCAGGAACTTCGAGAACTTATCCAGAGTGTGAAGGACTTCCTCAACCGTGAGCCTCCCACGTAACCAGGCCATGTGGTTGTTTCCCGCCATGTCTATGTCTTAGGTTCATATTTGAGTCTTAGGGCCTGCATTGGACTTGTGTTTACGATCCCAATGTCTGGCCCCTGAGTCCTTGCCAGTATGTGGTCCCCAGGTCTGTGTCCCTGTGTCTAAGCTCCTTAGTCATTGTTACTGTTGTTACATCATTATGCCTATTAGCAAACCTCTATCCCCATGTATGGATCCTGAGTCAATACCCCAAGTCCATGCCTATGCCAGTTAATCTGTGTTCTTAAGTCCTTGCCTATGTCCCCATAGAGGAGGGGGCTGATCCTGATAGCATTGAGACGGTGGCTACACGGGTGCTAGAGCTCTCCATCCCAGCCTCGCCTGAGCAGATCCAGCAACTGGCAGGTGCGATTGCAGAGCGAGTCCGGAGCCTGGCAGATGTGGATACCATCCTGGCACGTACTGTGGGAGATGTGCGTCGGGCTGAGCAGCTACTGCAGGATGCACAGCGGGCATGGTCTGACATCCCATTTCTGGCCCCTATCCCTAACACTTAGTCCTGATACCTGCAGGTTCTGATTCACCATTTTTCCCAGGAACCGTGCTGAGGGTGAGAAACAGAAAGCAGAGACAGTACAGGCAGCATTGGAGGAGGCCCAGCGGGCACAAGGTGCTGCCCAGGGTGCCATCCAGGGTGCAATGGCTGACACACAGGACACAGAGGGGACCCTGCACCAGGTGTGGTCTCCCTAGGACATCAATGGGGAAGGTTATGGGCTTGCATCATAGATCTGTTTAACCTCCAGCCTACTCATGGTAGGTACAGGAGAGGATGGCAGGTGCAGAACAGGCACTGAGTTCTGCAGGTGAGCGGGCTCAGCAATTGGATGCTCTCCTGGAGGCTCTTAAACTGAAACGAGCAGGAAATAGCCTGGCAGCCTCTACAGCTGAAGAAACAGCAGGCAGTGCCCAGGGTCGTGCCCGGGAGGCTGAGCAGGTGAGCTGAGGCAGAGACTGCTGGAGAAGGTAGTATTGGAGGCTGGGCCTCCACTGGGATACCTTGTTGGTTTCCCTCTACATCTACATCTGCAGCTGCTGCAGGGCCCACTGGGCGACCAGTACCAGACAGTGAGAGCCCTAGCTGAGCGCAAGGCCCAGGGTGTGCTGGCTGCACAGGCAAGGGCAGAGCAACTGCGGGATGAGGCTCGGGACCTGTTGCAGGCAGCTCAAGACAAGCTGCAGCGGCTACAGGGTGAGGAATGGGGCAAGTGGGTACCAGATACTCGGGACTGTGGGAATAGGACCCCTAAGCTGAGAAATGCACCTCCTAGAACTGGAGGGCACCTATGAAGAGAATGAGCGGGCACTTGAGGGCAAAGCAGCTCAGCTGGACGGGCTGGAGGCCAGGATGCGCAGCGTGCTTCAAGCCATCAACCTGCAAGTCCAGATCTACAACACCTGCCAGTGACCCCTGCCCAACGCCTATCCCTGTCTCCAGCCCCGCCCCACACGTGTCTGCTATGCGTTAAAGAGCTCTTGACCCGGCAGGGCCCCCAATAAACCAGTATGAATCCCAACTGTGTTGTCTGGTTTCTGATTTGGGGCGGGCGGAGTGTCTAGAACACCCATGCTACCAATAGTAGGGCCCAGACTCAATCAAGGCACCGGAGCCCCGCCTCCTTTCGCTCAGGCCCGCCCGGGAGCTGCCGGGAGCTGTGAGCTCTCTCCTGCCGGAAATGCGTCACCAGCTCTGCGCTCCGCCTCCCGCAGGCCTAAGCAGAAGTCGAAACAAAACAAGAGGCTAAGGCGGTGGCGGCGCCGCCGGGACGGGGGAGGGGCGCGCCGGAACCGGAACCGACCTGACACCGGAACCGGAACCGAAAGCGGGTTGCCAGGGCCCGAAGAGGGCTGGCGGCGGCGGTCTCGCTCGGTGAGTGGGGCGGGCCGCAACTCATCGGTTTGGCCAGAGCGGGGAGGCCGCGACGCGGGCCCGAGGAGGCCTGTTCAAGGTCACGGGCCGTGCCAGCCCTGACCTCTCGAGTGTTGTGGCGTGCTAGGCACACCGAATGCCGGCGGGACCGTTACGCGTTGCCTGTGACTGGCTTCCTGCCTCAAAGAGGACTGGCGGCTTCCTGGAGGAGGTGGTGGCGGGCCCAGGGTTCGGAGACTGGAGCTGGGTAGCAGCCCGGCCAGGGTACTGGTCTATGGTCAGTAACCCCGCGCAGTCGTTTCAGGCCAGCTCAGGTGCCCAAACAGCCCGTTTCCTGCCTCGATGTCCTAGAGCTTTGAGACGGATGCGACCTTCAGCTAGGGCTTTGGGTGCGAGGAGGCAGCGGCGGGCAGTTGTCTGCCCTTCGGCTGTAGATCTGCCATCATTAAAGATCCAGCCCACCAGTATCTCATCTGACCCGCAGAAGGGTAGCCTAGCCCCCTGGCACACACACATACTCACACGCAGCGGAACAGACAAGTCACTCTACTGCTACTGGCTTTGGGTGGACTTGAGGCTGTCAGGGGTCCCAGATGCGTGGTTCATCCCCACCCTCATCTCAGTATTTGGTTTTGAGAGCTTCACGTTGGATGGAGAAACAGTCCAGAATCTACTAGAGGGTCTGTGGGAAACTGGGTAGCAAGTCCCTGTGGCTTAGAACTGTTCACTGAAGGGACCTGAGAAGGAAGATTGTGATGTCTATTCCAGTCTCAAACTGGATGTCCATCTTGCCCTTGTACTGGAGCAAGGTTGCTGCTGAAGAGGTAGTGTGAGATCTAGATACCCTTTTCAGTCCTTCTGTGCTTGGGACAGCAGCTGGGAAGAGGAATCTCTCTTGGTATGAAGAAAGATCAATAAGTGCAGGGGAGCAGGATTATAAGGAGGGTAGGAACTGGCAGGAGACAGGTGGGGTGCTTTTGCCCCAGAGTAGTGGCAACACCTGGGCTGGGCCTGTTATCCCTATAGAGCCTGGACCTCTGGCTGCTTCTTGATTTGTCTCCTTTCTGGCCTGCCTTCCCCACCTCCTACTTCTCCAGTGGTGACTAAGCAGCCAGTGAGAGTGAAGGAAAAGTGAGCACCCTGCTCAGAGTGCCAGCCTTGTGGTCTGAAGCCATGGCTTCTCTCCAGATTGGTAGAGGAACCTGGGCCCAGGCCATGACTGCCTTGACCTGATGCCTCCTTAGTGAGGTTTCCAGCTTTGTGGCTGTGTTATGGTAGATATCTAGATTTGGCCAGAAGTGGTTGCTGCTACTTACATTATTTATTCCCTCTTGAGAATAATCTTAGAGTGTCTAGGGCTACTTCAGGTAGTAGGGTTAGGAGTATCTTGGGTTCCCAAGCCCTGGCCATAGTCAGGCAATAAGTTGTTGGGCCTTGGCAGTGATCATTGGTTTCTTTTTGTTAGGGTGTCGGTTACTTGCTGAGAATTTGGCCACAAAGAGTTGCCAAGATAGCTGGGCCAGGAAGAAAGCGCCGCAGCCCTGACCCAGACACGGTTGCCGACCCCGGGGCACTCTGGCTGTCAACCAAGCGGCTCAAGATGTCTGGTGGGGCCAGTGCCACAGGCCAGAGGAGAGGGCCCCCAGGACTGGAGGAGGGTACTTGTAAAAAGAAACAGAAGGATCGAGCAAACCAGGAGAGCAAGGATGGAGATCCTAGGAAAGGTGGGAGTAATTTTCTAGATAGCTTGTGGCCTTCTCTTCTTCCCTTCTCTTTAGGAATGCAGATTGGAGGTTGGGAGATGACTTTTTTTGCTATTCCCTCTGGTCTCATGTGGAGAGAAAGACCCATTACAGGTTAGGTAGAGCCTCAGCTTTGAAGTCTGGGTACTTGACTGAGATCCAGAAGATGATTGATGGGGTGATGGGATCCTGGACATTGTCTCCTATTGTTGTCTCCTTGTTCTTTCCTTCGTCATCAGGGTCAGTGTCCACTCCTCGAGAGGAGCAGAACAAAGAGGGTGAGTAATGGATGGGCCTTTCATTTCCAGATGATAGGGGAGGCAAGGGTTCTGGAGCAGTTTCATTTAGGGCTGGGTCTCTGTTACCTGCTTATCCCCATCAGGAGCTTGTGATCTCTTTGCCACTCCCCCTACAGAGTTGTTGCTTGATTGGAGGCAGAGTGCAGATGAGGTAATTGTTAAGCTTCGTGTGGGAGCAGGTCCTCTGCGGCTGGAAGAGGTGGATGCTGCTTTCACAGATACAGACTGTGTGGTACGGCTTCCAGGTGTGTCCATCTGCCCTGCCTGCAGTAGTATATTTGAATCATCTGATATCCCCCATCCCAGCTCACAGACCCCACTCTGTCTGTAGGTGGTCAGCAATGGGGTGGTGTCTTCTATGCTGAGATAGAAAGTTCTTGCACCAAAGTTCAGGCCCGCAAGGGTGGCCTCCTGCAGCTGTCACTGCCCAAGAAGGTGCCTCTGCTCACGTGGCCCTCTCTCCTGGTGAGTTCCAGTGTAGGATAGGGTGGGGATACCCAGTGTGGTCAACAGGGCCTGACTGCTATATCTTTGACAGAAGAAACCTCTAGGGACCCAGGAGCTGGTGCCAGGGCTGCGGTGCCAGGAGAATGGGCAGGAGCTGTCTCACATTGCCCTGGAGCCAGGCCCTGAGACCCGCCGGCCTAAGCAAGAGACCCGAAACCAGAAGCGGGCCCAGGGCCGTGGTGAGGTAGGCTCGGGGGCTGGCCCCGGGGCCCAGGCAGGGCCCAGCGCCAAGAGGGCTGTGCATCTTCGCAGAGGGCCAGAGGGGGAAGGATCCAGGGATGGCCCTGGACCCCGGGGTGATGCTCCACCCTTCCTGGATGACCCGGCTACCCAGGTGAGAGCTGGATGCCTGTTTGTGTGATAGGAAATGAGAGGAAAGGGTGTGGACTAGAGTGGGGGCCACCTGCCATACCCAGGGTTGATCTTGCCAACAATCTTGCCATGAATAGGTTGAGGTTGAAGAACAGCTTCGTGTACCACCATTGAATGCTCAAACCTGTCTCTTGGGCTCAGAGGAGAACTTAGCCCTTTTGGCAGGAGAGAAGGCAGTGTGCCCCAGGAATGACCCAGTCTCTCCAGTCATGGCCCGGAACAGAGACCCTGGGAAAGATGACCGTGGCAAGGAGGAGATGGCAGTGGCAGCAGATGCTGCAACCCTGGTGGATGGTAAAAGTGGGGCTAGGGCTGGGCAGATAGAGCTCTAGATTGAGTTGCAAGTTTGGTGGGTGAGTAGGGAGTAGAATAGTTACAGGATAGACCCTGTCCTGGGTCATACTGAGCCATGGTCTTGACATAGAGCCCGAGTGTATGGTGAACCTGGCATTTGTCAAGAATGACTCATATGAGAAGGGGCCAGATTCGGTAGTGGTGCACATATATGTGAAGGAGATCCGCAGGGACACCTCTCGAGTACTTTTCCGTGAGCAGGACTTTACGCTCATCTTCCAGACCAGGTGAGTGAGTGGGCAGGATGTGATGGGGCAGATGTCTTGGGTGAGATAGCATGTCTCATATTCTTTCTCTCATCCTTTCTCCTGTTCTGCCTCTGCAGGGATGGGAACTTCCTAAGGCTGCACCCAGGCTGTGGGCCCAACACCATCTTCCGTTGGCAGGTGAAGCTCAGGTGGGTGGTGCCCAGCCCCACCACTGTGCCTGTCTCACCCTGGGCTCCATTTCCCTGGCCCATCTAGCCTGATGCCCACTGCACCTGAGTCACTGAGTTCAGCCTTTTCCCATAGGAACCTGATTGAGCCAGAGCAGTGCACCTTCTGTTTCACGGCCTCTCGCATCGACATCTGCCTCCGTAAGCGGCAGAGTCAACGCTGGGGGGGCCTGGAGGCCCCAGCTGCACGAGGTCTGCACACCAGCTCCCTTCATTCCCCAGCTGTACATGACCAGGACCCTCTCCTCTGCCACATGCTGCTAACCACCAGCCCTCTCATTCCCCCTTTTTAAGGTGCAGTGGGTGGTGCAAAGGTTGCCGTGCCGACAGGTCCAACCCCTCTGGATCCAACCCCACCAGGAGGTGCTCCTCACCCTATGACAGGCCAGGAGGAAGCCCGGGCTGTGGAGAAGGACAAGCCAAAGGCTCGATCTGAAGACACTGGGCTAGACAGTGTGGCAGCTCGCACACCCATGGAGCATGTAGCCCCAAAGCCAGAGCCACACCTGGCTTCGGTGAGAATTTTGTGATGGGAAGGGCCAAGAATGGAAGCTGAAGAGTCTCTAGGCTATATTCTCATACTCCCTTTGTTCCCACAGCCCAAGCCCACATGTATGGTGCCCCCCATGCCCCATAGCCCAGTGAGTGGAGACAGTGTGGAGGAAGAAGAGGAGGAAGAGAAGAAGGTGTGTCTGCCAGGCTTCACTGGCCTTGTAAATTTAGGCAATACCTGTTTCATGAACAGCGTCATTCAGTCTCTGTCCAACACTCGGGAACTCCGGGACTTCTTCCATGGTGAGAGCAGGGCCTGGAGCCTGGGATATGGGTGAGGGGGTATCCTTGTCCCTCAGACATCTGCTTGGCTGCTTTTCTTAGATCGTTCTTTTGAGGCTGAGATCAACTACAACAACCCACTAGGGACTGGTGGGCGCCTGGCCATTGGCTTTGCTGTGCTACTTCGGGCGCTGTGGAAGGGCACCCACCATGCCTTCCAGCCTTCCAAGTTGAAGGTGATCTGTGACCACTACCACCCTTGGCTGGAGAGGGTGGGGAGGCCCAGCCAGCTGGGTGTGCATTGGGTGCTAGGACTTTATGCTCACACTTTGGCTCCTGCATCCAGGCCATTGTGGCGAGCAAGGCCAGCCAGTTCACAGGCTACGCACAGCATGATGCCCAGGAATTCATGGCTTTCCTGCTGGATGGGCTGCATGAGGACTTGAATCGTATCCAGAACAAGCCGTACACAGAGACTGTGGATTCAGATGGGCGACCTGATGAGGTCAGAGTTGGAGGTAGTGAGTGGGCATGTTTCATGTGTATCTTAGTCCCCCGATCATCTTATTTCTCACCACTCTGCTTCTCAGGTGGTGGCTGAAGAAGCGTGGCAGCGGCACAAGATGAGGAATGACTCTTTCATCGTGGACCTATTTCAGGGCCAGTACAAGTCGAAGCTGGTGTGCCCCGTGTGTGCCAAGGTGTGATGGATTCCCTAGTTTGGCTCAGCTAGTCTAATCAGATTAGGTTCAGAGGCATGTGCATCTTCAGGTGCTGAAGGGCAAGGTTTGTGCAAGGAAGATGGCAGGTAGATCTTAGGGTAAGGTTCTTGACTCAGGTAAAAATAATATTTGGGGGCTCGGCGCCTATAGCTCAACCGGCTAAGGCGCCAGCCATGTACACCTAGGGTGGCGGGTTCGAATCCCCAGCCCGGAACCGCCAAACAACAATGATGGCTGCAACCAAAAAATGGCCAGGCGTTGTGGCGGGCGCCTGTGGTCCCAGCTACTTGGGAGGCAGAGGCAAGAGACTCGCTTGAGCCCAGGAGTTGGAGGTTGCTGTGAGCTGTGATGCCACGGCACTCTACCCAGGGGGACAGCTTGAGGCTCTGTCTCAAAAAAAAAAAAAATAATAATAATATTTGGGCTCAAAGATGTGGTGACATAAGGTGTGAGTGGCATGGTTATAGATAAGATTGGAAAGGCATATGGGGTACAAGTGAGGGACAAATTGGTAAAGAAGCTAAGCTGAGCAGTTCCCCTTGTGCTAGAAAGAGGGATTGTTTTCTTTCTGTGGGCCCTCCTGATCTCAAGTCTGAGAGTTTGCTGGATGGCTGTGAGGGGCCTAAAAGTGGTCAGAATGTGTTACATGAGCTCTTTGGGCATAAGCATCCTGTCTACTTATGCATCCACAGGTCTCCATCACTTTTGACCCGTTTCTTTATCTGCCGGTGCCCTTGCCACAAAAGCAAAAGGTTCTTCCTGTCTTTTATTTTGCCCGAGAGCCCCACAGCAAGCCCATCAAGGTGAGCAGTAAGCCCCTATCTCTCTGGGCTATCCCAGAGTACCTGGTCCTCGTCCCCCACTGATTCTGCCATTTTTGCCATAGTTCCTGGTGAGTGTTAGCAAGGAAAACTCCAGTGCAAGTGAAGTATTGGATTCCCTTTCTCAGAGTGTTCATGTGAAGCCTGAGAACCTGCGCCTGGCTGAGGTATATCTATCTCCCTTTGGCTTTTATGTATGTGGATGTGTGTACTCACAGCACAGACACTTGTACAGTCAGCACCTGTATACATACACATGCATGTGCACATCACTGCACAAAAATAGGTGGTATGGGACAGCGCCTGTGGCTCAGTGAGTAGGGTGCTGGACCCATATACCAAGCGTAGCAGGTTCAAACCTGACCCTGGCCAAACTACAACAACAAAAACAAAAAAATAGCCGGGCATTGTGGCGGGTGCCTGTAGTTCCAGCTACTTGGGAGGCTAAGGCAAGAGAATCGCCCAAGCCCAAGAGCTGGAGGTTACTGTGAGCTGTGACGCCACAGCACTCTACTCTGGGTGACAAAGTGAGACTCTGTCTCTTAAAAAAAAAAAGTCATATGCTCTTATTTG
>NW_003852574.1:1341410-1356194 GCF_000181295.1 Otolemur garnettii | reverse complement strand
GCCTCCCAAGTAGCTGGGACTACAGGCGCCTGCTACAATACCCAGCTATTTTTTGGTTGCAGCCATCATTGTTGTTTGGCGAGCCTGGGCTGGATTCGAACCTGCCAGCTCAGGTGTATATGTGGCTGGCGCCTTAGCTGCTTGAGCCACAGGTGCCGAGCCCTGGCTATTTTTTTGTTGCAATTTGGCAGAGGCCAGTTTGAACCTGCCACCCTCAGTATATGGGGCTGGTGCCCTACCCACTGAGCCATAGGCGCTGCCCTTATTTCCCTTTTTGATGGTGGACCCCAATAGCTGCTTCCTCTTTAGACAAGGAGCCTGAGCTGCAAGACTGTCCCTCCATTTACTATGGTTCTCCATCCTGCTGCTGTCCTTTTATCCCAGATCTGTGTGCTGGCCCTCCCCAAAGGTTACTACCCTTTAGCTTAACAGTGCTGTTTTTCTTAGGGCCTAAGAGTAAAGAGGAAGGTCCTGTATGTAGACCATTGTAATATGTTGCAGTCTTAGCAGCACCCCACTAGTTATAGCAGGATAGAGGCCCTTGGTGTGGAGAGCTAGTGTGGTTGATACCTGCCTCAGGTCTTTCAAGATCTTTGATGCACTAGGCTCCTTATGGCATTGGGCACTAAGACTGGTGCAAGTGAAGATATATGCCTCTTTTGGCCTACAAAGCCCACCCTTGTCCACGTCGACGCAAGGCAGAGCCAGGCCTTCTCCTTATACTCTGAGGCAGGACTAAGGATCCCTTATGTGAAATCTGTGTGTTCTTGGTCCCCAGGTAATTAAGAATCGCTTCCACCGTGTGTTCCTGCCCTCCCACTCTCTGGACACTGTGTCCCCATCAGACACGCTCCTCTGCTTTGAGCTGCTATCTCCAGAGCTGGCTAAGGAGCGGGTAGTGGTGCTAGAGGTACAACAGGTGAGTGGGAGCAGACTAGAAGGCACAGGGCCCTGGTTGGGTGGGGACTTCTCTGCCTGACCTTGCTGAGCCAGACGACCCACCCTAGCGCCCCCAGGTGCCCAGCATCCCCATCTCCAAGTGTGCAGCCTGCCAGCGGAAGCAACAGTCGGAGGATGAAAAGCTGAAGCGCTGTACCCGGTGCTACCGTGTGGGCTACTGCAACCAGTGAGGACCCCCATGGGCTACCCCTACTCTTCCTCTCTGCCTTTCATTTGCCACCCTGCCCCTTGCCTCCTGACAAAGGCATATATGTTTTAAGTTCTCTACCTGCCACCCTACTTTACCAGGCCCTGAGGGAAACCGGGCTAGCATACCCAGTTCCCTTAGACTAGCCCCCAATATGGAGTCATAGGACATGGGGCTAAGACTATATTCCCTTACCTTCACCTTCCCTCCAGGCTCTGCCAGAAAACCCACTGGCCGGACCACAAGGGCCTCTGCCGCCCTGAGAACATTGGCTATCCCTTCCTGGTCAGCGTACCTGCTTCACGCCTCACTTATGCCCGTCTTGCTCAGTTGCTAGAGGGCTATGCCCGGTAAGGGCCCAATGGTTGGATTAGAGTGGAGTGGGTAGGGACAGAGGTAATCTGATGGGCTGGTCAGGATTCTTATTTGCTTTGCTGTCTTTTGTCAGATACTCTGTGAGTGTATTCCAACCACCCTTTCAGCCAGGACGCATAGCCTTGGAGTCCCAGGGTCCTGGCTGTACCACACTGCTCTCTACTAACTCCCTGGAGGCTGGAGACAGTGAGAGGGACTCCATTCAGCCACCTGAGCTCCAGCTGGTGACCCCTGTGGCTGAGGGGGACACAGGGGTTCCTCGGGTGTGGGCAGCACCTGATCGGGGTCCTGGGCCCAGCACCAGTGGAATTTCTTCTGAAATACTAACCAGTGGGCCCATTGAACTTGGCTCCTTGGCTGCTTGTGAGAGAGTATCCCGGCCTGAAGGTAAGATATGGTAAAAGGCTCTAAGAGCTGGGGTGGAAGGTAAGAAAGGCTGGAGGAAGCTGGTTTAGGCCCTAGCGGGTGGAGAAGCATTAATTATCATGTTCTCTCTCAGCTGCAGTGCCCGGGTATCAACATCCAAGTGAAGCCATGAATGCCCACACACCCCAGTTCTTCATCTATAAAATTGATGCATCCAACCGAGAGCAGCGGCTAGAGGACAAAGGTGTCTGAGGCCATGGGTAGGAGCCATGGGGTAGGTTGAACTGGCTATTCTCCACAGCTCCATGACCTATCTCCCCTCCCATCTCCAGGAGAGACTCCACTGGAGCTGGGTGATGACTGTAGCCTGGCTCTGGTCTGGCGGAACAACGAGCGGCTGCCAGAGTTTGTTTTGGTAGCCTCCAAGGAGCTGGAATGTGCTGAGGATCCAGGCTCTGCTGGTGAGGCTGCCCGTGCTGGCCACTTCACCCTGGACCAGTGCCTCAACCTCTTTACACGGCCTGAGGTGTTGGCACCCGAGGAGGCCTGGTAAGAACAGGGCAGTAAACAGGTAATGAGGCAGGTAGAAGAGAGACTTGGCATGTTTTGACCTCACCTCTCTCCCCTACCAGGTACTGCCCACAGTGCAAACAACACCGTGAAGCTTCAAAGCAGCTGTTGCTGTGGCGCCTGCCAAATGTGCTCATTGTACAGCTCAAGCGCTTCTCCTTTCGTAGTTTCATTTGGCGTGACAAGATCAATGACTTGGTGGAGTTCCCTGTTCGGTAAGTAATGGACCCTTGGTGAGTGTGGGCAGGTGTGGGGGCCAGGGTGGGCATCCTGAGGACCTGATGACTGTCTCTTCTCTCCCTGACTGCACTGCAGGAACTTGGACCTGAGCAAGTTCTGCATCGGTCAGAAAGAAGAGCAGCTGCCCAGCTATGATCTGTATGCTGTCATCAACCACTATGGGGGCATGATTGGTGGCCACTACACTGCTTGTGCGCGCCTGCCCAATGATCGTAGCAGTCAGCGCAGTGACGTGGGTGAGGACACACACTGCCAGCAGGATAGGTGGTAGGGGTGGTGGTACAGGCTATGTTCACACTCTTCCCACCCTACTATAGGCTGGCGCTTATTTGATGACAGCACGGTGACAACTGTAGATGAGAGCCAGGTCGTGACACGTTATGCCTATGTACTCTTCTACCGCCGGCGGAACTCTCCTGTGGAGAGGCTCCCCAGAGCAGGTCACTCTGAGCACCACCCAGACCTCAGCCCTGCAGCCGAGGCTGCTGTCAGCCAGGTGAGGCATGGGGGAGGCCTTATAGGTTAGTGGGAGATAAATCACAAATTAGGGTAGAGTTGGGTGATATAGCTTCCTCTCCTTCAGCCACAGGCCCCTCAACCCTTGAAATATGTTAATATTTGCAAATAGGATTTCCTTAACATCAAAGCTCTATCCAGTGGCGTGCACATAGGCACTTACTTGGCATAGGTCAGACAAATACTCTGAACCTTTCTAGACACTGTACTGTGACTGGACTATACCTTATTCCTCCACATGTTCCCCACATGCCAGCCCACAGACCCTCACTTGTGATCGTCCCTATATTCTGGCGTGCACTCAGGACAAGGCCAGTATGGGCTGGCCATGGCCTCTGGTGGCTGTCATACTCTCTGAGGTGAGCGTCTGTCTGAAGCTGAGCCTTCAGGGTCTTCTGTCTCTTTTACCAACATGGTGTGCCACAGGTCCAGTTTGTGGGTATAGTCTTATAGCCTTTTCTAGAATGGCTGCCTCCTTTCTGCCCCCTCTCCTCCCTTTAGTCCTATTAGCCTCAGAAGAATTCCTGCAGAAAATTGGTCAGGATCTGGACATGGGTGCGAGGGAGTAAGGAGATTACCCTGAGGTTGGCAGCCCTGTCTTCCATGAGCCAGTCCTTTCTTGGAAGCCTGGGCTAAAAAAACTGGCCAAATAACCTCAAACTGATGGGGACCTGCATGTGGAATGGGAAGCTGTCTTGAGGAGGCCAAAAAAACTGTCAGGATTCTCCTACCTAGCTCTGTCTCAGCTCTCAGCCTCAATGACCCTGAGGTTGGCCACTTGCCTGCCTCCCTGATACATGATTTGGAATGCAGGGGGTTAGCCACATTCACCCGAGGCAGGATTGTCATGACCAAGGGTCTCAGGGACACTGGGTCTCCACACCCCCTGGGTGCTGATGACCATTTCCGCATACCGTAGGCTTCCCGGATTTGGCAGGAGCTGGAGGCTGAGGAGGAGCTGGTGCCCGAGGGGCCTGGGCCCCTTGGTCCCTGGGGGCCCCAAGACTGGGTGGGCCCCCCACCACGTGGCCCTACCACACCAGATGAGGGCTGCCTCCGGTACTTTGTCCTGGGCACCGTGGCGGCTTTGGTGGCCCTCGTGCTCAACGTGTTCTATCCTCTGGTATCCCAGAGTCGCTGGAGATGAGCTCACCTGCAGGCAGCTGCTATGAGCTGGCTCACCTGCCTGCCAGGCAGTGCCTGCCTTTGTCATGAGAAACACCTCTGGGCTTTGGTCCACAGTGTGTGCAGCTTGTGGGAAAGGGTGTGAACTGTGACCCCCTGCAGGGGCAGAGCGTACTAGGGAGGGTATCCATTTGGCTGTCTGTCCGTTTCTCCTGCTGCTCTGACCCTTGGCCTGGGGCTTGGCCCTGCCCAAGCTACTTCCTGTATTTAAAGTGTTAATAAAGCCAGACTGTTCAGGTCCAATCTTGTCTCTCTGTCTCAATGCCGCTGTCTGCGCCTGCCTTGGGGCCCTCCCTTGGGTGCCGGGGCTCCAAGCCAGCACCCCCGGGATGCCAGGCAGTATGCAGGGCAGCCCCCAACCCCTGTCCTCATATTCTGTTGCAGGGACTAGGCCCTGGCCAGGCCCCCGAGGTGGCCCCCACGCGGACAGCCCCTGAACGCTTCGCCCCCCCTGTGGATCGCCCAGCCCCCACCTACAGCAACATGGAGGAGGTCGATTAGCAGGTCCCTGGCTGATGGGGGACTGGGTTTGGAGGATCCCCCACAAAGGGCCAGCTCTTTGCTGCTTCTCCTTTTCTAACCCAGAGGACACTGGCTCAGTCAATGGGAAGCTAAGGGGTATGGTTTGGGGGTGGGGACCTCACAGTTTGTGACCTCTTGTCAGCTTGGCCCCCTGACCAATGGACCTTGGCTTCTCCAGCCACCTCCAGTGCTGCGTGATTTGATTCTCAGTTGTACCTTCACCTTCAATCCTTTCCAACCTGCATTATAAACGTTATAATTTTATTCTAAAAATTGTAATTTTTTTTTTTTTTTGCATTTTGGAAGTGATTGCTGCTGTTTAAATATATTTTAAAAATAAATAATAAATAAGTAGACTTAGTGACTGTGATCCACCATGTGCTAGGGCCACCTCCTCATTCCCCATCATTTGGTGCACATATACGTGTGTTTAGAGATCTGAAATGATCTGATCTGAGGGGAGATGTTGGGGTCCCATTTCATGTCTTATGGGTCATGAAGACCCCAATGCCATCAGCTGTCTGGAGCCACCTGCTATTCTTTCGTCCCACTGGTTTTGGGTCTCATATAGAGGCAGCTATGCTTGGCATCAATGTCAACGAAGCACTGGAGCTGACCGCATTGGATTAAAAGGTGCAGACCAGCTCGGCACCTGTGGCTCAAGTGGCTAAGGCGCCAGCCACATGCACCCAAGGTGGCGGGTTTGAATCCAGTCCGGGCCCACCAAACAACGATGGCTGCAAGCAAAAAACAGCTGGGCGTTGTGGTGGGCACCTGTGGTCCCAGCTACTCGGGAGGCAGAGGCAGGAGACTTGCTTGAGCCCAGAAGTCGGAGGTTGCTGTGAGCTGTGATGCCACAGCACTCTACCCAGGCGGACAGCTGGAGGCTCTGCCTCAAAAAAAAAAAAAAAAAGGTGCAGACCCTGGAGCAGCCTGAGACTGACAATCAGACAGCAGTCAGGGAGGACCAACTGAGGGCAGCGAAGGTATTAGGGGAATCTTCCTTCTCTTCTGTTCTTAGGTCTGTCTTTGCTATAGTTTCAACACCATACACATCCCTCAGGGGAGAGCAGAGCAGGAAGAAAACTGCTGTGGGGAAGATTCTGCTCTGAAAAGAGGACAGGCAGAGAGGACTAGAGCTAATCTTATCTGAGTTCCTGTTGGAGGGAGTATGTTGAGACCTAACAGCCTATTTTGTCCTTTAAGAGTCCCTGAGAGAGTGGCTCTGTGCCTGTGGCTCAAGTGGCTAAGGTGCCAGCCACATACACCCAAGGTGGCGGGTTCGAATGCAGCCTGGGCCCGCCAAACAACAATGATGGCTGCAACCAAAAAAAAAAAATAGCTGGGCGTTGTGGTGGGCGCCTGTGGTCCCAGCTACTCGGGAGGCTGAGGCAGGAGACATGCTTGAGCCCAGGAGTTGGAGGTTGCTGTGAGCTGTGATGCCATGGCACTCTACCCAGGGAGACAGCTTGAGGCTCCTGTCTCAAAAAAAAAAAAGTCCCTGAGAGAGGGAGGTGCCTGTGGCCCAGTGGGTAGGGTACCGGCCCCATATACCAGGGGTGGTGGGTTTGAACCTGCCCCTGGCCAAATAGCAACAGAAAAGTAGCTGGGCATTGTGGTGGGTGCCTATAGTCCAGCTACTCGGGAGGCTGAAGCAAGAGAATTGCCTAAGCCAAAGAGCTAGAGGTTGCTGTGAGCTGTGATGGTACAGCACTCCACAGAGGGTGACAAGGTGAGACTCTGTCTCAAAAAAAAAAAAAGTCCCTGAGAGGCTGGGCACAGTGGCTCACACCTGTAATCCGAGCACTCTGGGAGGCCGAGGTGGGTGGATTGCCCGAGCTCACAAGTTTGAGGCCAGCCTGAGTAAAAGTGAGACCATGTCTCCACTACAAATAGAAAACTGAGGCAAGAGGATCACTTGACCCCAAGAGTTAGAGGTTGCTGTGAGCTATGTGACACCATGGCACTCTACCTAGGGTGACAGTTTGTTGAGACTTTTTCTCAAACAAAAAAAAGTACTCACTGGTAAATACTTAGAGAAGTCAGATACAGATTCAGACAGGGAGAGGTGGGGCATGTCCTGGTGGCAGTCTATCCCTGCCTCCAAGCTAGGGGCTAGACTCATGAAGGCTGGGTTCATGAAGTTAACATTCCGGCCCTGCTAGTAATCCTCAGCTTCAGCTTTGTAGGGGTGGCAGTGAGCTCCTGGAGAAAGCTAGCCCCCTGACCAATGTTGGCTTATTCTGGTGGGGCTCCTGGCTTCAGAGAAGTCTGAAGACCCCTGGTTGTGAAACCCTGCAGAAATGGTGAAATTGCTGCCCTGGTACTGATGCTGACAGCTATGATACTGCTGGAGGGCCTGTTAGGCATGAGCTGCCAACAGGGTTGTGCTGGGTCTTTACTCTATGCAGCCAAGTACATGGGGGTGCTGGTCATCGTTACCGTGTGCTGAATGCATTTCTCTGTCCATTTTTTTCTTGAGACAATCTCACTCTGTTATCCTAGGCTAGAGTGCCTTGGCATCATAGCTCATTGTAACCTCAAACTCCTGGGCTGAAGTGATCCTCTTGCCTCAGCTTCCTGAGTAGCTGGGCCTATAGTCATGCACCTTAACACCCAGCTACTTTTTCTATTTTTAGTAGAGATAGGGTCCTGGTCTTGCTCAGGCAGGTCTCCAACTCCTGATTTCAAGCAATCCACCAGCCTCAGCCTCCCTAAGTGTTAGGGTTATAGGTGTGAGCCACCACACCTGGCTTTTTTGGGGGGGGGCACAGAGTTTCACTTTATCACCCTTGGTAGAGTGCTATGGCATCATAGTTCACAGCAACCTCCAACTCCTGGGCTTAGGTGATTCTCTTGACTCTGCCTCCTGAGTAGCCGGGACTATAGGTGCCCGCCACAACACCCAGGCTTTTTTGTTGCAGTTTGGCGAGAATCAGGTTTGAACCCACCACCCTTGGTATATGGGGCTGGCACGCTATCCACTAAGCCACAGGTGATGCCCCTTTTTTTTAAATAGCAATTTGGCTGGCTAGAATGCTCACCACAGCCTCCAACTCCTGGGCTCAGGTGATCTTCCCACCTCAGCCTGCTGAATAAGTAGGACTACATGCATGTGTACCACACCCAGCTAATTTTTACTTACTTATTTATTTTTATTTTTTAAATTTCCTTTATTTATTTATTTATTTTTGGCCAGGGCTGGGTTCAAACCCTCTACCTCTGGCATATGGGGCTGGTGCCCTACTCCTTTGAGCCACAGGCGCCGCCCCCAGCTAATTTAAAAAGAAAAAAATTTTTTTTGACATGGAGTCTGTGTCACCAGGGCTAGATTGCCATGGCGTCAGCCTAGCTCACAGCAACCTCAAACTCCTTAGCTCCAGTGATCTTCCTGCCTCAGCCTCCTGAGTTGCACCTACAGAGGCCTGCCACAATGCCTGGCTAATTTTTCTATTTTTAGTAGAGACAGGGTCTTGCTCTTATTTAGGCTGATCTTGAACTCCTGAACTTAAGCAATCTTCCCACCTTGGTCTCCCAGAGAGTTAGGCTTACAGGTGGCGTGAGCCACTGTGCCAGGCAATTTTTAACTTTTTATAGATGAGGGTCTCACTATGTTGCCCAGGCTGTTCTTGATCTTCTGGCTTCACATGATCCCACCTTGGCCTCCCAAAATATTGGAATTACAGACATGAGCCACTGTATCCAGCCCTCTGTCCATCTCTTACTACAGCTCTGGTGTTGCTGAGCCCACCACACTGTACCCTTTTGTGGCATCTGCCTAAGGTTGCTGTGGTCACCAGCACTGCAGTGTTACCTGTATGCTGTCAGCTTGTGCCACAAGCTGCTACAGTTCTTTCTCTAGGCTTGGTTGCTAAACCCTACCTCTCCCCATTCCATAGCTGGGCCTTGCTGGCTGCTGCCTGGTTTTTCCACTTGGTCATATTTCTCTTGACATTCCTGGAAGCAGTGCCAGGGACTTGTGCTGGCAGCAGGCTGATTTCCAGACTGACTGAGCCTGTACAATTTCACATTTCTGCTCTGTGCAAGTCACAAGGCTCTGGAGGGTTGGATGGACATCCACTGGTCCCAGGCATTACCACTCAGCATTGATGGGACAACTACCTCATCCTATGACATAGAACCACAAGGTCCACAGGGTACCCTGAAGGAACTAAGGGAAGTTGTGCAGGCCTTGACCCCGTTGAGAAGGCCAAAACCAGACCTGTAGGACTTGGTTGTAGGATGTTGCTATAAGGAATCCTTTGGTGGCATAAGATAATGAGGAAATAGCTGCATTGGCAGGTGTACTGCAGAGTGGTATTCAACATAGGTACCTTTGTGGTAGACTGGCTGGGCACTTGCAACTGCAGACTTGGCACAGGGTTGGTATGGGTGTGGATGTGTTTCTTCTTCTTCTTTTTTTCTGTAGAGACAGAGTCTCACTTTGTTGCCCTCGGTGGCATCACAGCTTACAGCAACCTCCAACTCCTGGGGTTAGGCGATTCTTTTGCCTCAGCCTCCCTAGTAGCTGAGACTACAGGCACCCACCACAACGCCTGGCTATTTTTTTTGTTGTTGCAGTTTGGCCAGGGGTGGGTTTGAACTCGCCACCCTTGGTATATGGGGCCAGCCCCCCACCCCCTGCGCCATAGGCGCCGCCCTGGATGTACTTCTCTATGTCTGTCTAGCCAGGGCTCCTCAAACTTTTTAAACAGGGGGCCAGCTCACTGTCCCTCAGACCACTGGAGGGCCGGACCGTGAGCCCCAGGACGAGTTGGCTGCTAAGCAGGACAGGCAGTGGCAGCAAAAACACCTGGCCAGCCAGATAAATGTTCTCAGCAGGCCGCATGTGGCCCATGGGCCATAGTTTAAGGACTCGTGTATGCTATACTACCACTATGCTGTACCCCTGGTGCAGTGTACCCTAGGGTTGGGTATCAGGTTGGAGCCCTGAGTCTGCAAACGGCTGGGAACCCCAGGATACAGGATTGGACTGGGATACCAATGTGGCATGTGGCCCTGGGAAGAACCTGGCATATGGTCATCATGTGGGACCCAGGCATGGAGCTTGGTCATTAGTGGGATGTGGGCATAAAGGGCACTGGATATGGATACAAACTAGTCAGGATCCTGCCCAGTCCTTTAAGGTCCACAAGTATGAGCCATACCAAGACCTCCACGAGCCTGAACTCCAATCCCAAATTTGGGGATTTCCACCATTCCACAACCAGTAGCTTGTTCCCGTACCTCCCGTAACACACAGAGAACACGGTTTGTATGTTGTTTCAGCAAGCAGGTCCTGAAAGTCCACTGAGACTGTGGGGAGATCCCCAACCACAGTATCCATAACTATGAAGATTTCATCTCATTCGTCCAACCTCAGTGAAATATCTTCTCAAAGTCCTGCAGATGGATTTAAAGGTCTTATTTGTGATTTTTGATGAGGTTTGCATGCTTTGGCAAGGAGGGTAAGTGTAGCAGGAGACCTTAAACCTATCATTACAGAACTTCGAGGTCCCTCTTGACCCAAACCCTTCCCCCTTCCTCTCCTCGCCTGGTGTGTCCTGAGAGGGCACCTGAAAAGCGCGGGACATATGAGGCCCCTATGTTGGCCATTCCTCCCATTCTATGCCATGAAGTCTGGACCGGCGATTTTCCGGCTTCGTTTTGTGACAGCTGTCCACAACAACTACAAAGCTGTGGCTTCAAATTCACATTTTCGCCCCAAGAATAGTTTCGGTATTAAGATGGAGTTCCCAAGGATGAAGGAAAAGAGCAAAAACCTATGCCCATGTCTTCTTCCTGCCGCGGTGCTTAACATCCCTTCTCTTGGGCCGCTGCTGCTTCCCAACCCATCTAGCGAGAGAGCCAGGAAAGCGGAAGCAAATGGCCGGGAAAAACCGAACAGTCACCTTTGGGTCCTTTAAATGGCGTCAATGACCCTGGAGAGCCCGCCCCCTCCTACCAGGAAAGGACATCATTGGCCCTTTTAGGAGGCTTCGCTTTTCTATTGGTCAATGAGCGACTGAGAACGTGCAGATTAGGTCCGAAGTTTCTTTTGGTTTCCGGTGTCTTTGCAATGGCGACTCTCGACTCCCTGTCGCTTTTCACTGGCCTCGGTCTGAGCGAGCACAAGGCCCGCGAGACACTCAAGAATACGGCTCTGAGCGCGCAGTTGCGGAAGGCGGCAACCCAGGTGCGAGCTCCTCTCCTGGCTCGGGCTGCCAACTGTGCAGCGATGCCGCGTGGGTTTGGGTCCCTTTCTCAATCTATCGTCCCGCTCTTGCCTCTCTCACTGGGCATGGCGCTTTTCTTCTGCCACCTCTGACCCCAGGCACAGCAGACTTTGGGCTCCACCATCGATAAGGCTACTGGGACTCTGTTGTATAGCTTGGCCTCCCGACTCAGAGATACTCGGCGTCTCTCTTTCCTTGTGAACTACATAGCCAGTAAGAAGATCCACACTGAGCCTCAGTTGAGTGGTGAGACCCCTGCCTGTCCTGTCAGTTTTACTTCCAATCCCCCACTTCAGCCAAGACCAAGTCCTTCAGTCTCTTTCTAGAGACCTAGTTCTGCACAGGCACTGAAGCTGGGAGGAGGGTGGCCTGTGGTGAGAATGACAAGAACTGTGATGGTCTGAGGGAGAGCCACATGCTTCTTGAGGTCTCAAGGCTTCTGTAGGGTGGTGCAAAAGCTCAACCTCTCCGGAGGTGAAAGTGTACTGCAAGTTTCATGGGATTAAGGCTCTGTCTATGCACCTCCTGGAGCTGAGATGCCACAAACTCATTGGTTCTTTTTTCTCAGCTGCCCTTGAATATGTGAGGAGTCACCCCCTGGACCCCATCGACACTGTGGACTTTGAGCAGGAATGTGGTGTGGGTGTCACAGTGACCCCAGAGCAGATTGAAGAGGCTGTGAGTTTTTCCCTGGGCATTGTGTGCTTCCCTAGTCCTGGCCATGGAAAAGAGTGGCTTGGATTCTCTATCCAGGAAGATCCTGAATGAGAACACAAACATCTCTGAAGAGGCTTTCCTGAACCATATGGTTTGGCTTTCTACAGGTGGAGGCTACCATAAATAGGCATCGGCCACAGCTCTTGGTGGAGCGTTACCATTTCAACATGGGGTTGTTGATGGGTGAGCAGGGCCTGGGGCGAGGGCTATGTTCTCTTTGGTTATACCTTTGCTTTGGGGCATGAGTGAGAGGGAGGTGGTTAAGGGAGCAGGAGCACCTTATAAGTGGTCTGCCTGGGCGGGGCATGGTGGCTCACACCTGTAATCTTAGCATTCTGGGAGGCTGAAGTCGAAGGATCGCTTGAGCTTGGGAGTTCCAGACCAGCCTGAGTAAGCAAGACCCTGTTTCTATTAGAAGTAGAAAACATTAGGTGGGTGTGGTGGCACATGCTGTAATCCCAGCTACTGGGGAGGCTGAGGCAAGAGGATCACTTGAGCCTAGGAGTTGGAGGTTGCAGTGAGCTATGATGGTGCCACTGTACTCTGGCCTGGGCAACAGAGCAACGTTCTGTCTCAAAAAACAAACAAAAACCAAAAAGTGGTCTGGCTGGGCCCAAGCTCTAGTTCCTGTGGTCAGCCAGGACCTTTATTTGGGAAGGAGGGTGGGGAGTGCCTTTTTTGCCTTTCTGCAGCTCCTTGTGCCCATGCTTCTAGGAGAGGCTCGGGCTGTGCTCAAGTGGGCAGATGGCAAAATGATCAAGCATGAAGTGGACATGCAGGTATGTGCCTCCCTGAGCTGAAGCTGGCAAAGACTTTGGCATGAACAGGACCTGGAAAAGCACTGAGGGATAAAAGGGGGGAAGTGACCCTGTCCCTATTCTGGTGGTGGATAGTAGACTTCCGTGTGGCATGGGCAGCTCCTGACTTGGGCCTTTGTCACTTACTCTGAAAATGTTTCTTCATCCCGTAAGTAGGGGTGATATAGAATCACAAAAGGTGATGGCCAAGGCAAGATGCAGGTCTTGATGCTGGGCCCACAGTTACCTTCTGTATATGACAGCCCTTGTTACCTGGGCCCAGTATAGACCTTCAGGAGGGAGAGAACATTTGGGGCAGAACCATATATGGAGAAGCGGTAGAATGGGGGTAGGTTTTCCCAGGCAGTGCAGGCAGATAAGCCAAGAAGCCTGTAGATGGATGGGTAGTATCAGTCATGAGTTTCTTGAAAGAGGACACTCCTGTCTCTGCCTTACTCTGGTCTCTGTTCAGGTCCTCCACCTTCTGGGTCCCAAGATGGAGTCTGATCTGGAGAAGAAGCCCAAGGTGGGGCTGGGCATGGCCCCGGGTCCCTGAGAGTGAAGTGGGGTAGGGTGAGACTTCAGGTTGGGAAGGGATTGCCTGACCCAGTGAGACAAGTTCCAAGACCCTACCCAGGAGGAATTCTGATGCAGTCAGTGTTGGGGCTTCTCTCAGGTGGCAAAGGCTCGGCTAGAAGAAACAGACCGGAGGACAGCAAAGAATGCGATGGAGAATGGTGAGAAGCTTGAGGCTCCCATCATAGCATTCAGCTTCTTGACTTCCAGGCATTTCACCTGAAAGGTCCTTACAGCTCAGGCTTGGGCCCTTGGCTTACTCAACACTCTGCCTTCTGCCTGAAGACTGGGGTTCCTAGTGTTTCCTTTGTTCCTTTTTCCAGGAGACTGGTCCAAGAGGTTTCAGGTGTCTGGCTCTGTATCTTTTATCTCTGGAAGTGGAGGAAGAGGGGGCTGTTTTATTCTGGTTACAGGATATGGGTAGTTGTGATGGGAACCACCTTGAGCTGGATGGGTAACTATATCCAGACAACAAGTGTTTTTTTGTTTTGTTTTGTTTTGTTTTTTTTAACTCCTATAGGTGAGGGTGCTGGCCAAACACTGTCTCTGATGGAGCAGCTCCGAGGAGAGGCCCTTAAGTTCCATAAGCCTGGTGAGGAGGCATGTCAGAACCCTGGGGAGAGATGGATCTTGGCAGCAACTCCTATAACCAGGCCTCTGGGGTCAGAAGCCTGGGGTTGCAACCTGGTTCTGAGGCTTATTATGGTTTTGTCAGGTGAGAACTACAAGACTCCAGGCTATGTGACCACTACACACACCATGGATCTATTGAAGCAGCACATGGAGATCACTGGTGGACAGGTCTGTTTGTGTTGGAATGTGGCCAGGCAAGCTAGTACCGTGGAACATCTGCCTCAGTGCCTGGGCTAACCCCATGCTCCCCTGTCTCACCCATCACCCTGGCCTCCCCAGTGGTGGGCCTCTGTTTTAGTGTAGTCTGAGCTATGACCTCATTCCTCTGCTCCCATCCCCCTTATTTCAGGTTCGTACCCGGTTCCCACCAGAACCCAATGGAATTCTGCACATTGGACATGCCAAAGCCATCAATTTCAACTTTGGCTATGCCAAGGTGAGCATGCATCTAGCAACCTGATAAATAAGATGACGACCATTTGTTACTCCCATGACTAGATACTCAAAAGGTGTTCCTACCTTGCCTTCTGCTCCCAATAATGTGCCTAGGTGTCCATGGGCCACTGAAAGGAACTGCATGTGTGACAGATACTTAGGAATCCATTTGGCTTATTGGGAAAAAACTTTTTTTTTTTTGCAGTTTTTGGCCGGGGCTGGGTTTGAACCCACCACTTACGGCATATGGGGCCAGTGCTCTACTCTTTTGAGCCATAGGCGCCACCCCGGAAAAAACTCTTAAGGTGAATCAGTGAGTTAAAATTTGGGGGAATTGTCATGGAAGCCTCTCAGTTTAGGAAAAGTTTAGGACTGACTGATTACTGTCAGTCCCAGGTTGGTATAAGAGATGCCTTATCTGGAGCATTTAGATACAGGAAGATGAGAGAAGCTCTATTTTGGGGGGGGG
>NW_003852574.1:1339735-1341178 GCF_000181295.1 Otolemur garnettii | reverse complement strand
CTCCCAAGTAGCTGGGACTACAGGTGCCCGCCACAACCCCTGGCTATTTTTGTTGTTATCATTGTTTAGCAGGCCTGGACCGGGCTTGAAATTGCCAGCCTTGGTACATGTGGCTGGCGCCATAACTACAGGTGCCGAGCCAGAGTAAGCTCTTGAAGGCATTTTTAATTCTGACATGGGAGAGCTCTGAGGATGTTCTAGTTTGTTGAGCTGGACTGTAGGCCTGGTGGATGATGTGAGAACTCACAGATGTTGCAACATTCTTAGGCTAACAATGGTATCTGCTTTCTGCGTTTTGATGACACCAACCCTGAGAAGGAGGAAGCAAAGTTCTTCACTGCCATCTATGACATGGTGACCTGGTTGGGTATGGACTGGTCAAGGCCTGGGCAGTACTGGTAGTCAGTGGGCTTCTCCATGGGCCATGGCCTGCCATTGGGTGTTTCTGGCTGGCTAATATTGTCTAATTCTGCCCTAGGTTATACACCTTACAAGGTGACATATGCCTCTGACTATTTTGACCAGCTGTATGCCTGGGCTGTGGAGCTCATCCACAGGTGAGGCCAGGGCCATGTTGTAGAGCCAAGCTGGCTGATCAAGTCACAGCCATGCCAGTCATTGACACCCGTTCCCCACAGGGGTCAGGCTTATGTATGCCACCAGCAAGGAGAGGAGCTGAAAGGCCACAACCCTCTGCCCTCACCCTGGAGGGACCGACCCATGGAGGAGTCATTGCTGCTCTTTGAGGTGGGGACCTGGAGGATTAGCTGAGTTTGGGTGGGCCAAGATGGTGAGGATGAGATACCTGTGTGCTTAGAGGCAGCCTGAGCCCTTGTTCCCCTCAGGCAATGCGCAAGGGCAAGTTTTCAGAGGGTGAGGCAACGCTGCGGATGAAATTGGTGATGGAGGATGGGAAGATGGACCCTGTGGCCTATCGAATCAAATATACACCACACCACCGTACTGGGGACAAGTGGTGAGAGTGGGCAAGGGGTAGGGTAGCAATGCTGTAGAACAGGGCAGTGGGCCATGGGGCAGGGCAGAGTGTGGCTGGATGGTAGGACTCACTATTTAAGCCTTGCAGGTGCATCTACCCCACCTATGACTACACACACTGCCTCTGTGACTCCATCGAGCACATCACCCACTCACTGTGTACCAAGGAATTCCAGGCCCGGTGAGGAGCTTGGGCCCATAGGGTGGTAGGGTAGTTGAATTCTAACATCCCTTCCTGTGGTCTCTCCCTGGTCTGAGAAGTAGCCATTCATTTTTTTTTTTTTCTAAGTTTTTGCTTTCAATTTCAGCTGGCTTTCACTCATCTTGGTTTGAAGTTTTTTTCTGTTAACTTTTTTTTTCCTTTTTTCCTTTAGTGATTCTCTTGCCCTTTGCCTCCCAAGTAGCTGGGATTACAGGTGCCTGCCACAACGCCTGGCTTTTTTTTTT
>NW_003852574.1:1329838-1337499 GCF_000181295.1 Otolemur garnettii | reverse complement strand
GTTGTTTGGCGGGTCCGGGCTGGGGATTCGAACCCGCCACCTTAGGTGTATGTGGCTGGCGCCTTAGCCGGTTGAGCTATAGGTGCCGAGCCAAGGGTTGGGAGTCTTATTTGCTGTTGAGTCTCATTCCGGAATCCTTTCATCTTATTTTTTTTGTCAATCCATCTACTTCCTGCTTCAGATGAACCAACTCCTATGAGACGTGGAGGTGGGGGGAGAGCCCTACTTGTTTCACCCTTGTAGACTCTTATGTCTACCCCATCTCCTACCTCTAGGAGCCAGAACCAGGCTTTAAGCGCCTGGCTTGGGGCCAGCCTGTGGGTCTGAGGCATACAGGCTATGTCATTGAGCTGCAGCATGTTGTCAAGGTAAGAACCAGCTGCATTCTTCCTACTGCAGTGCCTGCTGGGGCCAGGATTTGAGCGTAGCCTGTGGTGCTTGTAGTGGTTCCCAGGTCTGATTGCTGATCTTTTCCCTCTACTTCCAGGGTCCCAGTGGTTGTGTAGAGAATCTAGAGGTGACCTGTAGACGAGTAGATGCTAGAGAGAAGCCCAAGGCCTTTATCCACTGGGTGTCACAGCCTCTGACATGTGAGATTCGCCTGTATGAGCGATTGTAAGTGAACAAAGCAAGGGTGAGGCAGGTATAAGATGGGCATTACCTGCTGTGGCTATGCAGCTGGGGGTCTTACTTTCACTCTGGCTGTAGATTCCAGCACAAGAACCCTGAAGATCCTGTTGAGGTGCCTGGTGGATTCTTAAGTGACCTGAACCCGGTAGGCTTTATGGGGTTTAGGGTAAGAGTGGTAGGCCTCTCAGGCTGGATGGCTGTGTGAGTTCCCTGCCTACAGGCATCACTGCAAGTGATAGAGGCAGCGTTAGTGGACTGTTCCGTCGCCTTGGCAAAACCCTTCAACAAGTTTCAGTTTGAGCGTCTTGGGTACTTCTCCGTGGATCCAGACAGCCGTCAGGGACAGGTACTTGACTTTACCCTTTCTGCAACAGTGATGGTGACCACCATTTGCTGGGCCAAGTGCTTTGCCTATATTTCCTTAGTTAATGGTTACCACTTGAGGGGTTGGCATTCATGTTCTACTGGTGAGGAAACTGACTCTGAAGTCCACATACAAAATTTTGTATTCACCATGGTTTTCTTAATCCTCAAGTAGGGGGTAGGCATAGAGGTTGTAATCCGTATGAAATTCTAGCCTAGAGCCATCTAATCCCTTACTCAAAGTCACAAAGTTATTGAGAACGTATGTCTCCTGACCCTTGGTATTTCCTCAGTTCCTTGGGATGAGGGGGCAGTCTGGGTCCTTGGACATTTTTCTTCTTCTCTCCTCTAGCTTGTTTTTAACCGAACTGTGTCACTGAAGGAAGACCCTGGGAAGGTGTGAGCTGGAAGCATTGTGGACCTACCTCATTGTGGACCTATCTTCCACCTCCTGGGGATGGGGGTATCCTCACCACCCCAAACTCCATGTCAATAAAGAACAGCTAAATTCCCCTGGAGACTGCTATATGCCTTTCTAGCATCTGAGGGCCCTGGAGACATACTTTGTGTGTAGGGGGTGGGGGAGGTATGCGCCTTGTGCATGTTTTGTCTGTGAGAATGGGCTTCTCCAGGAAAGATGACACTGACAGCTTTGAAACTACTGGGCAAGGGAAGGGCCTAGCTGGGGTTATTATCCTCTGCACCTGGTTTAAGGGAATGAGGGTCCTGAGGTTCTGCTCCATGACTTCTGGTGTGGGAGGGATCTAGTAGGTTTGTCTGCCTGTGGAAAGATAAAGAGGCTTGGCTCCCAGTCCAGCCATTCAGTAAATAATTACTGGGTGTTTATTGTGCGTCCAGCACAGCGAGATGAGGCATACATGTCGTGATAGCCTTCCGAGTTCATTATCTAGGGGAGACCTGGAGACCAGGCACTGACCGTTTGGGAGAGGTCTCCCTTGACCTGTGCAAGGCCAGAAGAGGTTACTGACCCAGCCTGGCTTCCAGCTGACTATTTTTAGGCGTGACTTCTGAGAGTTATCCCAAAAGACTGAACAAGTGCGAAAGACTGGAGGCAATGAGTGTCTACAAAAGGCTAGTCACCCTCTGGGCTAGCTTGCCTGCATGTGCCTGCGGCTTTAATGCCTTGCACATTTTCCCTGTATACAAACACAAGGCTACCCGAGGCCCGCTTTAAGGTGGACCTGACTGAGGAAGGCTGAACTCAGATGGCAACAGATGGTGGGGAAGGTCCCAGACACTGTGTCCTCCAAAAGGTGAGCGGCTCAGGGACTACCCAGTGGCACACGGCTGGAAACTCCAGGCTTGGGTCAGAGATTTGTGGGGCCCACCTTAAGCGAGAGGCTGGTCCGTGTAGGGCCTCACGCCGCGTTTTGCTGCTTGACCAGAAGAAGGTGGGTCCACCGAACAAACTTCGAACTCCACCTCCAGGCCCAGCCCCAGCCTTGGCTCCGCCCCGTAAATAGGGGCGTCTGTGGGAGGGGCGACCTACCCCACACCCCGGGTTCCACTTGCATGTATAGCAACCGTAGGCGCGGCCTACCTCCCTGGCTGCCTGAAACGTTCACTTTAAGTCTGGTCAGGAGACAGCCCCAAATCTCGCGGGATCCGACGCACCGATTCTCGCGAGAGAGGTATTCGGCACCCATTGGCTGTGAGGGTTGAATGTAAGATGGCGCCCAGGGAGCTGTGAGGAGAAAATCCTGTCGGTGTTAGAGCGGCGACGGCAGAACCGGGGTCCCGGGCGGTGCGGCGGGGCCAGCGGGTAGAGCAGAGTCGGCGGCGGCGGTGACGTCGCCGGGTGAGGGCTCCGGTAGAGGTGGGGATGTGGCGAGGCTGTGGGCCTGGGATAGCAGGCCTACCCCACACAACGACGGGCGGGGGTGGGTGAGCCGCCGCCGCTGGGCCCAAGGGACCTCCGGGCGGCTCCTGAGTCGAGAACGTCCCTGGGCTCTCGAGCCCCCGCCCTGCGGGTGGGGGAGGGGTTGGTTAGGGATTTAGGTGGGCGCGGCGCACGAGCGCGCGCTAGGGCGGGCGCGCGACCGAACCTGTTTTTATGCGCCGGCGGGCGCGCGCGCGCTGTGCGGCCTTCCCGACGCGCGTGGCCGCCGACGTGCGCGTCCCCGGCCCGGATATTTCGGCTTTTGGAGCTGTGGCCCGTGGGCAAGAGCGGCTTTCCGGGGCGCGCGCGCGCTAAGACCCCAGTTTTGGCGCGCGCGCCCTGCTGTTGGGTGGCGGTGGTGCCTCTTCGAGAGCGCGCAGGCGCCTCTGTTGAGCTGAGCGAGAGCTTCCTGCGCGGGGAAGGTTGCGGGCTAGGCCTTTCCTTCTCTGGTGACGTCTCTGGGCGTCTGTGGCCTAGGCCTGGGGAGAAACCAACTGGCTTTGGTGTCTAGGTTGTAGCTCCGCTCCTCTGCGAGGCGGGCGAGATTCCCTGTACTTGAAGAATGCGGTTATTTGAGGCCCAAGTGCGGGGTGGGTGCTTGGGGCGGGAGTGCTTCCCTGCTTCAGAACCCTTTTTGCTTGAGAGGGCAGTGAACCCCCTCAGGTTTCCTCACTTCGGGTTGGTGGTTTGTACCGGGGAGGGAAGGTTAACATCAGAAGGTCCTTAAGTAGTACTTGCTTTCTTTTCATTATAAACTAATTCTTCTATATGCGCAACTCATACACGTCACATCTGTGCACTCTGGAAGGGACTCGTCTTTTGTGGAAGATTTGCATTTCTCTGAGCTCTAAAATGCCACTTTGAATCCTTAAATGCAGTCTTGTCTTCTGCTTGAATGGGAGGGTCTTTCTTTAGTCTGTTGTACTAAGGGCCTGCTGTTGCCTCCGCCAAAAAAGTTGCCTAAAACAAAATTGAACAACCTGAGAGTCAGTGCTTTTTTTTTCAATTCCACAGTTCTCTAGCAGATAATTCATATATCCCTGTGAAGGTCAGTTTTGATTTACGATTTCAGTCCTTTTCAGCTCTTTTTCACCCCAGCACTGTATTCTGATCCTAAGGGGAATTCTAGGTTTGCCCTAGAAAAATTTGCACCTCTTTTTTCTAAGATAAAACATGCTAATTTATGTTTTCCAGTCTTGCTTCACTAAGTTTAAGGAAAAGGAAGCTAAGAGGAATAAAGTTAGCAATTAAATTTAATAATGATGGGATAGTTCTTTCTAATGTACTGTATTTTTTTAAGAACAAAGTTAAAAATTGAGGTTCAGGATGGAAAGAACTTTCTTGTTCTATCTTCTTCAGAATGTTAGAAGTCTTGAGAACTCAGGACAAGCAGCAGAAATACATGCAACATGGTGACTGGTGAGTTAAAATTGTTCATATGCTGAAAGTACATGTGCACAGATTTTTCTGGTATGTTGAAACCTCACAAATCCTGTCACTCATTTTGGGTGCTGTCTGCCAGAGACTTCTAGGTGCTATAAAAAGTGGGGAGACTGCATCTTTGAATCCAGCCACAGTTTGCTGCTTGGACAGTTTTTTTATTTTTATTTTTTTGATACAGAGTCTTACTATGTTGCCCTTGGTATTGTGCTATGGTGTCACAGCTCACAGCAACCTCAGACTCTTGGGCTTAAGCGATTCTCTTGCCTCAGCCTCCCAAGTAGCTGGGACTACCGGCACCTGCCACAGTGCCCAGCTATTTTTGGTTGTAGTTGTCATTGTTTAGCAGGCCCCAGGCTGGGTTCAAACCTACCAGCCCTGGCATACATTACTGGCTCCCTATCCATTGAGCTACAGGTGCGGAGCCTGCTTGGACAGTTTTCTTCTCTTAACATATAAGTCAGTGCAACTTGCAGATTATAGCATTATAGCATGACAAGGTATTAGCTTTTCCAAGAACTTAATGGTTCAAAGAGAAGCAATCAGGTTATCTAGGATACACTTATAATTTTAATATACCTTTTAGGTCTACTTGTTCTGGATTATCTTTGTTTTTAACTGTTAAATTTGAGATCTTCCTTTCAAATTGGTGTTTGTAAATAATGTTTCCATAAGTTTATCAACTAAGATTGTCCTAGTCTTCTGTTACGAATTGTTTGTGTACCTCTCCATGAACCTCTGCACTTCCACATCCCCTTTCTAGCTTATGTTGCTATTTCAAACAAAAGACCAAATAGTGGTTGGGTTTTCTTGTAGATTCCATTTGTTTCAGAAAAATGACCAAAGTCAAGAGCTCTGGGTGTGGCTGTCCTTTATGGCAGCTTCAGAATGAAAGATATCTTTCTTTAATCTTGCATGCTTTCTGTTAATCACTTGTGGTTTGTACTTGATGTGTGTTTGTTTCTTTTGTGTCTGCTTTTTAAACAGTCACCTTTTATCTGGGAAGGTCTTTTATTTCTGAGTTAACATTAGAATGAGGTGTTATATAAATAGCTATTATTTTCCTTTGTTTTGTTGCCCTGCATTTTGTTCTATATGTTTCAGGTTCTCCCCAAGCTTCACTTAGATCAGGCTTCCTAATGCTGCAACCATAGGTTGAGAACCGCTGATTTAAATGCTTCCTTTCTTTCTCTAATTATTATATCAGATTGTAATTTCTATTATTAATTTGAAGTAGCTGCATGAAGAAATGAGTAATCTCTTGTTTGCTGAAAGGGGGAAAGGAATGTTCTTTGGTCTTTCACTCTTTAGGCCAGGGCAAAACTATGGTTAGAGCTAGTGGACTATGTCAAAAAGCTGATTTTTTTCCCCCTTTTATTAAATTCATGAAATAACTGTTTGTATAAAAATAGGTGATCTTTATACACTTTCATGAAAAATTACTAAGTGAACTCTGATGTAACTTTTACTTCTAAAAGAAAGAACAATTGTAGCATCCCTGAACCTTTTATGAGTCCCTTCCTAGTTAGCAGATTCTCAACCCCTAGAAGTGACTACTACTCTGACATCTGTGATAATCATATTATTTTTCTTTTTACATTTACCATCTTTGTATCCTTCGACAGTATAGTTTAGTTTTGTTATTATTTTTTGAGACAGAGCCTCAAGCTGTCTCCCTGGGTAGAGTACTGTGGCATCACAGCTCACAGCAACCTCCATCTCCAGAGCTCAGGCGATTCTCCTGCCTCAGCCTCCCAAGTAGCTAGGATTATAGGTACCCACCATAGAGCCCGGCCATTTTTTGGTTGTAGCTGTCATTGTTATTTGGCGGGCCCAGGCTGGATTCGAACCTGCCAGCTCTGGTGTATGTGGCTGGCACCTTAGCCACTTGAGCTGTAGGCACCGAGCCATTGTTAACTTTTGAATTTTATTTAAATGAAATCTTGCTATTTTGTCTTACTACTTTTAGCATTGTTTCTGAAATGTGTACACACTAGCTGTTCATCCCAATTTCTTTCTTTTTTTTTTTTGAGACAGAGCCTCAAGCTATCCCCCTGGGTAGAGTGCCGTTGGCATCACAGCTCACAGCAACCTCCAACTCCTGGGCTCAAGCGAGTCTCCTGCCTCTGCCTGCCAAGTAGCTGGGACCCAGGTGCCCGCCGCAACACCTGGCTATTTTTTGGTTACAGCCATCATTGTTGTTTGGCTGGCCTGGGCTGGATTCAAACCCGCCATCTTATGTGTATGTGGCTGGTGCCTTATCTACTTGAGCCACAGGCGCCGAGCCTCATCCCTATTTCTATATAGAATTCTGTTGTATGAATATAGCATAACGTATTTATTCATTCCACTATTTTTTAAAAATTTATTTATTTATTTTTGAGACAGAGTCTCAATTTGTTACTCTCAGTAGAGTACCATGACGTCATAGCTCACAGCAACCTCAAACTCTTGGGTGCAAGTGATTCTCTTGCTTCAGCCTCCCAAGTGGATGGGATTACAGGCCCCTGTCACAATGCCCAGCTATTTTTAGAGATGGGGGTCTCACTTGGGCTGGGGCTGGTCTCGAGCTCCTGAGCTTAGGCAGTCCACCCACCTCAGCTTCCCAAAGTGTTAGGATTACAGGCGTGAGCCACCAAACTCAGCCCTATTCATTCTACTATTGATAAATATCTAAGCTGCTTCCAGTTTTGGGCTGTTAACAGTATGCTTTGAATATTGTATAAGTACCTTGTGTATGTTATATATGCCAAGAGATAGAATTATTGGATTTTATGGAATGGATATTTTCAACTTCATTAGATAATGTAAGTGATTGTGCTGATTTATAACTCATCAATATTTAGTAGTTATAGGAATTTTAAATTCTGGTTGAAAGTGTATATTGTCCAAAAATAGAACTAGCTGGGCATGGTGGCTCACACATGTAATCCTAGCAACTTTCAGAGGCTGAGAAGGGTGGATTGGTTGAACTTACGAGTTTGAGACCAGCCTGAGCAAGAGTGAGAGCCCCGCTCTACTAAAAATAGAAAAACTAGCCTGATGTTGTGGCAGGTGCCTGTAGTCCCAGCTACTGAGAAGGCTGATTGAGGCAAGAGGATCCTTTGAGCCCAAGAGTTTGAGGTTGCTGTGAGCTACGCTGATGCTATAGCACTCTAGTCTAGGCAACAGAGTGAGATTCTTATCTAAAAAGAAAGTGCGAGAGAGGCTTGATGCCAGTAGCTCAGCGGCTGGGGCGCCAGCCACATATACCAGAGGTGGCAGGTTCGAGCCCAGCCCCAGCCTACCAAACAACGACAACTACAACCAAAAAATAGCTAGGCGCTGT
>NW_003852574.1:1327308-1329091 GCF_000181295.1 Otolemur garnettii | reverse complement strand
AAAAAAAAAAAAAAAAGGTACTCAAAGCTCAAGGAAAGAGGCAAGGCTCTGAGGCACTCAGACTATCTTTTAGTCCATCAATATTCAAAACCCACTCTACAGAACTATATAAGGAGGTCAGAAAAAGTATCAGAGACGTGAGACTCTGCCTTATGTTAGAAGGGGTGATTCCATGGGTGTTGCCTGTGGCTCACAGAGTAGGGCACTGGCCCCATATGCTGGAGGTGGTGGGTTCAAACCCAGCCCTAGCCAAAAACTGCAAAAAAAAAAAAAAAAGAATTCATGAGAAGGGGGTGATTCCAGTACTTGGATCTTCCCTTAGTACCTAAATTGAAAAAAGAAAGAAATTAGCAAACAGACCTAATAGACTATTGATTTGGAATAACCTTTGTTAATTGTAATTGGTAGGTTGATTTGGTAACCTTTATTCTAGTGGTAGAATAATAAAAATAATAGCTAATGCATTGGGGAACTTCTCTCTGTCAGGTACTGCGTAATTCCAGGAGGTATTTATAGAGGAGATAGCAGAGATCAGTTGTAAGTGTACCAGAAAAAATCTCCTGGGTCTTTTGATAAGAATGCTGGTTTGTCTGTATTATTTTGCAAAGCACCCATGCTTTGAGTATTTAGAAGCAAATGCTTGTTTACCATCCTGCTCCCTTGAGTACCATAGTGGGGTTTTTTGGGCCCTGTTCTTTTTTTTTATGTCACCCTCGGTAGAGTGGTGTCACAGCTCATAGCAACCTCAAACTCTTGGGCTTAAGCGATTTTCTTGCCTCAGCCTCTCAGTAGCTGGGACTACAGGCGCCCGCCACAGCGCCTAGCTGTTTTGTGTTGTAGTTGTCATTATTTGGCAGACCTAGACTGGGTTTGAGCCTGCCAGTGCCAGTGTATGTGGCCGGCACCCTAGCTGCTGAGCTACAGGTGCTGAGCCTATTTTTTATTTCTATTTTTGTTTTATTTTTTGAGACAAAGTCTCACTTTTTCTCCCTTGGTAGAGTGCAGTGGCATTATAGCCCACAGCAACCTCAAACTCTCAGGGCTCAAGTGATTTTCTTGCCTCAGCCTCCCGGCTGTTTTTGAGAGATGAGATCTTGCTCTGGCTCAGGTTGGTCTCAAACCTGAGCTCTGGCAATCCGCACCTCACTTCAGCCTCCCAGAGTGCTTGGATTATAGGTGTGAGCCACTGCACGGGACCCCCACGTTACTTTAACCTAAAAAATTTCTTCATAGCTGGGCTCAGTGGCTCCATCTATTCTAGCATTCTGGAAGGCTGAGGCAAGAGGATCACTTGAGGCCAGGAGTTTGAAGTTGCTGTGAACTGTGATACCACTGCACACTACGGAGGGCAATAAAGCAAGACTGTCTCAAAAAAAAAAAGGCGGGCAGCGCCTGTGGCTCAAAGGGGTAGAGCCCTGGCCCCATATGCCAGAGGTGGTGGGTTCAAGCCCAGCCTCGGCCAAAAACTGCAAAAATAAAAAAAAAAAAAGGCTTTGTACAAGCAATCTTGAAAATTGAAGGAGTCTCAGTATTTTATGTAAATGCAACTAATTGTTGAAGAAAATACATTGTAGGACTTGAACATTCCAATCGACATATGCTGTTTTTAATTTTTTTTTTTCTTAAACAAGGTGGAGACCCAGTAACCACACCCAGGGTCAGGACCCAGAAGTGGCCAGCTGGATTCACCCTCTTTTTAATTTTTTTTTTAATATATATATTTTTTGAGACAGAGCCTCAAGCTGTCCCCCTGGGTAGAGTGCCGTGGCATTACAGCTCACAG